>NC_091957.1:39132520-39460020 GCF_031021105.1 Erythrolamprus reginae
GAGAGAAAGAAAGAGGGAGAGAAATAGAGCGAAGGGGAGGAAGAGAGAGAGAGATAATTTTTTTGTCCAAACTTTTTTAGCCTTCACCCACTCCCCCCCGCTCAATGTGCCCCATGATTTTGTATATGTAAAAAATGTGCCACAGCTCAAAAAAGGTTGAAAATCACTGCTCTAGACTAGTCAAACCCAATTCCTGCAGCTGTGAATATTTTTTTTTTGAACCCAATATCTCTGAGTTCCTTCTCATCCTGTTTCAGAATATATTAACATAAAGAAGATTGAGGATAATGGAGGTGTCAGGATCTAAAAATATTGAGCACAGTTTGTTCCAGCCATCTACATCTCCAAAATAAATAAATACCCAACCATTCCCAATAGGTAAAAGGCGGCTCTGATCTTCCTTGGCAATGTTTTTGTACTGTCTTTTTGTTTGCTTTCTTCTTGTTGTTTCCCTGCGTAAAGACTCACACAGAACACAGGATGTGCAAATAAAAAGAAACTGAAACAGATAGTTGTTAAGGTGAAATAATTCTGCCCTTCAAATAGACATAAATACGAACCTTTTTAGGAAAGGACAATCTTGCTATCATACAGTTGCGGAGGCTTTTAACTAGATGCTGTTATTTTCTGAGTCAATTCAAGGCAGTGGCCTTATCCTTTCCCCAAAGCTGTTTATCCAAGGAAAGAAAGAAAAAAACCTTCTCCCCATTAATGCTGTTTTTTCCTCCAGTGCAGATATGAATTGCTCTAAACTGTAACTTTAGTTAGAGTTGCAATTTTCAGTGGGCAAAAGATAAGAGGGATGTTTTTATGCCACATTCCACATCTAAACAATAATTTCCCTTAAACTCAGTGCGGGGATGTTGTTGTTGATGGTGTTCGGTTGCTAAGTTGTGGCTGACTCTTTGCAAGAACATGGACCACAGCACCTCAGGCACCTGCCTGTCTTCCACTGTTTCTAGGAGTTTTCTCAGATTTTTATTCATTGCCTCGATGACACTGTCTAAGCATCTCATCGTCTTCCCCTTAGGTAGTCAAAGGATTTGAGCTTCAGCTTCAGAATCTGTCCTTCCAAAAAACAATCTGGGTTGCTTTCTTTCAGTATTGACAGATTTGATCTCCTGGCAGTCCAAGAGACTCTCCAGCACCACAATGAGAAAGCATCAGTTCTTCAGCACTTATGGTCCAACTCTCAAAGCTATTGTGGAGAGGTTACTTTCACACAACCACCTAAGCCTACTTCTGTATACAATGATACCTCTACTTAAGAACTTAATTCGTTCCATGACCAGGTTATTAAGTAGAAAGGTTTTTAAGTAGAAGCAATTTTTCCCATAGTAATCAATGTAAAAGCAAATAATGTGTACAAACCCATTAGGAAAGAAATAAAAGCTCCGGATTTTGGTGGGAGGAGGAGGAGGAGGACAGTTGCTGCTGAAGGAAGAAGGTGTGGGGAGGGGAATCAAAAAAATTCAAACTTTTAAGGCTTAAAAAAATGGGACTTTGAGGCGGCGAGGAGGAGCACGCGCCTCCCATATACCCGTCGCAAGGCTGTCTCCCATACACCGCCTACCATACACTGGCTGCTGCTACCTGCTGCCTCTTCCTTCCCATGCTGAAGGGCTCCCCTCTCTTCTCATTCGCTAGCTTTGTAGCCAGCGCCTTTCCTTCGCTGTGGTGACTCCTCGGCTCCCTAGAGCGAAAGGAGCATTTCCTTTCTCTGGGCACTGGCAGAGGTTTATTCCCTGTCCAAGCGCCCAGAGAAATGAAAATGCTTCATTTGCTCTGGACTGCCAAAGCCTCCTTAAGCACCACCAAAAGGCTCCTCTGGCAGCCCGAGATGGCTGGGATTAAAGGGGGAATGGCAGGAAACTGGCCGGGCCTTCGTGCCGCTCTCAAATTTCCTGGGAAATTTTTCCAGGCTTGGGTTCTTAACTGGAAAATGGTTCTTGAGAAGAGGCAAAAAAGTATTGAACACCCGGTTCTTATCTAGAAAAGTTCTTAAGTTGAGGCGTTCTTAAGTAGAGGTACCACTGTATTTCTATCAGATGCTTTCACAAAACATGATGTGCTTCCTCCCATGCAGCATGGCTAAACATGCATTGCACACACGTGTGCATGCACAGTGCCAAAAACCTCAAAAACTCTCCCCCCTCAACTCCCCCTAAAAACAACATGATGGCACATGAACAGTGCCATAGACCATCTCAGACAAGTGACTGTCCAATCTCTTCTTTAAAACCTGCAGTGATGATGCAGCCATGATTTTTGAAGACAAGCTATTCCACTGGTTAACTGTCCTCACTGTTAGGAAGTCTCCTTAATTCCAGGTTGCCTCTCTCTTTGATTAATTTCCAACCATTGTTTCTTCTCCTGCCTTCTGGTGCTTTGGAGAATAATTTGACCCCCTCTTCTTTGTGGCAGCCCCACAAGTACTGGGATACTACTATCATGTCACCATGTCATAATTATTTTCTTTAGGTTTCACGGTCCCTTTGTTCTACAATGTCTGTGCCACATTATGTCTTCTGGGGAAATGTTTAAAAAATGTATGTATGCAGTAAAGGGCTGCAAATTTTTTTACTATCACACTGGGCGTAGCTTATTTTGTGGGTGTGACTTCCTGGCCATGTGACCAGGTGGGAGTGGCTTGATGATCATGAGACGTGGTGGCTGAAAGGACCATGTGACTGACTTAAAGGTGGCCAATTTGATGTCACTCACGTCAAGGGTTTGGGTTATGTTTACGGTGCCTGGCCTCTCCTCGCCTCAAAGAGATACAATTTCCCTATCTATTTATTATTACTGAACATCCAAAATATACTATTTAATTCTATGCATAAATGCCATATGTGTATATACATATTACACACAGGCACACAAAAATATACATTATCTACTTTATAAACTGTATGTATATGTATGCACACACAAACACGCACGCACAGCTCTTCTAAAATTATACACATTCAACTTTATTTACTATGATAGGAAAAACATACCCAGAGCCCAGAAGGGAAAAAAAGAAAAAAATTCAAAATTTTCTACTGGTTCTGCGTACCTGACCGTACCCATAGGAGCCCATTACTGTATGTATGTGTGTGTGTGTGTGTGTGTGTGTGTGTGTGTGTGTGTTGTGGTTATCTCTGGCCCAGCTCCTGCCCCAAGGAAAGGTGGATGTGGGGGAGACATCCACATGCCGCAGGCCTGTTTTGCTCCCAGTAGAATCTGCCGACGAAGTCTCCTCTGACCAAGGAAGCGTGAGTGACAGGGAAGAGGGGAGTAAGCAGACAGCCCAGGAGGAGATCAGTCATCTGTATCATCCCTGGATTCTGAACAAGAATTAATGACACATCCACGCATGCGTAGATTGATGCATAGGAGACAACAACTGAAGGATTATTACAAGAGAAAATGAGGCCACCTGTGGTTGGATGGGGCTGCTGTAAATTAGTGCTACAGATAAAAGTGCAGCCTGTTGTTTTAGCCTCAGGGCAGTTTATCTGATTCATTGTTTCATCAAGATCGTGGTTTTTGCTGTTCAGGATTGTGTGTGTGGACTCTCTGGACTTATTGTGAGCAATTGGACTGCATTTAACCTGTGTCTTGTGTGTACCAGAAAATCCCTTTGACATTTAAAAAGGGAGCTGTTTCTGTTTTTCTGTTTATAAAAACCTTTGGGTTTTCCTTTTATCATGTGGTGTGTGTCTTCCTGGACTAATTACCCTGTAATTACGGGCAGTTGAAACACGCCGGCAGAACAGTATGTATGCATGTATGCATGTATGTATTTATGTACTTATTGAATGGAATAAAGATTATATTATTATTCAAAAAAAAGGAGAGAAAGTACTGCCAATGATAAGTTGTTCGACAAAAGCTAATATGCCACCTTGTGTCAAAGAAATCCTTCACACTTAACAAGGTTGCCTTATTTTAGCAATCTAAGAATCTCAAAATAATCAGGGAGTAGATGTTTTCCTGGAAATTATTTTGAGCCAAGCTTTCAAGACCAGTTCCAATTCTGGATGTTAAAAAGCTACTATTTATTATCTTTTGATTCATTCCTTGTTACTTTAAGCCCTTGGTTATTTGAAGAATTTTGCTTATATTGTCATGAAGGAGCTGAATAGCCATAAATCTTCCAAGCTATTCTAATAGCAGGCTTTCAAGGAATTCCTAAAGGCCTGAGTCTGGTTTCTATGGCTGGGATATGTTTGAGGGCTGGTTTCCAGATGTCTGGTAAGCGAGAGGTATCATCCCGCTTGTTCATATTTTGGGGATGTTTTTCTATCTCGATTGCTTCCATGATTATTCTTTTGCTGTAGTGTTCTGTTTTGGAAATTAATTTGGTACTGTCAAAATCAATTTCATGTCCTGTAGTTTTGAAGTGTTGGAAAAGGGAGGAGGTTTTTTCTTTTTTCTTTAATGCATTCTTATGTTCTGCAACACGTGCATTTACTCTCCTGTTCGTTTGTCCAATATATGTGGCTGGGCAGATTTTACACGGTATTTGATAAACTCCCTGGTTTTCTAGTTGGATATTGTCTTTCGGGTTTCTTAGGATGTTGGCTATTTTTTTATCTGTACCAAAGGTTGTCTTGATGTTGTGTTTGCGGAGAATTTTACTGATTTTATCTGTGGTGCCTTTGATTTAAGGGAGGAGGGTGGTGCCAGCAAAAGAATAATCATGGAAGCAACCGAGATAGAAAAACATCCCCAAAATATGAACAAGCGGGATGATACCTCTCGCTTACCAGACATCTGGAAACCAGCCCTCAAACATATCCCAGCCATAGAAACCAGACTCAGAACACACACTGTAAAGCAATCAAGCAGCCTGCAAGTTCCAACTACTCAGGATATCATGCCTAATCTACAACCATTGACTAATCAGCATACCTCAGCTACATCAACGACCCCAATTGTTACCCCACTGACTCACCAGGAAGTTTCTACACAGCAGGCAATTGCTGAGCCATCAAACCACACCCAGCCACCAGTATTTATAGAAGGAATGCAGCTCAGGTCTCGCAGTGTTCGCCTGAGAAGAAGGACAGAAACACCAGCCTGAAGATGACGAGTGAGACCTCGTCGAAACGTCGCCAGAAATTTCCAAATCCTACACGGGAAGAAACCCGAATATACCAAGACCGTCATATATGGCCCTGGGTTGGGCCGAGAGGCAAATAAGGAGCTGTGATGTTCCTTCAATACACCAGGGTGATTCGACACAAAAATATGTAACCCTTCCCTGGTGCAGAGCTGAAGGGATTGGATACTGTAGCCTAGAGGATAATTCTCTGCCTTACAAGGCAAAGGTTGCAGGTTCAAGTCCCAGTGGGTATGGCTAGCTGATGAGGCCAAAATAAGGCCGAAATAGATCTATCCTAGTCTCCCTTAATTTTCAAATTCAGCAAAAAAACATGTGACATATATATATATATATATATATATATATATATATATATATATATATATATATATAATATTTTAATTGTCACATATATTGTTTTTCTGTTGAAATAACCCTGGTATTCCCAAATATGGGATGAAGCACCTCTGCTTTCCTTTTTTCCTCTCAGCCCCACCCAGGGGCTATTTCCAAAGCAGATAATGTTTTTTATAATCGACAAACTATAATTTACATAGTTACATATTTTTGCTGATAAGTGAAAAGGAAGGGAGCCTGTTATAGATCTATTTCAACCTTGGGTATCATCAGACAGACATACCCTTACTGGGATTTGAACTTGTAGCCTTCTGCATGCAAGACAGAATATTAACCTCTAAGCCACAAGCTCATCTCCGAATCAGCCTTTAACCCTAGTATCCCCAAATATGGGAGGAAGCAACTTTCCTTTCCTTTTGTCTCTTGGCCCTACAGAGGGACCATTTCCAAGGCATATTACCAGAAAAAATATGTTACATACATACATGCAAACATACATACATACCTGTGTGTGTGTTTGTAATCATGTTTTTATTATTTTTATAAACAACTCAAGGAAGCAAGCACACCTAATACTCCTCCCTTTTCCTACTTTCTACCCAACAACCTAATCTAATCTAATCTTAAAAAAACCTTGTGAGGAAAGTTGGGCTGAGAGAGGAACTGACCCCAGTTGGCTCTATGCCTAAGGCAGGACTACAATTCACCATCTCCTTATGATTGACCCAAAGTTACCAAGCCAGCTTTCATGCGTAGGGTGAAACTAGAACTCCCAGTCTCCTGGTAATTTTTTCAAAATCACCCACATGGCTTTTGTGCCTAAGGTGGCACAAAACTATTCCAATTCATTTTCTTTTCAGTAATGTATGCCCCTCAACTCTGAAGCGGATATACTTAATAGTTTAAAGTCAGCACGCCATGAAAATGTTGCTTAACGGCCAAAAAGATGAAGCAAGGACAAGTAACCTCTCCATGGCACTAGACCCCATCGAGCTCCATGGTTCAATGAGGAGCTCCGGGAGTTGAAACGCCAGAAGAGGTGTCTAGAGAAGCGATGGAGGAAGAGTAAATCTGAATCCGATCGAACACTTGTAAGAGCTTTTATTAAGACTTACAAAGTGGCGCTCAAGGCGGCAAGATGCGCGTATCATGCTGCCTTGATTGCATCAGCGGAATCCCCACTGCCCCCACCCTCCTTGCCTTTCGTAAGCTCCTTAAAACCCACCTCTGCCGTTAGGCATGGGGGAACTGAGATATTCCTTCCCCCTAGGCCTTACAGTTTATGCATGGTGTGTTTGTGTGTATGTTTAGTTTTATAATAAGGTTTTTTTTTAGTTGTTTTAGTATTGGATTGTTACATGCTGTTTTTATCATTGTTGTTAGCTGCCCCGAGTCTACCAAGAGGGGTGGCATACAAATGGAATAAATAATAATAATAATAATAATAATAATAATAATAATAATAATTCCATAAAAAGATCAAGGTGCACTTAAGTAAAGCTTTACTCCTCATGATTGCTTTCGCGCTTTGAAGTTGTTGGTCTAATCTTTAGTTCTGAAATTATCCTGGTAGCCACCTATCCAACAATGTTCCTATCTTCAACCAGATCAGTTAAAATACTGCTATTTACCCAAACTTGACAATTGGTGTAGTCTAAGAGGCAGCAAGTGACCTAGACCAGTAAGCAGAATTGTAATGAATTATAATGAATCCCATCCAAGATTCCACAGCTTTTTTGCATTGCTCATAGAAATTTAATTATTTGCATCTACTTACAAGCTAACTTACTGATACGGTTCATATGCCAACTGGTTTGTACATAATTGTAAATAAATGTGATATGCATTTCCATCTGTTGTGATCTGTAAATAATTTATGGCTTGGTTTGACTTGTGAACCAGACCACAAGAAATCAACAAACCATGGCCTTTCATTACAGTTTGGAAGAGGTAGAGTGCAAGTGAACTGCACGAGTCACCCTGCTGGAAACTTGATATTTTGCCATATTAAAAAATAATTCAACACCACAATCTTGGAGGTAGACATTCTAGAAATCAGGAGACTAAAACCTCATCTAAACCCATAGGATTATGGTTTGCCCACTTCTGGCATGATTCAGTCAATGAAAATGTGATTATAAAGAAAATAAAAGAGGTAATAACCTGCCTTTATTAATCTAACGCTGAATTGGGTTAGTCTCAACCTGCTTCTTGCCAGTGGCTGTATCATACAGCAGGAGTTGCTTCATATTCTGCTCTAAGTTGTTTGATGATTGCCTTATTAGAGTAGACTGATTCTTAGTTTTGTTCTTGGTTAATGTGTAATAAAGTAGGAGTGTGTGGGGGGGTATTTGTGGGAATAGAAAAAGAGAAAATTTTCTTTATTAATAAGAAAATAAGATTTCCTTATTATGTGAAATAGAAGGTAGGCTTGACTGACACAAAGAGGAAATAAAATATGTTCCATCCTGTCTGCAGACAAAAATAAATAAGAAATGGGTGGGTGGGTGGGTGGATGGATGGATGAATGCATAGGTGGGAGGATAGGATAACTAAATAACTAGATAGTTGGCTAGCAAGCTAGATGATAGATAGGAGATAGATAGATAGATAGATAGATAGATAGATAGATAGATGGATGGATGGATGGATGGATGGATGGATGGATGGATGGATGGATGGATGGACGGATGGAGATGCATGGATTGGGAAGGTATTGCTAGAAAGATAATTAAATAACTAGATTGATGGATAGATAATTGCATCATACCGGTAGGTTTTTTTCAGGCTTCCTTCATCATAGAATCCTCAGCAGATAACGGTGGGATGTAATGTTACTGCATTTGCTTTCAAACAATCCAGTGAACTGGGTAAAATTTCCCTTCTCACACAAGAGGGAACATCAGATAGATACATGGGTGGACGGACGGACGGATGGATGGCGATGCATAGCTTGGAAGATATAGCTAGCTAGATAATTAAATAACATAGATAGATAGATAGATAGATAGATAGATAGATAGATAGATAGATAGATAGATAGATAGATAGATAGATAGATAGATAGATTACAGCATACCAGTATTTTTTTGCAGGCTTCATCATAGAATCCATAAATGTAATGTTACTGCATTTGCTTTCAAATAATCCAGTGAACTGGATAAAATCCCCCTTCTCACACGAGGGAACACTCTTTTAATTCAGCCTTCCCACTGTCTCCCCAATGCCTATGGAAATGTGACACAACTGTTCTGCATATTAAATAAGGTAGTCAGAGCTGAAAAGCTACTGCAGTTGCTTGCTGTGATGTGTTATCATTCTTCCACATGCTATCTTCAGTCTCCTTGCTCATCTGCATCCCCCCCCTCTTCTTGCCTAGAGCTAAAAGATAAAACATGATTGGCAGCAGCATCTTAAGTAAGAATTGCCAATTGCCATTGTGACGCTTCTGTCTGCCCAGAGAGTATGGGCAGATAAGAGATAAAATTATATGTCTTTGCTTAGTCTGTGCCTTGTTAAAACACTACCAAAATTGAACAGATAATATCCAGGCAGGTGTTCCAACATTTGACATGCTTCCTCGAGACTTTGTTGTTTCCATATAGTTGCTCTTAAGAAAGCCCTGCCCCACTTGCCTTTTGAGATTGTATTTATAAAATGATCCCTGATATAGATGTGGAAGTTCTAAGAGATACATAAAGTTGACTAGTAATCAGCTCCAATCAACATGCAATCATGTATATTTCCCAGGTGTTCTTACTTGAAAATGGGAATAGAGCATGGCATAATCTAGAAGATAATTTATTTGGCTCAGGGTTGAAAAGGTGTTCTGCAAGCCTGGCTTGTTTGCTTGCAGATGTTTCATTACCCAGTAATGTAGGATCCGTATGAATATATTTATTTATCATTCCAAACAGAAAATTAAAAAGCTAGGAAAGAAACAAAAGGACTAGAACACATATCTTCTCCAGCATCCGACAGCCCTAAGCAGGAATTAATACAGTAATACCTTGTCTTACGAACCTAATTGGTTCCAGGGGGAGGTTCGTAAGACAAAAAGTTCGTAAGACGAAACATTGTTTCCCATAGGAAACAATGTAAAGTCAATTAATCCATGCAACGGAAAAAACGCAAAAAAAACCACCGCCGCCCGGCTGTCACCTTTTGAAACAGCCGGGGGGCTTCTCAGCGTCCTCCTGAACCTGAATGCCAAACCCAAACTTCCGGGTTCGGCATTCTGGAGGCCGCCGAGAAGCCCCCCGGCTGTTTCAAAAAGGGACAGCCAGGTGGCGGGGCTTCTCGGCGGCCTCCCGAACGCCAAACCTGGAAGTTCGGGTTTGGCGTTCGGGTTCAGGAGGAAGCTGGGAAGCCCCCCGGCTGTTTCAAAAAGCGACAGCCAGGTGGCGGGGCTTCTCGGCAGCGGAGGGTTCGTAAGAAGGAAAAAGTTCGTAAGAAGAGGCAAAAAATTTCTGAACCCCGGGTTCGTATCTCGGGTTGTTCATAAGACGAGGGGTTCGTATCATGAGGTACCACTGAACCTGATTTTTTAAAAAAATACAAACAGAAAATGGTACCCTAATGAAAACACTACCATGAAGAAAAACTTGTTTATATGCAATGTCCTGTATTTAAACAGGGAGCATAGCCCACACTCACCCACACTGATGATTTTACCTAGATTGGATAATGAAAATATCTACAAGCAAACAACCAAGCTCAGAGAACACCAAGAACACCATATTGAATAATCTAGTTCTAGGTATGTTTCAACAGGGTGTTGTAGAAGCTGAGCCTGAGGTTGGGGTCAAATGTGTCATAAGCCATGAATCTCTTCACACCCACAAGAGATATAAGTCAAGCCAACCTTGAATGGCTCTCTTATCTATCCTGCATTTCCCTTAGTGGCCAGTTGGTCAGATTCTTGTAGAGAATTTAAGGTTGCAATAAATCTTTATGCCGAATCTCCTGATTTCCCTTGGTGCTTGACAGGTGTCTCAGGAAGTGCCTCTCATGCTACTCCAATTTAACATCTTTGTGAAACCACTGGGTGAGATCATTTGTCAACATGGAATACAGTAACATTCTTTGGTTAGAATCAGTCGTGGTATTTAGCCAGTTCTATCCCGACACGGTGAACCGGTAGCTCTGACTGCAGGAGACTCGGGCCATCCACCTGGACATAAGCACATTGCATTCTTGCTGCTGTGTCCATGCACAGAAAGTGCGTCATATTTGCAGACCAGTAGGGAAGGTAAATGAATATGATTCCTGGTTAGAATATGTTTTATACATTTTATGGGTTTTCTGTTTGTGTAATGATAGGGAGACAGATGAAAGAAACACAATATAGGCAACTGATAATACAGGGTACATGATTGTTAGGGATTGCCATGGTAAACTGCATATTGTACAATTGTACCAAACTTGTACTTAAAGGGTTAATGTGCACTTAAAGGGTTAACTTGTACTTGAAGAGTTAATATTCAAGGCTGTTTCATCACTTCCTCATTGAAGCTATAAAAGCTCATTATTCTGCTCAGTCATTTCCTTTGCCTTGAGAGAAGGGGGAGTTGTGTTTATGCTTCGTGCGTATCTTCTTGCATAAGCTTCGTGCTTATTATCTATACTGTATTGTATTTTGCTTTATGCTTCTAATCTTGTAATTGCTCAGTGCTTATTATTCTGTATTTTGCTTCGTGCTTATTCTGGATTGTTTCTATATTTTGTTTATATATAAATAATACTTATTTAACTAAGTCTGTGTCTTGGCTTTATCACACATCCATGTTCTGTTAAAATTCTCTGCTCAGTGATGTCGAAGGTTTCATAGCCTAGCTATACTGAGACATGCCAACAGCAACAGTTGAACTGTTGAGCCTGGAGCAAGAATGTGGGTGAACAAGAGGTTCAGAAGAGACCCTCTCTAGTTTCTTGAGCTGTGAAGAAGGCAGAGGGAGAGATATATGGTACTTTCAGATTTGCAAAACGTGCTTGGTCTATCTTGGAAAGCTGACATAAATCTTACCTAGGGAACACCTAACCTTTATGGCTTAAGGAAAATATTCCTGTTGCAAGTGAAGTATATTGCAGTATTACTTCAGCACAAGAAACATTCACACTGAGAAAAAAGACAGGAATGGTTGCGTGCACTAGTGCCACCATCATTTGCTGTGTGGGTTGTGACAAGGCTGTTGGCAATTTGTTCTGAATTGGCAGTTTGACTGCAAACATTTTAAAAAAAAATATTTTTAAACTGTAATTAGATTTGTTGTAAATTGTTTCACTTTGTTGTGAGCCGCCCCGAGTCTGCGGAGAGGGGCGGCATACAAATCTAAATAAATAAATAAATAAATGAATGAATGAATGAATGAATGAATGAATGAATGAATGAATAAATAAATAAATAAATAAATAAATAAATAAATAAATTTCAACATCATCTGAGGAGTCATCATCAAAGCGTTTTGAGTTGTGCTCATCTGTCAGAACAGAGGTCTTGAAGTACCTTTATAATGCGGTGTAAATTAGTCTGATTGTTATTTGTTCTGATATTTCTGAGTCCTGGTCTGATTTCAGACTATTTGATTGCCTGGGGGTTATTGCTGGATTGTAGTTAAGTACCTCTGTGTGATGGGGATGAAACATTTACAACCAAATTGCCAAACTACCAAACCAGTTCTACTTGTCTTTACTTTGTGTAATCAGGATGCTGAGTAAAGCAGAATTCTTGGTTTCAGAAAGATTTTCAATTCTGTTTAACCATAATTCTCTACCAACTTTCCAGTTCAACACAGGCTTGTTGGGGAAACTGGTTGGTGATAATAGGCCAATTAATAATAATAATAATAATAATAATAATAATAATAATAATAATAATAATAATAGTAATAGTAGTAGTAATAGTAATAGTAATAGTAATAGTAATAGTAATAGTAATAGTAATAGTAATAGTAATAGTAATGTAATAGTAATAGTAATAGTAATAGTAATAATAATTTATTAGATTTATATTGCTCTTATTATAGTAGCAGTATATAGAGGTGGTCTCAGGACCAATTTTCAAGGTGACTAGGAATTCTGCAAGTTATTCATAGTCCACCTGAAGTATATATATAAGAGGAATCATGCTGGAATAGGCTTGCCCAGACATACACATAGTTCTCCAACATTCCGTGGACTGCATTGGCTGCCAATTGGTTTCTGGATGTGATTCACAGTGTTGGTTATGACCTATAAAGCCCTACATGGCATCTGGGCCAGAATACATACGGGACCGCCTTCTGCCACACGAATCCTAGCGACTGGTCAGATCCCACAGAGCTGGCCTTCTCCAGGTCCCGTGGACTAGACAATGTTGATTGACGGGGCTTAGGGGAATAGCCTTCTCTGTGGGGTCCCCATCCCTCTGGAATCAGCTCCCCCCGGAGATTTGTACTGCCGCCACCCTCCTTGCCTTCCGCAAGAGTCTTAAGACTTATTTATGTCATCAGACCTGGGCTCATTAGATCCTTGCCCCGGCCGATGAATGTGTGAGAGAAAGTTGATCGAATGGGAATGATTGTTTTTTATGGTTTTGGGGTTTTTTTAGATGTTTTAGATTCATATTGATTGATTGATTGATTGATTGATTGATTGATTGATTGATTTGATTTGTATGCCGCCCCTCTCCGTGGCCTCGGGGAGGCTGAAAACAAACATAGAATACATAATAAAACAATTTGATCCAAATAATAACAGTTAAAAGACTTAAAAACATCATAAAAACTTAAAAACATTCAATTATCATTATAATTCATAATTAATTATGAATTAACATAATTATGGATTATCATTCATAATTAATTGGATTTAGGATGTTATGCTTTGTTTTGTTATATGTTTGTTGTGTGCTGCTCTGAGTCCTCGGAGAAGAGCAGCATAAAAGTCAGATAGGTAGGTAGGTAGGTAGGTAGATAGATAGATAGATAGATAGATAGATAGATAGATAGATAGATAGATAGATAGACAGACAGACAGACAGACTGTAGGTAGGTAGGTAGGTAGATAGATAGATAGATAGATAGATAGATAGATAGATAGATGGTAGGTAGGTAGGTAGGTAGGTAGGTAGGTAGGTAGGTAGATAGATGATAGATAGATGGATGGATGGATGGATGGATGGATGGTAGGTAGGTAGATAGATAGATAGATAGATAGATAGATAGATAGATAGATAGATAGATAGTAGGTAGGTAGGTAGGTAGATAATAGATGGTAGGTGGGTAGGTAGGTAGGTAGGTAGGTAGATAGATAGATAGATAGATAGATGGTAGGTAGGTAGGTAGGTAGATAGATGATAGATAGATAGATGGATGGATGGATGGATGGATGGATGGTAGGTAGGTAGGTAGATAGATAGATAGATAGATAGATAGATAGATAGATAGATAGATAGATAGATAGATAGATAGATAGTAGGTAGGTAGGTAGGTAGATAATAGATGGTAGGTGGGTAGGTAGGTAGGTAGGTAGGTAGATAGATAGATAGATAGATAGATAGATAGATAGATAGATAGATAGATAGATAGATAGATAGATAGATAGATAGATAGATAGATCAAAGTTCCATCTAGTCCTGTTCCTTAAAGTGAACACACAACGCTTCCAGGAAACTGTGCAAAGGTTTCCTAGAAGCATTATATGATCATGTTGATCTACTTCAGCACTGATACTGATTATACCTGTACAAAATGTAAACAATTATAAGACCTTTCCTCTTTGTTTCTGATTTGAAACCATTTAAGAAGTTCCTAGAATTCAGAATTCCTACTTAGACTAACAACAATCATGATTTCATCTAAAATGCATTTATCTATCACTTCTTCACAATTAAGCACCATCATTATACATTGTTAGCAGCAATGAACTGCAGAGAAAGATTAATTGTGAGAATATGAGCTTTTGCACAGAAAAAAAGAGGAGTATTTCGTTTTCCTCGCTCATGTTCAATTCATGAAGTTGAAACTATTTAAACTTATTTGTAAAAGCAGAGAAAGGTCAAGGGTGCTCATTAAGAAATAATTTGCATGAGCAACCACCATAATTTTAAATCAAGAACTGTGCAGAAAAAGAATTTTGATGAATACCTAACTTCAGTAAAATTATGTAGTTTCCATTTTCTGCTCAATGTTATTTTATAATAAAACACCTGAAGTAAAATAAAGAGGAAGAGAAAAGGATAGCTGGAAATTTTTAAAATTTAATCAATGCATAAAGAATATATAAAAATGTTGTTTAAGTAAATATTATTTCCTACAACAATATATTCTCTTACATTAAGCCACAATATTAAAAGTAACATCTTGCTCGAGTTTCAGTCAGTTTTATTTCTTTGCCATCTTTATTATTTTTACAAATAATTTAACCCTGCTGTTCTGTTTAAGAAAAGTAACAAATCTTATGTTCCCGGGTCACCCTGACCCGGACCGAAAACTCTTCATTTGCAGTGCTTATGTTTGGTCTTTTTGAAAGCTTTTTTCACTTGGAAAGTAGTCTGAACATTTCTGCACACAATGATATGAAAATTGAAATGAAAAAAGTAAATCTTATTGGTTTATTTTGCGGATATAATGCACGCCCCCCCCTGTTTTTGTGAATTTTTTTTCAATTTATGGATAGTTTTGCTTGCAAAATGCATTCTATTTTACTAAAGTTGGTATGGGATTGGTAGCTTGAACATTTCTGAACATAATGATATGAAAATTGAACTGGAAAAATTGATGCATATTGGTTTATTTTGTTGATGAAATGCACGCCCCCCCGTTTTTTTAAAATAGTCTTCACTTTATGGATAGTTTTGCTAGCAAAATACATTCTATTTTACTAAAGTTGGTGTGGGATTGGTAGCTTGAACATTTCTGAACATAATGATATGAAAATTGAACTGGAAAAATTGATGCATATTGGTTTATTTTGCACATAAAGTATGCCTCAATTATTTCAATTTATATAAAAATTATGCTGTTAATTTCAAACTTACATACTTTTTTTTAGTAAAATGGATTTGTTTCATAAAATTAGTTCTCTGGCTACAATGTGGTTGATTTTCAAAAGGATATTCCAAATATTTCTAGACAAATATGTATAAACAGTGACAATAATGGCAAACAGCAAGGCCGAGGGGGGGTGGCCCTTTTGTGGCAAAAATAAACCAATAAGAACAATTTTTTTCAGTTCATTTATATTTTTCTTATATTCAGAAATGTTCAATTTAGTATATCAAACCTTTTGTGGGAAAATTCCTTAGGGATTTGTAGCCTTAAAAAATAGAAATTGACACGAAATTAAAAAAGGATGGGGGGAGGGGCTTTTTGATCAAAATAAAAATATAAGTCTCAATTTTTCCAGTTCAATTTTCATATCATTATGTTCATAAATGTTCAAACTAGTTTTCCAGTTGAAAAAGTTTTCAAAAAGATCAAATTCAAGTACCTAAAAAAAATATTTTTGGTCCGGTCACATACGAACAGAAACAGATTCAAAGTTATGATTTTTTTTTGCCCAGAAAACAATTAGCCACCACCCCAAAAATATTTTTTGATGATCAGCATTGTTAAATTGAGTAAATGAATGCCTAAGATTTTAAAGAATATTTCGGATTTGGAGCATAAAAAAATAAAAAGTGAAAATGGTTGAAAGCAGCCAAGGGGGGGGGGGCTTATTTCTGATGTTAAAAAACCAATAAGAATCATTTTTTTCAGTTCCTTTATATTTTTCTTATATTCAGAAATGTTCAAGCTACCAATCCCACACCAACTTTAGTAAAATAGAATGCATTTTGCAAGCAAAACTATCCATAAATTGAAATTTTTTTCACAAAAACGGGGGGGGGGGCGTGCATTATATCCGCAAAATAAACCAATAAGATTTACTTTTTTCATTTCAATTTTCATATCATTGTGTGCAGAAATGTTCAGACTACTTTCCAAGTGAAAAAAGCTTTCAAAAAGACCAAACATAAGCACTGCAAATGAAGAGTTTTCGGTCCGGGTCAGGGTGACCCAGGAACATAAGATTTGTAACTTTTTTTGCCCAGCAAAAACTAAGCCCCCCACCCCCCCAAAAAAATTCTCATAGAGAGAACCCCTGAAATGATGAACCAGCATGAAATTTCAAGTTTCATATATGCAGGGAAAATTTTTTACAGGGACTCAAACTTGGCTTCGGGTCACATACGACCCGAACAGAACAGCAGGCAACAAACATACCCACACTCCTTCCTCCTCCTTTTCTCCCCCTCCCACAGCAATCTTATGAGGTGGGTTTGGGAAAGAGAGAGGGGGTGAGGGGGGAGGGAGAGAGGGAGGGAGGGAGGGCTTGATAGGTTAATTTATTTGTTTGTTTGTTTGTTTGTTTGTTTGATTTGTATGCCGCCCCTCTCCACAGAAGCGGCTAACAACAGCAATAAAACAGCATATAATAATAATCCAATACTAAAACAGTTAAAAACCCTTATTATAAAACCAAACATACGTACAGACATACCATGCATAAAATTGTAAAGGCCTAGCGGGGAAGAGTATCTCAGTTCCCCCATGCCTGGCGGCAGAGGTGGGTTTTAAGCAGCTTACGAAAGGCAAGGAGGGTGGGGGCAATTCTAATCTCTGGGGGGAGTTGGTTCCAGAGGGCCAGGGCCGCCACAGAGAAGGCTCTTCCCCTGGGTCCCGCCAAGCGGCATTGTTTAGTTGACGGGACCCGGAGAAGGCCCACTCTGTGGGACCTAACCGGTCGCTGGGATTCGTGCAGCAGAAGGTGGTCCCTGAGATAATCCGGTGCCATGAAGGGCTTTATAGGTCATAACCAACACTTTGAAATGTGACCGGAAACAATTAATATCTTCTGAGACATACAGCAATATTAATTCCAGTTAAATATCATATCAATTTCCAGTTAAAAATTGAGAGAGAGGGAGAGGGAGGGAAGAAAGGAAGGGAGGAATGGAGGGAGGTCTTGATAGGTTAATATCTTCTGAAACATGCAGCAATATTAATTCCAGTTAAATATCATATAGAATAGAATAGAATTTTTATTGGCCAAGTGTGATTGGACACACAAGGAATTTGTCTTGGTGCATATGCTCTCAGCGTACATAAATAAAATATACATTTGTCAAGAATCATATGGTACAACACTTAATGATTGTCATAGGGGTCAAATAAGCAATGAAGAAGCAATATTAATAAAAATCTTAGGATATAAGCAACAAGTTACAGTCATACAGTCAACATGGGAGGAAATGGGTGAAAGGAATGATGAGAAAAACTAGTAGAATAGAAGTGCATATCAATTTCTAATTAAAAATTGAGGGTGGGGGGAGAAAACCAAAGTCACCAATCTGGTTTTTGTGGGTTGAGACAGTACTAGATCTCCCAATCTCCCACTTTCAAGCCTGATGCTTTAACCACTAGACTAAATTGACTGCAATACATTCAGTTCATGGTGACAACATGAACCTGTCTGAATAGTTTTCTTGGAAATAATGCAGAGATGGCATGAAATCACTTTTTTCTAGTAGGAGTGCTTTTTTTTAAAAAAAAAATTCCCTGTTTAGTTATTCCTGTGAGATTTCCTGCAGTTCTCCCATTCAAGTCGTCACTGAGTCTGGTCCTGCTTTCTTCTGCAAGGTCAGGCAAGGTCAGATGGATGTTGCTGTCCGTTGTACCTTCCAAACTATTAGATTAAAAAAAAAACCTGTTCTTTTATATACTTCAAAAAGAAACAAACAAAAAAAGACCTTAACTGACTGCTTTTGTTATATTTTTTGGGATGGCGAACTGGCCGCTATTAGTTGCATTACTTTTTGAAAAACAGACTTCAAAGAATAGAGAGGGTTTTTTTTAGCAGCCTTGACTTGGGCTCTTTGGGTCTTCGGTAAGAGTGTGTAATTTATTATGAAAACATTTCTAGTGCGCTACTGCAGACAAAGGAAATCAATATTTGAGCCGCTGTCTGTTATTCCTTGCTAATATTGGATCCATTGCCTTTGTTGCAAGCAACCCTAAGTGGTTCTAAGTTCATCTACTGCACATGTTCTTTGTAAATAGCATAGCGAAGGGTGAGAAATGATTAGTAATCCAGCAAAGGAGGGGAACGAAATAATAGCATTGGATCTGAGGGACTCCTTTTATTGAAAGCAATCTAATTTTTTTCAGTCCTTTGTAGTCGTAGCTATTTCAAAACTTCAGCCTGACAATACTCTTGGTAAGCATTAGTGCAGGCATAGATTTCAACCTTTCTAAGTTGACAGCGTTGAGGTTAGTTTGCAACTGTGGGAATAATGAAACACATGTTAAAGGAAAATCCCAAATAATGATATGATGGTGGTTTTTTTCGGAGTTGCGGAATGCATTTGTACGGGGGGTGGGGGGTTCTTGTCTTATGATCACAGTTCGGACAAGATTTTCCATTCATAAGCAAGGCAGTTGTTCATTGTTAAAAGTGAGTCGTACTTGATTTTATGACCGTCCTTGCCACAATTATTAAACAAATTTGCTACAGTGGTTAAATGAATCGCATGGTCATTAAAGATATCCAGCTTCCCACATTGACTTTGAAGCTGTCTAGGAAGGTTGCAAATGGGGATTGCATGACCCTGGAATGTGGCCAGCATTGTAAATACACTACACACCAGTTCACCACTTCTAATTACAGGACCATTGAGATGTCACAACAATTGAAAGAGTGAGGACTAGTTGGAAGGAACTTTTCCACAATTTTTCCATCTATCTTGAAATGCTGTTAAAACTGCTGCTGTTGCTGCTCCTTCTTCTTCCTCTTCTTCTTCCTCCACCTCCTCCCTTTCCTTATTTACTTACTTACTTACTTACTGTTCTGTCTGGGTTCCCCCAGACCTCAACACCAACTGGAAAAAACAGCCAGACACGCTGGTAAAAGCAAAAGTACTTTATAGCTTGAAAAATAAACACAGAGAAAAACCTGTTCTTCCCAACAGGCAGGCTAGGAGACTTTACAGCAGAGTCCTGATGTCCAGACAATACAGCAAACTTCTTGCTGGCACACCCACCACTGTAGAGCATAAGACCCCCACCTTTTCCCCCCAAGGTTTCAGTAGTCAAAGTCACAAACCAGAATTCCAAGACGCCAAAGATCACAGCCAGGTCCCAGGACTCCCAAAGATAATACTCCACAAGCCAGGAAGGGTGGGTCTGCCTTTTAGCCTTTCCAGAGAGCACCACACCCAAACCCAGCTGTTGCCTCTTTAGTGCTGAAAGTACCTAGCCAATTGGTCCCTTCTTTGTGTTGCTCTTCTCTGTCGCAGATCGATTATTGCTTGTGCATTTTCCTCTAAGGAATCCAGGCTGCTTGCTGGGGAGAGCTCCCTCTCGGGGGCCTCTGGCTGTTCCCCCTCTTCCTCAGCCTGGGATTCCTCCTCCTCGTCTGCCTGCACCTCCTGTTCCTCATCCTCCCCCTCTGAGCAGGAAACCGACAGAAGATCAGCCGTTCCCTGAGGGGCCTCGGACGGAATCACAACACTTACTTACTTACTTACTTACTTACTTACTTACTTACTTACTTACCTACTTACTTACTTGCTTGCTTGCTTGCTTACTTACTTACTTACTTGATTTTTATGCCGCCCGTCTCCTTAGATTCAGGGAGACTTACAACATATTAGCAGTAGCACTTTTTAACCGAGCCAGCATATTGCCCCCCAAAATCCAGGTCCTCATTTTACCCACCTCGGAAGGATGGAAGGCTGAGTCAACCTTGAGCCGGTGATGAGATCTGAACCGCTGACCTGCAGATCTAGCAGTCAGACTTAGTAGCCTGCAATACTGCACTCTACCCACTGAACCACCTGGGCTCCTTCCTTCTCCTCTTCCTCCTTTTTCTTTCTCTTCCTCCTCCTCCTTCTCTCCCCCCCCCCACAATAACAACCTGTAGCACTTAACAGATCTGTATTCTCAGCAATTTTTCTTAATTTCAAAACCAATTGATAATAGTGATTGATTAAAATGGAGGAACCCCCATTGCTCATTGTTGAATAACTACATTAATCTAGCCTTGTTATTCACACCATCATTAAACAAGCTTAGAAGGTCTGTAGCATTCTTCCTCACATTTAATGTGAAAGCTGTTACATTGAGCAGCAATTATTAAGGCTTAATATTTCAGTTGAACCTAGGTTATTGATCTTTGGAAGAGGGAGCTAATGCATTAAAGATAGGCTGTGTTTTATATCCAGGTTGCTTTTTAAATCAGAATTCTGTTGAGGGTTTAATCAAAATTAAACTTACTAGTTATTAAACATTTTATGAAGATTTTTGACTGTTTGATATTTCCTTTTACTAGATGTGTGAGACATTAACCTTTAAAAATCTGTCTCAACCAAATTTGTTAGCAGTATTGCTGAGCCAAAAATGTAAATGGAGCCATGCATTGGCTTGTGTTGAAGCTACAATATGGGATGAATGGAAAAAAATAGGATAAATTTCTATCAGCAAAAATGGGATGAGTAGCTTTTAGCAGAGGAAGAATAACAGAGTTGGAAGGGACCTTGGAGGTCTTAGAAACATAGAAACATAGAAACATAGAAGTCTGACGGCAGAAAAAGACCTCATGGTCCATCTAGTCTGCCCTTATACTATTTTCTGTATTTTATCTTAGGATGGATATATGTTTATCCCAGGCATGTTTAAATTCAGTTACTGTGGATTTATCTACCACGTCTGCTGGAAGTTTGTTCCAAGGATCTACTACTCTTTCAGTAAAATAATATTTTCTCATGTTGCTTTTGATCTTTCCCCCAACTAACTTCAGATTGTGTCCCCTTGTTCTTGTGTTCACTTTCCTATTAAAAACACTTCCCTCCTGGACCTTATTTAACCCTTTAATATATTTAAATGTTTCGATCATGTCCCCCCTTTTCCTTCTGTCCTCCAGACTATACAGATTGAGTTCATTAAGTCTTTCCTGATACATTTTATGCTTAAGACCTTCCACCATTCTTGTAGCCCGTCTTTGGACCCGTTCAATTTTGTCAATATCTTTTTGTAGGTGAGGTCTCCAGAACTGAACACAGTATTCCAAATGTGGTCTCACCAGCATTCTATATAGTGGGATCATAATCTCCCTCTTCCTGCTTGTTATACCTCTAGCTATGCAGCCAAGCATCCTACTTGCTTTCCCTACCGCCTGACTGCACTGTTCACCCATTTTGAGACTGTCAGAAATCACTACCCCTAAATCATTTTCTTTTGAAGTATTTGCCAACACTGAACTGCCAATACAATACTCAGATTGAGGATTCCTTTTCCCCAAGTGCATTATTTTACATTTGGAAACATTAAACTGCCGTTTCCATTGCTTAGACCATTTATCTAGTAAAGCTAAATCATTTACCATATTACAGACGCCTCCAGGAATATCAACCCTATTGCACACTTTAGAGTCATCGGCAAATAGGCAAACCTTCCCTACCAAACCTTCCCCTATGTCACTCACAAATACATTAAAAAGAATAGGACCCAGAACAGACCCTTGTGGCACACCGCTTGTAACCTGACTCTGCTCAGAATACTCGCCATTAACAATAACTCTCTGATGTCTACGCTTCAGCCAGCTGCAAATCCATTGAACTATCCAGGGATTAAGTCCAATCTTCACTAATTTATCTATCAGCTCTTTATGTGGAACCGTATCAAAGGCTTTGCTGAAGTCCAGGTAGGCAATATCCACGGCACCACCTTCATCCAACACCTTTGGTCTTCCAGTCCAACCCCCTACTTAGGCAGGAAACCCTATACAACTTCAGACAAATGGTTATCTAATGTTTAGTAGATCTATGGTTGAGCAAGGTGATTACCCAGATACTGTGTGAATTGAAATGGGAGTGGAGGGGGGAGAGATGAGAAGGCTATTGACCAATTGGAAATAATTCAATTCAACTGTACGTATAAGGAAGATCTTGGGCATCTCTAAGAGGACCTCCGTTGCTTATACAGTAATACCTCGTCTTACAAACCTAATTGGTTCCCGGGGGAGGTTCGTAAGACGAAAAGTTCATAAGACGAAACATTGTTTCCCATAGGAAACAATGTAAAATCAATTAATCCGTGCAACGAAAAAAACCCGCAAAAAAACGCCGCCGCCTGGCTGTCACCTTTTGAAACAGCCGGGGGGCTTCTCAGCGGCCTCCTGAACCCGAACGCCAAACCTGAACTTCTGGGTTCAGCATTCGGGAGGCCGCCGAGAAGCCCTGCCGCCCGGCTGTCACCTTTTAAAACAGCCGGGGGGCTTCTCGGCGGCCTCCCGAATGCCGAACCCGAAAGTTCGGGTTTGGCGTTTGGGTTCAGGAGGACGCTGAGAAGCCCCCCGGCTGTTTCAAAAAGTGACAGCCTGGCGGCAGGGCTTCTCGGCGGCGGCGGGTTCGTAAGAAGGAAAAAGTTCGTAAGAAGAGGCAAAAAATTTCTGAACCCCGGGTTCGTATCTCGGGTTGTTCGTAAGATGAGGGGTTCGTATCATGAGGTACCACTGTATAAGGATAGAGATAGGGAAACTTCTCATCATCTTCAGAACACATATTGAGGCACCATAAGGTACTAGAAGGCCAGGATCTTTCTATTATCTCTTTGTCTCATGATATTTCTTCATTTTTCCAATAGTATACAAATATAATCCTCGCTGCATAGAAAAAGTTCAGGTTTAAAATCTGTATTGGGCAGAAATTGACAGACTCACACTGAAGATTAAACAGAAAGAAGATACAGAATGTTAACAAAATTCATGAAGATAGTTCAATAATAAATCCTCAATCATTGGACTTTTACTGTCCTTTCAGAAGCTTTCCGCTATTGTACTCATTGCCAATTAGCGGCTTCCTCTCCATTTTTTTCAAACTTTAGTTCCCGTTTGAAATCAAAAAAGAAAAAAAAAAACCAATCCAAGCTCCAGTCGGCTGAATCACTCACCAGCACCACTCTTGGTACTGTTTCTCACACTCTAGCACGTTCCTTGGTTCCTCTCTCCAGATGACCCCAAGCTTCTTTAAAATCCTTTCGTTGCATTGTCGGCTTGGCTTCATTGGCTTAGGCATGGCAGCCTAGCCGATTTCACACAGCCACTGATGCAAGAGAAACCGGTTCATCTGAAGGGGTTTGCCGACGCCAAACCAGACTGGTTCCATTGGAACCAGAGCCCCCGGGTGGCGGGGGTTCGGAGTTCCCCCACGGGCGAAGGGGAACTCTGTGCCGCCGGAACCATTGACCCTGCCCCTCTCCACATTCCAGCATGCTTTTGCTTCCTGCGCATGTGCAAAATCTTGTAAGGGGATGCAATTGCATGTGAGATTTGGAGCAGGGAGGGGCGGCATACAAATCCAATCAATCAATCAATCAATCAATCAATAAAACCATGCTGGGACATGCCCACAGGATAACCAAAGCTGCGTGCACAGCACAGCAATTGCTACTGGTGTGCTGCCCTTTACCATATGGTAGCAACCCGCTACTGATGTGGCCCTAATATCATTGCAAATAGGCCAGTGGAGGACATAATTAATAATGACTTCCTCTTGACCAATACCAGAAAGACAAATTTTCTTAGAACCTTGTTTGTCAATGTTCTGACAAAATCTCCGTTCAAGATGAGCTGAGGGCATGGTCTTCAGATATATGTACTGTATGTATGTATGTATGTTTGTATGTATGTATGTATGTATGCATGTATGTATGTATACCTACATATATCCACTTTAATGTGACACAAAGTATCTATCAAGTAGAGTAGAGTAGAGTAGAATAGAACAGAAAAGAGAAAAGAAAATTAGAATGGAATGGAATAAATAAAATTATATTTTCTCAATTACATATCCCAAAAAACTAACTACGGTCCTTCTACCAAGAGTATGCAGGACAATTTACTGCAAAAATAAGACACATTAGAAAATATATACAAAAATATTTGGATTTTTAATGGATCATATCAAAAATTAAAATGTATTTAATTTAATTTATCATTGTATTATAAATAAATATTTAATAAAATGTCCCCTTGACAAAATATAATTTATTAGCAACTGATGTGGTTATTTGAAGGGTACAGAATGACATATTTTTTCTACAACCAAAAAAAATGAAGTCTATTAAAATCATTATTAATGGAACAGGGTAAGACAAATATTAATAAGACTAATCTTATAAAATATTACATTCTCCATATGCTAAATAAAGAGAGATTATTCCACAGCATGTATCTTTTGATCAGTCAAAGGGGTGGTAGGGTTTTTTTTTGCATTTTTCTCAGCGGTTAGAATTCAATTAAAAATATCTATTAATATGAGATTTCCATAGGACATTATCTGATAGTACTCCATTTAATGAAACAGACTTTGGAATCTCCAGGCTGAATGTTTTTACAAAATTAATGACTTACATAAAAAAGTGGAACTAATAAACCCAGGAGATTAGTTGAATAGCACCTGCTAAGTAGCACATTTTTTTAGGCTAGCATAAAATCAGACTGGGGTGGGGTATGTTTCAAAAAGCACATTTCAGTATAAGACACTGTAAAATATTTATAATTGTGTATGCTTTTGCCAATATTAAATCATTCAATCAAAGACAAGTAATATAAATGGAGAACGCTTGCAGGAACTAGGTAGGTCTAGTTTAATGAAAAGAAGGATTAGGGGTGACAAGATAGCAGTGTTCTAATATCTCAGAGGTTGTCATAAAGAAGAGGGAGTCAGGCTATTATCCAAAGCACCTAAGGGTAGGGCAAGAAGCAAGGGGTGGAAATTAATGAAGAAAAGAAGCAACTCAGAACTAAGGAGAAATTTCCCGATAGTTAGAACAATTAATCCACGGAACAGCTTACCTCCAGAAGTTGTGAATGCTCCAAGACTGCAAGTTTTAATAAAGAGAAAAGATATCGGGAGGAGCCATCTAGTGGTTGATTTTAAAAACTTAAATGCAAATTGTGCATGCAGAACACTTATCCCCTCCCCCTTATGAAGGATGTACTCAATCATCTAGCCAAAGGGAAAATAGTCACCAAACTGGGTTTGAGAGAAGCTTATTACCACATTAGAATAAAAGAAGGGAATGGGTGGAAAACCACTTTTCAACTGTCCATTGGGGAGTTTCCAATTCCGTGTTATGCCATTTGGCCTAAAGGGCACCCCGGCTGTGTTTGTTTGTTTGTTTGTTTGTTTGTTTGTTTGTTTGTTTGTTTGTTCGTTCGTTCGTTCATTTATTTATTCATTTATTCATTTATTCATTTATTCATTTATTCATTCGATTTTTATGCCGCCCTTCTCCTTAGACACAGGGCGGCTTACAACATGTTAGCAATAGCACTTTTAAACACAGCCAGGCTATTGCCCCCACAATCCGGGTCCTCATTTTACCCACCTCGGAAGGATGGAAGGCTGAGCCAACCTTGAGCCGGTGATGAGATTTGAATCTGACCTTCAGATCTATAGTCAGCTTCAGTGGCCTGCAGTACAGCACTCTACCTGCTGTGCCACCCTGGCTCATGGAATACATAAACAAAGTCTTACACTCCCACCTTTACAAGGGTATTCTCATGTATTTAGATGATATTCTTATTATAGCCAGAATCTGTATGACCACATCAAATTAGTAAGGCAAGTCTTAAAGAAACTTTTGGCTGCTAAGCTCTATGTAAAATTTTCCAAATGCAAATTTCACAAGACCTCAGTAGACTATTTGGGATATTGCATCTCAAACGAAGGCACAGAAATGGACCCAGCTAATGTGAAAGCTGTGTTTGATTGGCAAGTTCCCTGCATGCGCAAACAATTACAGAATCTCTTAGGATTTGTAAATTTCTACCGACAGTTCATTCCAGCTTTTGCTGAAATTTCCTTGCTCCTAACTGAACTACTAAGGACCGGGCCAATCCATGCTAAGCCCAAATCATCTCAGCCTATTCGGTGGACAATGGAATGGCAAAAGTCTTTCAAAAGGCTCAAAAGACTTTTTGCAAAGGAGCCAATCCAGCAACACCCTAACCCAGAGTGAAAGTTTGTGATCCAGTCAGATGCCAGCGATGTGGCAATAGCAGCTGTGTTGTTGCAAGACAATGGAAGGGGACAGCTATTACTGTGTGCATACCTTCCCAAAAAGCTGACCCCCACCGAGAGGAGGTGGGCCATTTGGGAAAAGGAAGTTTTTTTGCCATACGTGTAGCACTGGTGACATGGAGGCATTTCCTAGAAGGTTTGGAAGTTAGAATTGGTTGCCAACTTCAGGTCTTTCTCTCGGTTTCTAATCAGATATATTGTTTATCATTTCGGGGGAAGATACATGTAATACAGAATAATAAAGTTGGAAGGGATCTTGGAGGTCTTCCATTTTAGCCCCTTGCTCAAGCAGGAGACCCTATTTATTGATTGATTTGATTTGATTTGATTTGATTTGATTTGAATGCCGCCCCTCTCTGTAGACTCGGGGCGGCTAACAACAGTAATAAACAGCATGTAACAAATCTAATGTTTAAAATAATTTAAAAACCTTTATTAAAACCAAACATACAAACAAACTATATCAAATGGATTCCCATTTCTGCTTCTACCGGTGCACTGCATGTGCACTTCACTTCTGCATGTGCACGCATGCATCCAAGCATGTTTTTGCTGCTATGCATGATCAGGAAGCAAAATCTTGCAAGGGGATGCGTGTGTGTGAGGTTTTGGTGATTTTTTTTGCTTCTGTACATGCAAAGAAGCAAAAAAATCACTGAAATCTCTCTCACACACACTCACACGTCCCGTCCTGAGATTTGCTTCCTGAACGTGCGCAGAAGTAAAAACACACTGGGATGCATGCGTGCACATTCCAGCTTTTGCTGAAATTTCCTTGCTCCTAACTGAACTACTAAGGACCGGGCCAATCCATGCTAAGCCCAAATCATCTCAGCCTATTCGGTGGACAACTTTCGCAACTGATGCACTCTCCTTATCAGTACTAGTAGCAACCCAATATTGGTGCTCACCTAAAACTCTTACTTGCTATCTATATTTGAAATTAAACAAACCTTCCTATTGTGAATTTTATCTTGTAAAAGAATCAATGGGTTCTAGGCAGAATATAAATTTAATAACTTTCTTTTACAACGTTTAGAACTACCATGAGTTGGATCAGATTCTACTTTAATTTAATTTTGCAAAAGGCAACAAATACTAGCCAAACTCCATTTGCTTTCTGTCCATTACCTTGCTTTCTATTCCAAAGGGAATTTGTGATAGACTTATTTTCCTTTTCAATAATTGAAGAACAAAAAATTATACATTGCATGTTTTCTCCCATAAAACAATAGATAAACTAGCATTAGCATAATTTGGTGGTGCCTAGGACCTTATGATCATGCGGGAACTGTGCTATCTTTCTAAATAACATAATCACATTAATATGTCTGACGTTAGAAAAATCCTTTTATACCATAGTTCTATTCACACCGTTTTGGACCTAAAATATTTATTTTGAAATAGAACATTCTGACTTGAAATCATTGCTTTTATTTTTTTGTTTTCATTCTCTTCGCCCCATTTCCAATTATTTGCTTTTTTTGAGCTCTGGAAAACGGAATAAGAAATTCTCATATTCTACCAAGCTGACCTATCTTGAAAATATTCTATAGTCTGTTTGGGATAGGTAGCAACATAAATTACCAGCTCCACAAACAGCTATTATTGTACAAGAGCCATTCAATTTGCTGCCAAATATATATTGCATAACCCCTCGTTCAACTCTTCATTTGAATATAACAGAAAGTCAGTCAGAGACAGAAGAAAAGCACCTGATCTGAATGTGTGAGTAGAAATTCTATACTCAGATATGAACCTTATTAAAAACTCTTGGTTTCCAAGCCTTGATTGGCGAAGTTTTCAGACCGTTTCAATAGCAGAGTCTCTCATTTAAATTATGCATCTAGATTCTAGAATAATAACAGAACAAAGGGAGCGCTGAACTAGGCTCTGTAAGCAAATGCATTTTTCCCCACTAAATCTAATATTTTAAATTGTTATTTGTAAATCAAAAGGTCATGATTTCCATTACAAGCTTTTCAGATGAGATACTCACCCTGGGTAAATAATAGGCAAAAAATCATGAAGATTTGGAAGGCAGCGAGAAGAGCAGAAGGAACAAAATATTGAAATGTCAGTACCAAAGCAACAAAGCAGATTTCTCCACCTAAGGATCTCCAGTGATTCTGTTATAGTCCCTGCTAAAATCCATCATGTCATAAATTACATTTCAATTACTGTTAAGAGAACTGAATATGTTTAGTTGCATTTTATACATATACATCATGCGGTTTGCTTTCTGGGTAAGCCACATCGCACAAACAATGAGATTGAGAAGAGCTGAAATTCCTATGTAAAAGAAACAAAAGACTGGTAAATTGAATTTAGTTTATACCCTCACTCTTCGCTATACTTTTTAATGGTTTTGTTTTAAAAAATCTACAATGATGACTTCCTTTGTGATGTCATGTGCAATTAATCAGTGGAATAGCTTGCCTCCAGCAGTTGTGAATGCTCCATCACTGGAGGTTTTTAATAAAGAAGAAATTGCATAGCCATTTAACCACAATGGTGTAGGATCTCCTGCTTGGGCAGGAAGTTGGACCAGAAAATCCACTCGAAACAGAATACCCTATGAAAATAGACTAACAATCCTGGGTCTAGAAAGCTTAGAACTACGGCGCCTAAAACACGATTTAAGTATTGCCCACAAGATCGTATGCTGCAACGTCCTACTGGTCAATGACTACTTCAGCTTCAACCGCAACAACACAAGAGCACGCAACAGATTCAAACTTAATATTAGCCGCTCCAAACTTGACTGTAAAAAATATGACTTTAACAATCGAGTTGTCGAAGCGTGGAACTCATTACCGGACTCAATAGTGTCAACCCCTAACCCCCAACATTTCTCCCTTAGACTATCCACGATTGACCTCTCCAGGTTTCTAAGAGGTCAGTAAGGGACATACATAAGTGCACTAGTGTGCCTTTCGTCCCCTGTCCAATTGTCTTTCCTTTATCTCATATATCATATATATTTTCTTCCTTTCATATATCGTCTCCTCTATTTTTATATATTTTCTTCTATCCTTTTCTTTATATGTATTATTACATGTCTATTCTCTTCTATATGTATTGTGTATTGGACAAATGAATAAATAAATAAATAAAATCTCCAAGATCCCTACCAACTCTCTGTTATTTTGTTACTTCTGCACATGGCTTCTATTCCTTCTTGATCCTTTCTCTTGTTATTTTTTCACATAGGTCTTAAGGAAATCATCCCAATATTCAATAAGATTTACACAAATTAAAATCCCCATCCGATCATTTCAAAACAGATGGACATGACATTCAGATTAAACTCACTAGACCACATCCAGGTTCGAGGGATGTTCGGATGAGTTATCTTCTCTTGTAGTCTGTTGGAAGAATGGACTATAGACATAAGATCACTAAAATACCTTAGGATGGCCAGTTTAATATCTCTCTGGGGAAAGAAATGACACCCCAGAGCTTCATTAATCTCTGAAAGCTTTAAGTATCTTCTGGGAGATGAGGGCAAGTGACGTGCATCATGACATCATCAGGTTTCATTCTGCACCAAAATACATGATGACATGAGCACAAGCTCATAATACTACCAGATCTTCATTTTCAGATGTTTGACATCCTCTTGAGTTCATAGTGACTTCTGTTAGATAACATTTGATGTGAAACCCAGAAACTTTCAAAAGTGATTAAAAATTGTGCACTTCAGTGGTGACCTTATTCAAGACATGACTGTTGCACATAGTTATCATATTAGGTGTGGTTAACTCTGGCCCTGCTTCTGCCCCAAGGACTGTGGATGTGAGGGAGACATCCACATGCTGCAGGCCTGTTTTGCCCCCCCCCCGGTGGAATCTGCTGATGAAGGCTCCTCTGACCAAGAAGACATGAGTGACAGGGAGGAGAAGAGTGTGGCAGACAGCTCAGAAGGAGATCAATTATCTAGCTCCTCCTTGGATTCAGAACAAGAGTTAATGATACAGCCACGCATGAGGAGAGCGATGCATAGGCAACAACAACCGAGAGATTATTATCAAAGAAAATGAGGCCACCTGTGGTTGGGTGGGGATGTGGTAATTAGTGAGGCTGCTATAAATAGCAGCCTGTGGGTTTGGCCATTGTGGAGGATTATCTGATCGTTGTGTTTCGTGCCTGCTTTACTGACTTTGACTTTTTGTGTGCTGATTTTTCCCCGCTTTGAAACTAAACCAGAGCAAAGTGTGTTTCACTTTGTGAAAGAAGAAGGACTGTGAATTTCCTCACAGCTGCAAGCTAAGTATCACAGAACTGATAAGGGACTTGTACAAATTACCAGTTTGTTTGGAGACAAGTGCTCTTTGCTATACCAACAGGGGGCTTGGTTTAAGTGAATTTTCATTATAAAGAACATTGTTTTGAATTTTCAAACATGTGTGTGTCTGAAATTTGTACCTGTGCATTTTTGGGAGGATTCTACCAGAGAGCCCGACAGAACATTAGGGGGATTAGTTTTAATATGAAATCAGATTTGCATTGATTTGTATTTGGTTCAGGGTGCACCATTTAGATCCAGCCTATAGCCCAGAAATAGCAAAACAAAAAACAGCAAAACCTGACCAGCTATATGTTGCCTAGTTAAAGGTCTCAGCACCCTTGAGCATCGCCAGCTCGGAGTGCAGGAAGGTGTAATTCAGCAGCATTTGGAAGTTTACAATTTATGCATCTCTGAAGGTCATTCTCAGTCTTGCCTTGCCTGCAATAACCTTTTTCTTGGCGTCTTCCCAACTTCCCAGAAGAATTGGAGATTGACAGCTTGAGATCTTTTAATCCTGGATAGTTTTCTGAACACGTTTGGCTAACTTCAAGATTAAGGAGTGGGAGTTTTCAGAATTCAAATAACATATATTCTATTTTTTTTATAAACTACCTATTTATTCTGAGATAAAGATGTGGAGAAATTTATTTTAATTTTAATATTTCACTCAATGCATAAACCAAGACTGTATTTGAAATACTGCATTCAGTTCTGGCCACCATAATATTTTTAAAAATATGCTAATATTGTGAGAAGAGTAACAAGAAAGATTAGGGACCTGGAGGAAAAAACATATGAAGAAGGGTTACAGGAATTGGGCATGTCTAATCTAATGAGAAGAAGGACTAGGGAAGACATAATAGCACTGTTTCGACATTTGAAGAGCTCCTACAAAGATAAGGGACTCAAACTATTTTCCAAAGCACCAAAAGACAAGACGAGAAACAATGGATGGAAACTAGCCAAAGAGAGAAGCAACTTAGAACTAAAGAGAAATTTCCTGACAGTGAGAAAAAATTAATCAGTGGAGAAGCTTGTCTCCAGAAGTTGTGGGTGCTCCATTACTGAGGTTTTCAAGAAGAGATTGAACAACCTTTTGTTTAGAATTTATTTATTTTATTTATTTATTTTGTCCAATACACAATGAGGGTTTTAGTGGGTATATATCTATATACACATAGTAAAATACATGATGAAGGTTATAGAGGAGATACTCATAGTAAAATATATCTAAGAAAGAATAGAAAAGAATGTATAGTAATAGAACATATCAATGAAAGAATAGAAGAAGAGATATAGGAATAGAAGAAAGGTATAGGAGATATAGGAGAGCAATAGGACAGGCGACGGAAGGCACTCTAGTGCACTTGTACTCGCCCCTTACTGACCTCTTAGGAATCTGGATAGGTCAACCGTAGATAATCTAAGGGTAAAGTGTTGGGGGTTTGGGGATGACGCTATGGAGTCCGGTAATGAGTTCCACGCTTTGACAACTCGGTTACTGAAGTCATATTTTTTACAGTCAAGTTTGGAGCGGTTAATATGAAGTTTAAATCTTTTGTGTGCTCTTGTGTTGTTGTGGTTGAAGCTGAAGTAGTCGCCGACAGGCAGGACGTTGAATGGTATTGACATCCCTTCCAACTCTATTTTTCTAGGTTCTAAGAGCTTAGGGAAAAAGTGGTGCCCAAAATCTGTGTGCTGGTTAAAGTGTACTCAAAAAATTTAAATGTGCAGCAGTGATTGCAGAGGGTTCAAAATCTGCAACCAAGGGGAGGTTTAAAATGTAAGGTCCATACCTACCATTTGACAAATCCATTTCTATGGATGCCATTGTAACTACGCAGATGCAAAATTAATAAAGAACAGGAACAAAATCTAGAGTAGACTTTTTTAAAAAGAAAATGATCCTAAATGTATGTTGCTGGTGTAATTCTGGAGCCATATGTCTGTGAACATATGGAATGTCTGTTTAAAATGAATCAAGAAACAATTATTTTCTATCTTAGAATGGGTACATTGTTATGATTTATAAATACAGTCACATGTGGCCAGATTTAAATGGTTGCTTCCTTGTTCAAGACACCCATTCCCTTCTTGCATGTATGAATATAAAAGGTTACTTTATTATACATAATTCAAGTATTACATTAAATTTATTTTTCTGGGAATCAGTCTGATAAGTTTGATTCCAATAACTGAAATCTGTTGGTGGCATTTATCAGCTTCCCTTCCTGTTTTCTCATCAGGTGTCAGTAAACACAATTTACACACTCATATTGTCAATCCTCCAAATAGCATCTGAGAAAAATAATCAGAATCCACTGCAGTTCTCACACAAGAGGTTTGATTTATTAACAGAGCCATATTGGATTATGTTTCAACCACTCCGAAACTAATTTCTCTCCATTACTCCACCCAGGTTAAGGTTCATCTCACATCCCCACACCCACAAATGCAATCACGTGGACCAGTCCAGTGCAGGGATTCACTGACTTCCTCTATAGTTGACGCAGAACAAAAGATGACCTTGGACTCTGAGGAAGGAATTTGTTTTGGCTATCAACTTCTCTCCTATCCCTCCTAATTCCCTTATGCTGTATTACCAAAGCATGCTCAGAGATTTCCCCCATCCTTAAAGCCCCGGCTGACAATGGGAGGGTCTCCTGCAGGTGGCTGGCAGGTGGTGGTGGAAGGCTGTTGACCTTCCTCCCTTTCTTGAATCCTGCTGGACACAGCTCTGCACTGGTATCAGATGGCCAGCAGGTCCCTGCAGCCCTGTGCCTGCCTGCCTTCCTCCCTGCCTTCCCCGTCCCCTCCTACGACCGACTTTACCTCTCTCTGTCTGTCTCGGCTTCCTTCCAGCCAGGAGACTCTGGGGATGGTGGGCGGGGCTCCCTGAGCCTCTTCCTTCATGGAAGCTGTGGCTCCAGAAGGTGTGGCGGACTGGCGGCCCCGCCAAGTAAAGAGAGCAGCTGGCACTGAACCCAGCTGTTCCTCCTCTTTCTCATCAGCCAAGGTTTACAACTCTTAAAGCCTTCTTGGCTATATTGTTGCAGTGGGCTTTGGCACTTAAATCTTTTGTACCAAGGTCTTTAACCGAGTGGGGATTATCTGTGATAATTTGATTATTCAGTTCGTATTTGGAGTTCAGATTCTTCTTCCCAATGTGTAGGACAGAGCATTTGCTAGTTGAGATTTGGAGTTGCCATGTGTTAGACCACTCAGAAACAGCATCAAGGTCTTTTTGGAGAGTAGTTGTGTTATCGGTGGTGTTGAAGAGTTTTACATCGACGGCGAAGAGCCCTCTGTTAATGCAATTTAGGATTGCATTGGCTTTTTTGGCTGCTGCTGCACATTGCTGGTTTATATTTAGTTGATTGTCCACCAAAACCCCAAGATCCTTCTCACGGTTGCTGCTATTGAGTGTGGTTTCACACAGTTTGTATGTATGTCTTTGGTTTTTCTTACCTAAGTGTTGGGTTTTACTTTTCTCTGCATTGAAGTATATGATGATAAGTGTTCGGAAACTTCAGATCGTGCAGAATGCAGCTGCGAGAGCTATCATGGGCGCTCCTAAATATGCCCATGTCACACCAACACTCCGCAGTCTGCATTGGTTGCCAATCAGTTTCCAGTCACAATTCAAAGTGTTGGTTATGACCTATAAATTCCTTCATGGCACCGGACCAGGATATCTCCGGGACCGCCTTCTGCCGCACGAATCCCAGCGACCAGTTAGGTCCCACAGAGTTGGCCTTCTCCGGGTCCCGTCAAATAAACAATGTCATTTGGCGGGACCCAGGGGAAGAGCCTTCTCTGTGGCGGCCCCACCCTTTGGAACTAACTCCCCCCGGATATCAGAGTTGCCCCCACCCTCCTAGCCTTTCGTAAGCTCCTTAAAACCCACCTCTGTCATCAGGCATGGGGGAATTGATACTTTCCCTCCCCCTAGGCTTATAAAATTTATGCATGGTATGCTAGCATGTATGATTGGTTTTTAAATTGGGGTTTTAAATTAACTTAAACTTAAATATTAGATTTGTTTACTTTGTACTGTTACTGCTGTGAGCCGCCCCGAGTCTGCAGAGAGGGGCGGCATACAAATCTGATAAACAAATAAATAAATAAATAAATAAATAAGTATACAGTGATCCCTTGTTTTTCGCGGGGATGCATTCCAAAACCACCCATGAAAAACGAATTTCCGTGAAGTAGAGGAAAGATATCTTTTATGTATTTAACGAGCATTAGGACTTTTAAAACCCACCCTTTGCATTAAACAGTCATTCTATAATGTTTCTCAGCTGGAACTACATGTGATATCCTACCAGTTTCTTTAATAGAGTACAGTAATACTGTGGAAGAATTTTATGAATTTTTAATGGATTTAAAATTTTTAATGGAGTTAATGGATTTAAGCTCCCTTTGAAAACCCGTGAAATAGCGAATCGCAAAGTAGCGAGGGATTGCTGTATATAGTTTTTGTACACTTTCTTCTTCAGAAAGGGAAAACACAAACCTCCAACCAGTTTCCACAGTAGGAGTTGGGGAGGGGGAGAGTTTAGACCTCAGGTTGTTGCTCAGCTGTGCTGAATGGGTCTCTCTGGCTATTTAATCTTCTTGACAGCATTGGCCGAAGGAAAGGATGCAACAGGGGAAAACTGTCAGTTTTTGTTTCGCGCATTTTCAGGCAGACAGTGGCATAAATGTTGTTCAAGGCATCTTATAAAATGACATCTGATGTACACGGACATGATAGCTGAGCTGTCCACACATCTCGCTCAATTAATGAAGCACTTCCTTTGCACAGTTTAGATGTCAAGACCTTCTTTGTGCTACAAGATTAAGATGAAATCTCCAACTGTTCAAACTTTATGACTATTCATTTGTCTTTCATCAGCAACTGGCAAGTGGCTGGATGACACGTCGTCCTCTTGCAATCTCTGAAGCCAAACTGCCTCCTTCTTTTCTTTACTTTTTCAAAGTCTTCCTTGCTGAGATAAAGCCAAATGATTTTGCCTTTAGCAGTTCCATATGCTGGATATATTGTTTTTCTTCAATTTGACGGGGGGAAAAATATTAATAATAGAAATGCTTTGATTTTGCACACAACACATATATTGTGGGGTGGGTGGGGGAATCTGTCAACCTATTCATAGCCCTTAATCTCCCTATTTAGAGGCTCATTAGTGCTTGAATTCGTATAAGTGAAAAAAATGAAGGTCAGAAGCCACAAATCCTGAAATTTCTGACTTTGTGATGCTAATAATTTGCTCCTTGAGTTAACGGCAAGAGCTTATGCTGAGATGTTGATGACTGTGAATTGGCTTTTAAGCAAAGCAGAACAAAAAATAGACAGACAGAATTTCATAAAAGAGAGAAAACCAGCTCTTAGAGTAGATCTGGGAAATTAATCTGTTGCAGCTTCTACAGGGGAGCTCAAAATCAGCAGTGATGAAGACTCTGCCCCCACCAGCATGCAGATTTGAAGAATCTGCAAAGAAAAGGCATTTTTCTGCCTTTCTGTGTTGTTGGTGGGCTTTTTTTCTCTCATTATAAATCCTCCATGTCCATCGCCTACTTTCCAATACAGTGTTCCCTCGATTTTCGCGGGTTCGAACTTTGCGAATAGCCTATACCACGGTTTTTAAAAAAATATTAATTAAAAAATACTTCGCGGGGTTTTTTCTATACCATGGTTTTTCCCGCCCAATGATGTCATACATCATTGCCAAACTAATAATTTTTGCAAATAAATAACAAAAAAAATAATTATTGTTAATAAATAATTATGTTTATAAATATCAGGATCACTAAGTGTCTTATTCAATGGTGAGTACCAGTAATAATGGTGAGTAAATGGTTGTTAAGGGAATGGGAAATGGTAATTTAGGGGTTTAAAGTGTTAAGGGATGGCTTGTGATACTGTCCATAGCCAAAAATGGTGTATTTACTTCCGCATCTCTACTTCGCGGAAATTCGACTTTCGCGGAACGCATCCCCCGCGAAAATCAAGGGAATACTGTATATTGATATACAATTCTAAAGAATGTAAATATCTGGGTTTTTAAAGCATGACTGTAAAGTTAGCCCATGACCACATCATATTTATTGAATAAAACTAACATGTACATAACCAAAAATGTTCTGGGAGCAATGTTTGGGGAGATTCTTAGTCATCCAGGTCATGACTGTCCCAAAGGTGGTTTTTGAAGAGGTAAACTGGACTTCCTTTGTTTCTTCATGAAGACATTTAAGAAGTTTCGTCAGTTCACTTCTGGAACTGAAAAAACTTCTTGGATGAGAAGGAAAATGCCTTCAAGGATAAACAAAGTCCAGTTGCCTCTTCAAAAGCATTTTTGGGACTGTTCTGAGCAATCTACATAGTGAAGCTGAATTGACCATATTCAAAACTGATTTGACGAAAGACTGAATTGAGTATCTTGAATTATATTATATTGAATTGATTATATTCAAAATAATATTTCTGTTGATTTAGTGGGAATGTCAATTTTATAAAAATTGAGATGTAAAGATGTTGGCTGAAGTCCTGCTTCACTTGGATGGGAAGGGAAGGAAGGTAAAAAAATTTGAACATATTCAACCATCCATCCATCCATCCACCCATCCATTCTATTATTAGTTTACCAAACCAAACCAAACCAAACCAATTTCATTTTGATTAAAGACAAATTTCAAATTCAATTTACATTGAATCATTGTCTGGATTCATGCAAACCATTAAAATAAAACCAAACTATATCTCACTTTGGAAGGTGTGCGGTTCCAGGTAAATTGTAATGCAGTATATTGTATTGTATAAGTTGTAGTTCACACACTCTGGCTAAATATAATATGCATACTTTGATTCTCAGTTATCCAGGTCATGGTTGTCCCAAAGGTACTTCTCCAAAAGGCAACTGGGAAAAAAATAAAGTCCAGTTTATTTTATTTTATTTTATTAGATTTATAGGCTGCCTTCTCTTCACAGATTCAGGGCGGCTTACAAGAATAAAGTAGACACAATAACAATAAATAGAATTAAAAACATTACAAATAAATAGAAACCCACAATAAAGACAATCAATCATCCTTCTTTCATGCTAATGACCGGAGTGAAACTGTCACTCACAGTTCCCAGTCCTGCTGGCACAGATGTGTCTTTAATGCCTTCAGAAAGGCAAGGAGCCTGGTGCACATCTCTCGGGGGAGTTGGTTCCAGAGGAGCGGGGCCACAACAGAGAAGGCTCTCCCCCGACATTGTTTGGCCAACAGGGCCCAGAGGAAGCCAACTGTGTGACCTAATTGGTTGCTGGGATGTATGAGGCAGGAGGCGGTCCCATAAATAATCTGGTCCAATGCCATGTAGGGCTTTATAGGTCATAACCAACACCTTTTGAAAAGGCACCTTTGGGACAGCCTAAAGCAGGGGTCCTCAAATTTGGCAACTTTAAGACTTGTGGACTTCAATTCCCAGAATTCTCCAGCCAGCATAGCTGGAGATGAAGTCCACAAGTCTTAAAGTTGCAGGTTTGAGGACCCCTGGCCTAAAGATTCCATATTTGGGCTGCAAAAATCAAGAAGCTCTCCAGATGACAGTTATTGTGTGACCTTTGAGAGTTTTGCAGCCCAGTCTTGGCAAGGCCAACCATTGCCAGTTTCCTTAAGCACCTGTTCATGCTACTACTGATTATTCTGGATTCATATATTAAAGCAAAACCCAATCTAATGAGCCACAATTACAGAATACATTACGACACTTAAAAGAAAAAAGAAAACTAATCAAGGTTAACATGCTGTGTGAATGCAGCTCCTGTGTCTTTAACTGAGTTAGCATCATCTGTATTGAGCTAATGTGCAAATCATTTATTCTTCAGAGTGAGCAAGACTGAACAAGCAATTGCTGTGATGTATTCCCAACAGTTATTTTAAAAGAGCTTATTTCCATATTTCAATATAACAATCACATTGGGTTACAATTCAGCCCAACAGAGGGGTTTTTTTCCACTTTTTTTCCAATCAAGAAATGTCTGGTAGGAAAAACACTATTAATACACGGCTTTCCTGTTAACGCAATCCTTAGAAGTTCACATGCATTTGATATTTACACAAATTATCAAATGCCAAACAGGGCAAATCCTAATTCATCACACAGTTTCGCTGCTGTGCTCCATAACATGACCGATAAAAGATTAACAATGTTTTGCATTCCCCATCTTCTTCTGCTTCTCTTTATTTAAAAATATTTTTTATTGGAAAAATAATATTTTATATGAGTTACATACAAAAATAAACGCACAACTTTAAAAACAAGAGAGATGACGTTTACTTAGTTGTTTTAACTTATGCATTTCTAAATTGTTTGCAGATTTTCATATCAATATCATATATACCTTTTCATTTTAACTCTGTTCCTTGTAATAATATGTTATTAATACTAATTAATAATAATAATAATAATAATAATAATAATAATAATAGTTTATTAGATTTGTATGCCACCCCTCTCTGAGTAATTATTAATAATAATTACTATTATTAATTAGTAAGTTGTATTAGTAACAGTTAATAATTAGTAACAAATAAAAATCATTTTAAATCACATTAATATAGCTTACTTTTCATTGAAAAACTATCATTTAGTTCATAATTTCCTATCTATATTCTAACATAACTAAGATATTTTTCTTCTTCATTCGCTTAAAGTCTCCTCTGTATTTATTTTTCTTCTTGATCCTTTTTTTTTGTTTCACTATTTATTTTTTAGTTTTTGCAGCCAATTGTACCATTTGTCCAGCAGTGGGATAATAGTTGGAACGCTAAATTGTGCTTGCCGCAGTGGTTCATTAGAGCTTGCGGGGCCAACGCAATTTTGCTTTTGCACCTGTGGACGTAGCAAAATCGTGCATGGAGTCCCAGGTGTGCCTGTGTTTCGGCATGTACGGAAGCAAAAAAACCTCACCGAACACGGGCATGCCAGCAGCTCCGTGCTCAATTTTGCTACCTCCACATGTGCAATAGCAAAATTGTGCTGGCCCTACAAGCACTTACGAGCCACTGCAGCAAGCACAATTTAGCATTCCAGCTAGTAGCCCACTGATTCATTTGTCCCATATTTTATAAAAGGCTGAATCCTCTTTCCCTTTTATTCGCATAGTTAATCTATTCATTTCTGCCAATTCCATTATTTTGTTTTTTATGTGTACATTGGTGGGCACGGCGTCTTTCTTCCATTCTTGGGCGTAACACATTCTCGCTGCTGTAATCAGGTGTAAAATCAAGTATCTATTACCTTTGTTTATTTTTGGGTCAATCATACCTAATAAAAATATTTCTGGTTTCAATTTAAGGTCAATGTGTGTAATGTCTCTTATCCATTTCCAATTTTTTCCCAGTAGGTCCTGGCCTCCACACATGTTCACCACGTGTGGAAGTATATTCCTAGCTCCATTTTACCTTTCCAGCATTTTGGGGAAATCCCTGGGTAAATTTTTGCTAGTCTTACTGGATTGAGGTACCAACGATAAAACATTTTATACAGACTTTCCTTGTAGGCTGAAGATATTGTTAATTTAAGATTGTAGTTCCATAGATTTTCTCAATCATTCAAGTCATTTTGGGCCCAAATAACCATTACGTCCTCCTCGATCCACAGCTCACATTAGAGAAACATCTTTCGGCTGTGGCGAGGGGGGCGTTTGCCCAGGTTCACCTGGTGCACCAGTTGTGGCCCTATCTGGATCGGGGGTCACTGCTCACAGTCACTCATGCCCTCATCACCTCGAGGCTCGACTACTGTAATGCTCTCTACATGGGGCTACCTTTGAAAAGTGTTCGGAAACTTCAGATCATGCAGAATGCAGCTGCAAGAGCAATCATGGGCTTTCCTAAATATGCCCATGTCACACCCAACACTCTGCAGTCTGCATTGGTTGCCGACCAGTTTCCGGTCACAATTCAAAGTGTTGGTTATGACCTATAAAGCCCTTCATGGCACCAGACCAGATTATCTCCGGGACCGCCTTCTGCTGCATGAATCCCAGCGACCAGTTAGGTCCCAAAGAGTGGGCCTTCTCCGGGTCCCATCAACTAAACAATGCTGTTTGGTGGGACCCAGGGGAAGAGCCTTCTCTGTGGTGGCCCCAGCCCTCTGGAACCAACTCCCCCCAAAGATTAGAATAGCCCCCACCCTCCTTGCCTTTCATAACCTCCTTAAAACCCACCTCTGCCATCAGGCATGGGGGAACTGAGATATTCTTTCCCCCTAGGCTTCTACAATTTATGCATGGTATGTGTGTATGTATGAATGATTGATTTTATAACAAGGGTTTTTAGCTGTTTTTAGTATTGGATTGTCACATGCTGTTTTTACCTCTGTTGTTAGCCACCCCAAGTTCACGGAGAGGGGCGGCATAAAAATCCAATAAATATATAAAATAAATAAATAAATTGCATCCTTTACCTTCTCTGACTCCATTTTATTTTTAAGAATGCAATTATACAGTCGCGAAATTGTTTTTTTCCTCCAGGCCTATTAGGATTTTATACCTCCCTAACACAACCGATAAAAGATTGACAATGTTTTGCATTCCCCATCTTCTTCTGCTTCTCATTTGCAACATCAGGCCGACTTTAAAGATGGGGAGGGGCGGGGAAGAGAGAACGAACGAAAGAAAGAATGAGGTGGGATGGTTGCAGTGACATTTTGAAGGGAAAAATTCACAAAAGGAAGAAAAGGTTGAACATACTTTGAAAAGAGCGGTGCACCAAGGAACCACCTGACCTTTCCTTTTCGCTCCCAAGATGCTCCCAATGTAATCAAAAGCCACCTCCCGAAAGCAAGGCTTTGTAAAATATGGAGACAGGCACCAGAACAAAAGCTGGCTCGGCACTTCAGAAAAGCTATTGATCAGTCCGGGTGACATTTTCATGATGACTTGCCCATGGAAAAACACATTCCAGGAGATAATTAGGTAATGCTGTGCCATCCTGACCATTATTATTTTTTCTTTTCCCAAGTTTATTCCTCTCAAAAAAAAAAGGAAAGGAAAGGGAAAAAAATGATTTAATAATGCTTGTTCTTTTCCCACTTCAAATGCTCGAATCATCATTCATTTTATTAACCTGCAGCTCCCCAATTTTTCTGGTTAGCTGGGCAAAGCTTGAACGTTGATATCATGCCAAGGATGGATTTGTTTTGTTAAGGAAAGTACAGTGGTACCTCCACTACTACTACTACTACCCTGTTTCCCCGATAGTAAGACACCCCCGATTGTAAGACGTATTGGGGGTTTCAGGGGGGTCGGCTAATATAAGCCGTACCCCGAAAGTAAGACATATGTCTTACTTTCGGGGAAACACGGGGGGTATTGCCGCCTCCCTCTCATCTAACTGCGCGCCGCCTCCTGCCCACGTCCGCACCGTCCCCCTCTCCATACGTCGCCACGCCGTCCCCTGCACTTGTCACTGCCGCCTCTGCAAATTTACTCGGGCACGTCCCTACTCCAAAGAAACCTCCCCCCCGCCCGTCACAGAAGGTAAAACATATGTCTTACTTTCGGGGAAACACGGGGGTATTGCCGCCTCCCTCTCATCTAGCTGCGCGCCGCCTCCTGCCCACGTCCCCCCCTCCATACGTCACCGCGTCTGCCGCCTCCGTCTGATCCAAATGAGCGCCGCCTCCTGCCCACGCCTGCGCCGTCCCCCTCTCCATACGTCACCGCGCCGTCCCCTGCACTTGTCACTGCCGCCTCTGCAAATTTACTCGGGCACGTCCCTACTCCAAAGAAACCTCCCCCCCACCGCCCGTCACAGAAGGTAAAATGCAAATACACTAAAAAAACACATTTTACACAGTTTTTTTAGCTGTCAGTGCCCCTTTAACAATATAAGATATACCCCGAAAGTAAGACATAGTGGGGCTTTTGGGGATAAAAAGAAAGTAAGACACTGTCTTACTTTCGGGGAAACACGGTACTACTACTACTACTACTACTACTACTAATAATAATAATAATAATAATAATAATAATAATAATAATGATATTATTTAATAAATTTTTATTGATTTAAAACACATATATACAAATTTACAAAAATATAAGATAATTCATAAATTGAAACAGAAACAAAAACTAACACATACCAACAAACAACAAAAACAATGATAGTCCTAGCAATATAGTTATTTACTTATTTAAATACACTAAACAATAATCACAATAACAATAAACATATTACTTAAATTTAATTTCCCTTGTGAGGGGGAAAGTTATAAGTCATCTTGTATTTTCAAATTATTTTCTGGTGAAGCGTGTCCTCATCGATATCCACTATTTTTTCTTTTTGGTTATCCATATATTTTGCATTATTTTTATTTTCTTAACCGCCTTCGTAGATTCGTATTTAATTTATTTAAATTCATACAAATTTTTCCCGAAAAATTACTATATATAAATCTTTTTTAATTTGTTATATCAAAAAAAAGGAAAGAAAGTATTATTATTATTGTATTTCAATTTATATTTTCGTTTCTTCTCTTAAACCAATCATAGAAACATTTCCAAGTTTTATCATGGTCAGAGTCTTCTTTATTTTTTAGTTTGAGTGTTAATGCGTCTGATTCTGCACAGTCTAGTATTTTTTTTAATATCAAGGTATCATCAGGAGGTTTGGGTTGTTTCCAATGTTGGGCTATTGCCATCCTAGTTGCAGTCAATACATGTATTAATAAATAATATTTATTTTTTTTCTATTTTTTGATCTATAATCCCAAGATAATCACAAATGTATAAAGGAATAAACCCACAATGTTGGAGGTGCAAGGAAAAATTGGGGACCTATTACCACATTTGGTGGACTTGCCCAATAATTAAAAACCTTTGGATTAAAATACAAAAATGGTTAAAAGAAATGTTACAAATTAAGATAAACAGAAGACCCGTAGCATTCCTCCTTGGGATTATAGATATTATTATTATTATTATTATTATTATTATTATTATTATTATTATTATTATTTAGATTTGTATGCCGCCCCTCTCCAAAGACTCAGAACTTAATTCGTTTCGTGACGAGGTTCTTAAGTAGAAACGTTCATAAGAAGAAGCAATTTTTCCCATAGGAATCAATGTAAAAGCAAATAATGCATGCAAACCCATTAGGAAAGAAATAAAAGCTCGGAATCTGGGTGAGAGGAGGAGGAGAAAGAGGAGGAGGAGGAGAGTCGCTGCCTAAGGAAGGAGGTGAGTGAGGGAAATTAAAAAAATCCAAAACTTTAAGGCTTTAAAAAAAGAGGGACTCAGACAGCAAGAAGGAGTATGCGCCTCCAATACAGCTGGCACGAAGCTGCTTCCCATACACTGGTTGCTGCTGCTGCTACCTGCTGTGTCTTCCTTCCCATGCTGAAGGGCTCCCCTCTCCTCTCACTTGTTTGCTTTGTAGCCAAAGCCTTTCCTTCACTGTGGTGACTCCTCAGCTCCCCAGAGCGAAGAGAGTGTTTCTTTTCTCTGGGCGCTGGCAGAGGTTTATTCCCTGTCCAAGCGCCCAAAGAAAGGAAAACACTTTGTTCGCTCTGGACTGCCAAAGCCTCCTTAAGCGCCAACAAAAGGCTCCTTTGGCAGCCCAGAAAAGCTTGAGAGTGGCCAGGATTAAAGGGGGAATGGCGGGAAACTGGCCGGGCCTTCATGCCACTCTCAAATTTCCTGGAAAATTTTTCCAGGCTCAGGTTCTTAAGTAGAAAATGGTTCTTAAGAAGTGGCAAAAAAAATCTTGAACACCCGGTTCTTATCTAGAAAAGTTCTTAAGTAGAGGCATTCTTAGGTAGAGGTGCCACTGTACCTCTCCTTCCATAAATGCAAGCTTCTTTTAGAGGATTCTTTTATTTATTTTATTTATCATCCTACTAGGAGCCATGGTGGTCCAGTATTTAGAATACAGCAAGGTAAAGGTTCCCCTCGCACATATGTGCTAGTCGTTCCTCACTAGGGGGTGGTGCTCATATCCGTTTCAAAGCCGAAGAGCCAGCACTATCCAAAGATGTCTCTGTGGTCATGTGGCGGGCATGACTAAACACCGAAGGCACATGGAGTGTTGTGACCTGCCCATCAAAGTGGTCCCTATTTTTCTACTTGCATTTCTTACATGGTTTTAAACTGCTAGGTTGGTAGAAGCTAGGAGAAGTAACGGGAGCTCACTCTGTTACGCAGCGCTAGGGATTTGAACTGCTGAACTGCTGACCTTTCTTTCTTTTTTTTAAAAAAAAAATTATTTACAAATATACAAAACATAAAAGTCAATACATAAACCAATTGAGTCTTAGCATGGTATAACAATTTGTGAACATAGAAATTTATAGAGAAAAAAGGAGGGGTAGAAAGGAGGGGAATAGAAAAAGAGGGGAGAGAGTAAAGAGAACAAAGGAAATAGAGAAAACAGAGAAAGTAAAAGGGTAGGCGAATATCCGGGGAAGCTGTATTGAAAACGGGAACCAGTTCCTAATTTATTAGCTCATTCCCTAGTATCAGGTTAGCCGTCTGAGTATTTAAATGCTGGCGTTGAATTAATCTAAATATAGAGATTATAAGATTTAGTAGTGAATATTCTGTTCATATATATCTAAAGTCTCTTATCACTATAGCAAGAAATATGAGAAAACTATATATCGGATTTGTATCTGGTCGAGTTTGTAACCATCATTTCAATTATGTAACGTGGTGGTCTCTTTTTCTCTCTAACCAATTGTAGAAAGGATCCCAACAATTATTAAATGATGACATTGTTTCATTCCTAACTAGTATAGTTAATTTTGTCATCTCTGCACTGTATTTGATTTTTTTGATTATTGCATCTTTCGGAGGTATATCCTCGTTTTTCCACCACTGTGCAAAGGTTAGTCTGGCTGCTGTAACTAAATGGACAATTAGATGTATTTGGGTTTTAGACAAATTTTGTTTAAGAATACCTAGAAGGAAACATTCGGGTTTTTTTTCAATTTTCAAATTTAATATTTCATCGATCCAGAGTCCAATTATATTCCAGAACTTCTGGGCTTTTATGCATTGCCACCATAGGTGAAAATAGGTGCCAATCTCTTGGTGACACTTCCAACAGTATGGTGAAAGTTTATTGTTTAGTTTTGTTAATTTTATCGGAGTAATGTGCCACCTGTAAAACATTTTAATTAAGTTCTTTTTGTAAGACGTGGCAATGGTTAGTTTAAAATTTCTGCTCCAGAGTAATTGCCATTCATTTTCTTTGATCTCTTTTTTAAGGTCCAGATTCCATTGTGACCTGCCCATCAAAGTGATCCCTATTTTTCTACTTGCATTTCTTACATGGTTTTAAACTGCTAGGTTGGCAGAAGCTAGGACAAGTAACGGGAGCTCACTCTGTTACACAGCACTAGGGATTTGAACTGCTGAACTGCTGACCTTTCTGATTGACAATCTCAGCGTCTTACTCCCTGAGCCACCACTTCTCTTGCAGTAATAGAATGTACTGTTGAAGTCTAAATTTTCCCACAGCCTGGAGTTTGATCCTGATAGGGTTCAGCTTTCCATCCATCCAAGGTCAGTAAAATGAGGACCCAGATCGTTGGGGGGGGGGAGTCTTCTGACTCTGTAAACTGCTCAGAGAGTAAAGCACTGTGGGGTGATAACAGAATAATAAAGTTGGAAAGGAGGATGGAGGTCTTATAGTCCAACCCCCTGAGCAAGCAGAAGACCCTATGCATGCCAAAAGGATGTGTTTGCGTGTGCTAGCATGTGCATGCATACAATCCCCCCCTGTCCCAGTGCATTCACACAGGCCTCCCCAAAGTCTGGGATGGTGAAAAAATGGCCAAATGCGCAACGCAGAAGTACCGAAAAATGGACTTCCGGTTTGCCAGTCGTGCTGTTTTTCACACTCCGGAGCCTTTGGGGAAGGTTCCCTTAAGACTCCAGAGGGTGAAATGGCCTTTCCCAAGGCCAAATATCAGCTGGCTACCGCTCGCATGCATGCTGGAACTAACATAGGGCAACGCCTTGCATGCCCTCTGCTATGGCTCTGCACCCCATCTGTGGCACACATGCCATAGGTTCTCCATCACAGCCCTATGTCATTCCAGACAAGTAGCTATCTACTATATAAGTCCAAGGGCTATTTCTATTGCTATTATGTTTTATAAATAACTCAAGGTAGCGAACATACTCAATCTTCTGTTCTCCTTTTACACTGAGTTCAGAAAGTATTCAGACTTCCTTCCCTTTTGTCAAATTTATTATGCTGCAGCCTGATTCTACTGTTCTGGAAATTCATTTTTTTCTTATTAATCTACACTCGGTATCCTACAATGAGAAAATGAAAATAGAATTTTAGAAAGATCTGTAAATGTATTAAAAAGAAAAAAAAACCTACAATTGTGAAGAGGGTCTAAATATTTTCTGAATGCACTGTATTTTCTCCTCTACAACAACCCTGTGGGGTGGGCCAAGCTGAAAGACTGGGGACAAAGTCTCCCAGTTTCATTCATTCATTCATTCATTCATTCATTCATTCATTCATTCATTCATTCATTCATTCACTCTTCTATGCCTCCCAATCCTGAAGGATTGGGCTTACAACAATTAAAAAATACAAATACAGTAAAAAAAGAAGTCAAATATGGAAAATCTAAAACTATAAACCCCAGTTAAAAACCCATAACTCAGTCAATCCAGGCAACACACATACATGCCATTAAATGTAATTTGGACATGGCAGATGTCAGATTCATGGCCCCCAGGCCTGCTGGAAAAGCCAGGTCTTCGTAGCCTTTTGGAAGGCCAGTAGGGTGGGAGCATTGGGGGGGGGAGTTCCATAGAGTGGGGGCACCCACAGAGAAGACCCTCCCCCATGGCATTGCCAAATTGCATTGCTTACATAACCTGGAGGAGACCAACCTTCTGTGATCTATTCGTCTCTGGGAAGTATGTGGCAGCAGACAGTACTATAGAGAGTCTGGCCCTAAGTCATGTAGGGCTTTATAGGTGATAACCAACACCTTGAATTGTGACTGGTGACTAATTGGTAGACAGTGCAACCCACGGAGCATAGGAATTATATGGGTGTAGCTTGTGCAGCTGCCTTCTGGACTATTTGTAGTCTCCGAACATTCTGCAATAATCAAGATGGCCTGAATGACTGTGTGTAAAGCCTCCTGGTCCAAATAGGGTCGTAATTAGACAAATCTGGGCAAAGGCCTCCCTGGCTACAGCTGAGAGATGGTGATCAAGGCTCAGCTGTGGATCCAGGAGGACACCCAAATTGTGGACCCTGTCTGAGGGGGTCAGTGTTCTCCTTCCCAGAACAATGGACAGACAGATAGAGTAGTCCATAGGAGGAAAGGCCCACAGCCACACGGTCTTGTTTGGGTTGAGCTTGAGACTGTTGGCTCCCATCCAGGCCCTCACAGCTTCCAGGCACTGGCACATCATATCCACCGCTTCACTGAATTGACATGAGATAGAGATGTATAACTGGGCATCACCAGCATACTGATTCACCCCATGCTGTCAGATGATCTCACCCAGCGGCTTCATGTAAATGTTAAATAGTAGACACCACACAAAGTAGGGGCCAAGGGGTGAACCTCTGACCCCCACTAACACTGACTGCAAATGACCAGAAAGATAGGAGAACCACCATAAAATGGTGCCCCCCATTCCCAACCCCTCCAGCCATCGCAGAAGGGTACCATGGTCAATGGTATTGAAGGCCACTGACAGGTCAAAAAGCACCAGGATAGAGGAATAACCCCTATCCCAGGCCCGCCAGAGATCATCCATCAGTGTGACCAAAGTGGTTTCTGTGCTGTGAGTGGTCCTGAAACCAGACTGAAAGGGATCCAGATAGTCGGGTTCATCCAAGACCGCTGGAGCTGGAGTGCCACCACTTTCTCAACAACCTTACCCAAGAAGGGCAGATTAGAGATTGGCCTGAAGTTCTTCAATTCGGCTGGATCCAGGGTCAGTTTCTTGAGGAGGGGGTCGCACAACCTCCTTCTTCAGTGGCTGTGGAAATGACCCCTCACTCAAGAAAGTGTTAATTAATGCCTGAATCCAACCACGTGTCACTTTCCAACTGGCCAAAACCAGCCAGGAGAGGCAAGGGTCCAGTAAGCAAGTGGATGAATTTACAACTCCCATGGCATTGTCCACTTCATCAGGAGTTACAGGTCAAACTCATCCCAAATAACAGGACTATGACCTGACCCTTTTGCCTCAGTCTGAATGCCTAAGATTTAATGCCTAAGGCATAGCTAGAACTCACTGCCTCCTAGTTTCTAATCTGATGCTTAACCACTAACAGTTGTTGGTTTAATTACAGTCAGCTGAGTAATTCTAAACAGCCTTCTGCATTTAGCTATATTGATTGGAAACAATGGGAATTATAGTATCAAGGTTCCAACTGACAAACCCAACTAAGCCATCAGATTTGTTTAAGCATAACTTTATTGAGTACATCATTTCAGTATGCATGAAGCAAAACCGACACTAGCTAGTTCCTGTGGTTTTTGCCTAATTAAAGGATGAATTCTTTCCTCCCCTTTCGATCAGGTCAAATTCCTTGTGTGTCTAATCATACTTGGCCAAATAATGTTCAATTCAATTGAATTCAACAGCCATATTGCCTGTTTAAGCAATTTGTATGAACTGCAGTTATTTGGAATTGATGAACATGCCTAGAGAGATCTCCTCCATCCAACAAAATAATAGATAACAGAAAACCATGTGAAACGTAATATGTTGCATTAGTTTGAGCTCCTTTGGTGCAATATGAATATATCAGAGGGGAAAAAAACTAGGAAATTTGTTTGTTTGTTTGTTTGTTTGTTTGTTTGTTTGTTTATCTATTTACTTACTTACTTACTTACTTACTTACTTACTTACTTACTTACTTACTTACTTAATTACTTACTTACTTACTTACTTACTTACTTATTAGATTTGTATGCCGCCCCTCTCCGAAGACTCGGGGCGGCTAACAACAATATAAAAAGACAATGTAAACAAATCTAATATTAAAAACAATCTATAAAACCCCAATTTAAAAAAACACTCATACATACAAGCATACCATGTATAAATTCTATAAGCCTAGGGGGAAGGGAAATTTCAATTCCCCTATGCCTGACGACAGAGGTGGGTTTTAAGGAGCTTGCGAAAGGCAAGGAGAGTGGGAACAACTCTGATATCTGTGGGGAGCTGGTTCCAGAGGGTCAGGGCTGCCACAGAGAAGGCTCTTCTCCTGGGTCCCACCAAACGACATTGCTTAGTCGACAGGACCCGGAGAACGCCAACTCTGTGGGACCTGACCGGTCGCTGGGATTCGTGCGGCAGAAGGCGGTCCTAGAGATATTCTGGTCCGATGCCATGAAGGGCTTTATAGGTCATAACCAACACTTTGAATTGTGACCGGAAATTGATCGGCAACCAATGCAGACTGCGGAGTGTTGGTTTAACATGGGCATACCTTGGGAAGCCCATGATTGCTCTAGCAGCTGCATTCTGCACGATCTGAAGTTAATAAAATAATACACACTCAGTATTCACCTGCCAGATGCTGGACTGATGATTCACTTCCAGTAAGAAGGAACTCAGTTGATGCAACCAAAGCTTGTTCTCCCAGAAGACTTTTAGCTTGACACATTTACACCAAAGTACCACTCAGCCCTCCCAGGTAATTAATGTAATAATATATAGTTAGCAAATGGAAACCTACTTTATCTAATTAACCCAGAGCTCTATACTCAAACAATGCACTAAATTACAAACAAATCACATCAGCAAGAGTGGAAGAATATGCTATGATAAAATGTAATTAGTAGGTGGTTCAGTCTGCCGGTGAATATATTTCTGGGAAAAATGTAGGCAGTAAAGAATGGTAGACAGATTTCCCATCTTCAGAACAGAAAAACTATTGAGGTCCTACACAATGCAATACCAAAACAAATCCTCATTCAGGTTCTCGGGTCCTGTTCCCTAGAAACATAGAAACATAGAAACATAGAAGTCTGACGGCAGAAAAAGACCTCATGGTCCATCTAGTCTGCCCTTATACTATTTTCTGTATTTTATCTTAGGATGGATATATGTTTATCCCAGGCATGTTTAAATTCAGTTACTGTGGATTTATCTACCACGTCTGCTGGAAGTTTGTTCCAAGGATCTACTACTCTTTCAGTAAAATAATATTTTCTCATGTTGCTTTTGATCTTTCCCCCAACTAACTTCAGATTGTATCCCCTTGTCCTTGTGTTCACTTTCCTATTAAAAACACTTCCCTCCTGAACCTTATTTAACCCTTTAATATATTTAAATGTTTCGATCATGTCCCCCCTTTTCCTTCTGTCCTCCAGACTATACAGATTGAGTTCATTAAATCTTTCCTGATACGTTTTATGCTTAAGACCTTCCACCATTCTTGTAGCCCGTCTTTGGACCCGTTCAATTTTGTCAATATCTTTTTGTAGGTGAGGTCTCCAGAACTGAACACAGTATTCCAAATGTGGTCTCACCAGCATTCTATACTGAGCCATCGTGTCTTTATAAAAGGGATTTTACATAGCAAAAGGTTAAATGATGATTTATCTCACTTTATCTATGCTTTCCTTAGGACACTGCAAAGTAGTTGGCATAGGGTAGCATCAGTATGCACAATGTATCTTTTGGCAAACTCAGCTAAGATTGTATACAAGTAGTCCTCAATTTATGACAGTTCATTTAGTGACCATCTGAAGTTACAATGACATTTATTACTGTTTATCAGATTTATGAGTGTTGCAGCATTCCCAGGGCCAAATAATAATAATAATAATAATAATTTATTGGATTTGTATGCCGCCCCTCTCCGCAGACTCGGGGCGGCTAACAACAATAATAAACACAACATGTGCAATCCAATAATAAAAACAACTAAAAAACCCTATTATAAAACCAAACATACACACAAACATACCATGCATAACTTGTAATGGCCTAGGGGGAGGAGCAATCTCAACTCCCCCATGCCGGGCAGTATAAATGAGTCTTGAGTAGTTTACGAAAGACAGGGAGGGTGGGGCAGTTCTAATCTCCGGGGGGAGTTGGTTCCAGAGGGCCGGGGCCGCCACAGAGAAGGCTCTTCCCCTGGGGCCTGCCAAACGACATTGTTTAGTCAACGGGACCCGGAGAAGGCCAACTCTGTGGGACCTTATCGGTCGCTGGGATTCCGGAGATACTTGGCTACTGCCTTGGGCTTATGACAGTTTCAGTGTCCTGGGGTCATGTAATCTTCTTTTCTGACAAGCAAAATCCACTTCACTTAACAACCCAGTTTTTACTTAATAACTGCAGTGATTCGCTTAACAAATGTGGCATGAAATAGTTGTAAAATGGGGCAAGGCTCACTCATCTCTCATTTAGCAAAATAACTTTTGGGCTCATTTGTGGTTGTAAGTTGAAGACAACCTGTATTTGGCTCCTAGAAATTTCTTTAGTCTGGATTTAAAACAAAACAAAACAACACAATAATTTTCTTAGCTGCATTTGTCTAACAGTTAATATTTAATCATGGCAGAGATAGCATTAGCACATTGCATTTGTGCAACATCCTATGTATAGTAGTTTTAATTCTGGGTATCTTTGCATGTAAGTCTTAGAATGCTTTGTAAAGTAGGCTGATTATTTAATGATTTAAAGTATTGTGTGAGTCTAAGGAGGGAGTAAATTCCATGATCAGGTGTGTTGTGCAAATATTTATATTGTGAACTGTAAACCCTTAATTTTATCAGACCTCAGTGAGGGATACTTTGCATGCTGCAGACTAAATTTCCACTGTGATTTACATCCTTTGCATTATTTATATACCATGACATCATCCTGTGGGGGTTTTCATCCCAATAAATTTTAAAGCAGGTTTTCACAGTAAGATATTTAGTATCTGATAGAGCACAAGACTCCAGTTGCAATCAGAAAGCTAGTATCAGTCTTAAATATAATCTAATATCTAGGAATGTAGAAGAGATCTTTAAAAACATTGCAATAAATCGTTAAAAAGAAACTTTTTCTAATGAGAAAAAAAAGTAAAAAACAAGCTGTGGAAATAGTCAACATCCTGGGAGTGTAAGGGAGGAGATAACTCTTTAGTATATCTTCTCATACTAGAGTTTTGTGATGCAACCATTTTGAGAGTGCCCATTACAGTGGAAGTGATGTGCCGGTGCCTGGAGGCTGTTGGGGCCTGGATGGGTGTCAACAAACTCAAACTCAATCCAGACAAGACAGAGTGGATGTGGGTCTTGCCTCCCAAGGACAATTCTATCTGTCCATCCATTACCCTGGGGGGGGGAATTGACCCCCTCAGAGAGGGTCCGCAACTTGGGCGTCCTCCTCGATCCACAGCTCACATTAGAGAAACATCTTTCAGCTGGGCGAGGGGGGCGTTTGCCCAGGTTCACCTGGTGCGCCAGTTGCGGCCCTATTTGGACCGGGAGTCATTGCTCACAGTCACTCATTCCCTCATCACCTTGAGGCTCGACTACTGTAATGCTCTCTATATGGGGCTACCTTTGAAAAGTGTTCAGAAACTTCAGATCGTGCAGAATGCAGCTGCGAGAGCAATTATGGGCTTCTCTAAGTATGCCCATATCACTCCAACACTCCGCAGTCTGCATTGGTTGCCGATCAGTTTCCAGTCACAATTCAAAGTGTTGGTTATGACCTATAAAGCCCTTCATGGCACTGGACCAGAATATCTCCGGGACCGCCTTCTGCCGCCCGAATCCCAGCGACCGGTTAGGTCCCACAGAGTTGGCCTTCTCCAGGATCCGTCGACTAAACAATGTCGTCTGGCGGGACCCAGGGGAAGAGCCTTCTCTGTGGTGGCTCTGACCCTCTGGAACCAGCTCCCCCCTGAGATTAGGATTGCCCCCACCCTCCTTGCCTTTCGCAAACTCCTTAAAACCCACCTCTGCCGTCAGGCATGGGGGAACTGAAACATCTCCCCCTTGCCCATGTTGTTTTGGTGTTAGATTGATTGTATGCTTGTTTTTTAATATTCTGGGGTTATTTTTTATGAATTTTTTAGCTTAAAGTTGTAATTGGATTGGTGGGTATTGGATTTGTTATTATGTATTGTTTTTACCTTGTTGTGAGCTGCCCCGAGTTTGCGAAGAGGGACAGCATATAAATCCAATAAATCTAATCTAATCTAATCTATACTCTTAAAATACATGGTTTACTGATCCCAACTAATTGCCACATTTTTCAAAGTATAAGATGCACCTTAGTTTTTGGGAAGGAAATGGAGTGGGGAGGAATCTGCCTACAAGTTATTCATCTGACCTTTTGCTACATAAAATCCCTTAGTCTGGTTAGCTTCGGCCCATTATTTTATCCCCTGGTTAGGGCTTTTAAAAAACCTTATTTAGAGAGAGTAACAATGAAAGAGCCTGCAAACTGAGCTGGGAACATCGTTAACACCTCGTTACAGCTGGAAAGAAACTTACTTGGAGCAAGTAGAACAATGAGAAAAAGTCTGCAAAGACTTAAGGCTGGAAAAATATTCTTGGGAGAGAATAACAATGAAAAAGCCTGCAAGGTAAGAACTGGGAAGATCGTTAGCACCTCATTAGGGTTGGAAATAAAGCTTTAAAAAGGCTACATTCAGAGTATAAGACACACCCAAATTTTCAGCCTCTTTCAGGGAGGAAAAAGGTGTGTCTTATTGTTGTGGTTAGCTCTGGCCCAGCTCCTGCCCCAAGCAATGTGGAGGTGGAGGTGGGGGGAGACATCCACATGCCGCAGGCCTGTTTTGCTTCCAGTATAATCTGTCTCCTCTGACCAAGGAAGCGTGAGTGACAGGGAAAGGGGGAGTTTGGCAGACAGCCCAGGAGGAGATCAATCATCTGTATCATCCCTGGATTCGGAACAAGAATTAATGACACATCCACGCATGTGTAGAGTGATGCATAGGAGACAACAACTGAAGGATTATTAAAAGAGAAAATTAGGCCACCTGTGGTTGGGTGGGGCTGCTATAATTAGTGCTACAGATAAAAGTGCAGCCTGGTGTGTTAGCCTCATGGCAGTTTATCTGATTCATTGTTTCGTCAAGATCGTGGTTTTTTGCTGTTCAGGATTGTGTGTGTGGACTCTCTGGACTTTAGAATTGGACTCAATTTCCCAGTTATTGGGTGAGCAATTGGATTGCATTTCACCTGTGTCTTGTGTGTACCAGAAAATCCCTTTGACATTTAAAAAGGGAGCTGTTTCTGTTTTTCTGTTTATAAAATCTTTTGGGTTTTCCTTTTATCATGTGGTGTGTGTCTTCCTGGACTAATTACCCTGTAGTTACGGGTAGTTGAAACACACGGGCAGAACACTTATACTCTGAAAAATACAGTATTACTTTTCCAGCAAACCAGTTTTATCTGATAGTTAAGGCACCAGGCAGAAAATTGGGTTTCTGAGTTGTAGTCTTGCCTTAGCCATGAAAGCTAGCTTGGTAGACTTTGGGCCAGTCACCAGGAGATGGAGAGTTTTGCCTTAAGCATAAAAATCAGCTGGTGAATTTGGGGCCATCATTCTCTCTTAACCCAACTCACCTTACAGGATGTTTGGTATGGGGAAAATAGGAGGAGGAAGGTGTGTTGGATATGTTGAATAATTTGTAAAAAAATTAAAATAAAGAAATTATATTTAGTTTAATTTGTTGAGCAAAATCTTTATGCATGCGACAACTACTGGACAGCTAACAATAAGGCTGTTACAATGCCTACCATGTGAAATTGTAAAAAGACATGCCACTGCTTCTAAAATTATTTTTCTACTTATTCTCTCCTTTATCAATTCTAACTTATTTTCTCCATCTTCTGTTGCTCTCCCACATAATCATGTTCTTTCTAGCTTTTGAATTTATCAGTTAAGTAGTATGAGGCTGTACAGGGCTGCACTTTAAAATGCATAATGTTCAATTATAGATTTTTATAATTCCAACACTGAACAGCTGTGGGAAACTTAAGTATCAAAGGACAGGAAAACGTTTAGCTATGTAGGGATTGACTGGAAATAATGTCAGCTCTGGCATTTTCTGAAACAAGAAATGATATAAGTCTTGTGTTCCCTGGTGAAGTTTCCTTGGTCTGCAATTTTGTTTTATAGCTACTTTGGTTTCTTTTTCCTTGTTGTCTTCAAATTTTACTTTTGGTAGTGGTATAGGCGGAGAAGTGTTTCAAAGAAATGGAGTACATTCACACATTGACAGAAGGTTGCAATCAAGAACCTAAGTTCATATTGGAATCAATCAAAATTCAATCCTTGCGCTTCTCTGCAATTGGAAATCCTGCTGCTTATAACACACCATGTTGTGCATCCATCTATATAACTCGACCAATGAGATATCAAATTTATTCACTTTTTAATAGCTGCTGCAACATTTTCCATCTCTCCCTCATCCTTGTTACAACAAATATGAATTTTATTGATAGATTTCTATGAATAGGACTAAGTCTTTTTGCTTCATCTTAGTCACTACGGCTTATAAAACATGGTTTACAATTTATCAAATTATAATACCCAGGCAATTATTTATTGAAAATGATATGGCTTTGAGAAAAGGAAGAGAGGAGGTTGGGAGGTGAGAAGGAAGAAGAAAGAGGAGGAGGGGAGGAGAAGAGAGAGGGGAGGAGAGATTGAGAAAGAGGAGGAGAAAATCAAAGGAAGGAAGAAGAGGGAAGTAGGAAGAAGGAAGAAGGGAGAGAAGGAGAAAGTAGAGGAAACAAAAGAAGGTGAGAGAGAAAAGAGATATGATCTTGTATAGGGAAAACAGAAGAGCAAATTGATAATGATATATGTAAGATTATTTGTGTTAAGATATTCATGAACTAGGAGAGACATCTTAGTGCTAGCCAATGAATAGGCGTAGTAGCTAGGTCAGCCAATGGGAGTTAAACACTGAGTTTGTGCAGAGAATTGAAACTGAAAAATTAAACTTAAGGCTGGGCATGGCTCCAGGTCCACACTCTGCACTCTCTGTGCTTGTCTGCTCTGCTGAAATGAAACTAACTGTCCTGCTTATGTTTATCTGTGACTGATTGAAGAAGAATTCTACTTCTGGTATTCAAGGGTTGTGTGTGTGTGTGTGTGTGTGTGTGTTTATAAAGAAGTTATTGAATACAACTGAATCAGTCATCTGTGTGTGCTTCTGGTTTTGATTTTTGCAACAAATGTTAATTTGTTTATGTGATGATAATATATAAATATAGGTTAATACCTAATAAGATGCTATGGTATACTTGTTTATATGTGTGCTTGTGTGTCTGTGTCTCTGTGTCTGTGTCTCTCTCTCTGTGTGTAGTTAAAAAATAAAAAAAATGCAAGAAAGAAGGAAGAAAGAAAGAAAGAAAGAAAGAAAGAAAGAAAGAAAGAAAGAAAGAAAATGATGTGGCTAAAAAAAGGAAAAATTCATGAACCTCCTGTTAAGCCAAGTTACTGTTTGCAGTAACATTGACATGTTACAAGTCTTAGTTCTGAATGCAGTTCTGAATTTTTCATTTAAAAATAAATTCCATTGGCTGCAACCACCTTATTATTACTTGAATGAAAGATTACCAACACATACCATGGTTGCAGATTAAACTGGAAAATTGGGGGGGGAGTCCATTCTAGAAGATGATAAGAAACAATTCTACATTGCTTCTTGTAAAACTTCTATATAAGGGCAAGCATTAGACTCACCCCAAGGGAGTTCTAACTTTTTAAATTCTCATAGAACTTATACTCATGGGACCCTATAGTACTGCATTGTTAAAAACTCTTCTCTCGTTTAGGTTTAAATGATGACATCATGCTGACTCTGTTGTGGTGGCTACTCTATGAAATAGCCTTGCATCTGAGTTCCAGAAGGCCCTTGCCTTCTTGGAGTTCTGGGTCGCTGTGAAGACTTGCTATTCTCACAAGTCTTCAGCTGGGATAAAAGATAAGTCAAGGCAGGTATGATTTGTGTGAATTAATATATTCTACGGTGCCTTAGTTGTTTATTTTTCTTTTAAAATTTAGGTTGCTGGTATGGGGGATTGTGTAATTCTTGACTGCCCAAAGTTTGCATGTTTAGACAGGCAGACAGTCACATATTTTTTTAAAATAAATTAATTCACCATAACAGAATAATAGATTTAGAAGGAACCTAGGAGGTCTTTCAGTCCAATCCTCTACACAAGCAGGAGAGCCTATACCATTTTGGACAAATGAATGTCCAATTTCTTCTTCAAAACTTTCAGTGACAGGGCACCCATAACTTCTGGATGTCATGCCACTGATTAATTGTTCTCACTGTCAGTAAATTTCTGCTTAATTCTGTTGTGTATACTCCTGTTCAGTTTGGGGATTTCGCAAATTCTGATTCAGAAAGTGTTTATGAATTAGTGGCAGGTCCTGATTTGCAGGCAGAAGAAGAAGGGGGAGACCAACCACAGGACGTTTCTATGAGTTCCGACTCCAGTGAAGGAGAGACAGATAATAGATGGTTAAATCCTCATTTCAGATGATTACAGAGACGAAGAGAGCAAGTGTCAAGGAAGAAATATTAAGGAGAGGAACGGGTTAATTAATTAAGTAATTAATTCATCGCATCCAGGTGTCAGCAGAGAAGAAGAATAGAGTTTTCAGTTCTGCCATAAATCAATATGGAGGTGGCTCTGAAGAAAGCTTTCTTTTATGTGTCTTTTAACTGCAGTTTTTGTTACTCTGGGCTAATGCTGCCTAGCCATAAATCTCAAGATGAAGGGAAGAATGCTTGGAGAATGTTTTATGTTGATTTAATGATTAAAGACTGAGATAAAAGTGATTGCCTGCCAAAGACGCAGTTTTGTAACAGAAGAGAGCAATAAAGATTATGTTTTTGTTTTATAAATCTCTGAATTCAGTAAGCCTTTATTCCAATTAACAGAGGCTCTAGCCGGAAACCAGAACAAATTCTAGCTTGGGTCTCTCCTTGATTGCTTTCCATCCATAGCTTCTTGCCCTGCCTTCAGGTGCTTTGGAGAATAACTCCCTTTTCTTTGTGGCAGTCCCTTAGATATTGAAACACTGCTATCATCTCACCCTCTAGCCCTTCTTTTCTATAAACTAATTTATAAACTATAAAACTAGTTCCTGCAACTCTTTCTCATGTTTTAGCCTCTGGTAATCATCTTTGTTGCCCTTCTCTGCACTCTTACCAGATTCTCAGCATCTTTTTTTATATCAGGGTGACCAAAACTTTTTTCGGAGAGGGGCGGCATATAAATCCAATAAATGAAATGAAAACTGGATGCAGTCTTACCCAGGCTTTAAAATTGGTACTAATACTTCACATAATCTTGATTCTATTCCTCTGTTAATATCTACTGGAAATCAAAAGACCTTTCCTCCCATTTTGATTGATCTGGAACCATAAATAAAATGAAAAAGGAATGCCTTTCATTTGTAAGCTTGTAAAAATTTCCTTCCTCTTCTGTCTGTCCTCAAACCAGTGCAAGGTGCCTTAAGGTATGTATGGAATTGAAGTGTGTGTGTGTGCAGATGTGTGGGTATATACATTCATACCTGGTTCTATACTCTCTCATTTGGAAATATCATAAATTGTTCATCTCTCTTTCTTTTCAGTATACTCTAAGCCAAGGGTCCCCAAGCTTGGCAACTTTAAGATTTGTGGACTTCAACTCCCAGAATTATCCAGCCGACTGGAGAATTCTAGGAGTTGAAATCCACAAGTCTCAAAATTGCCAAGTTTGAAGACCTCTGGTCTAAACTATATAATCTGGACTGCTATCTTGTGTGATGTATGTACTGGATGTGTATGACCCATTGACCTAACTTTGCAACAGCTGAACATGTTCTGATTTTCATCTTTCCATAAGTTCTTGGTCAACTTGGGGAAAAAATATCAACTGTTGGTTTTTGTTTCTATCTTGCCTGGTGCATTTTCACCCACTTGCAAGACTTCTCATTAAACTTTGGTTGTTATTTGCAATAATTAAAATGGGACTGAAATTTGTACAGCCATAGCAATAATTTGCTAGGTAGTACCTTGCCCTCATGTAATTTAGTGCCAGCCAATAAAACTTCACCTGACACCATGATTTGATGCCATCGTTGTGCAAAACCAACACTCTAATTCTGTGATTTAAAATTCCAACAGTTGTTTTTTGTTTCTGTCTTGCTTGGTGCCTTTCCACCCACTAGCAAGACTTCTCATTTAAACTTTTGTTGTTATCTGCAATAATGAAAATGGGACTGAAATTTGTACAGCCATGGCAATAATTTGCTAGATAGTATCTTGCCCTCATGTAATTTAGTGCCAGCCAATAAAACTTCACCTGACACCACAATTTGATGCCATTCTTGGGCAAAACTAACACTCTAATTCTGTGCTCTCTATACCCTATTTAAAACAAATGACTTTTACACAAGAATGGGGAATCTTGTTTTTCAACTAATGAAGGTATTAACCATAAAACACATTTCAGCCTTCAGACATACTTGTTATTGCCAGATTGACAAACAAAATCAAGGTTACATTACAATAGAGGCTTTGCAGATTGGAAGGTTTTTTACAGAGGCAAAAGAATCTAGGAGTAAAATTGAGGAAAGCTGCTGCATAACATTTAACAATATGTATCATAAACCAGGAACTCATTATTAGATTTCTTTATATATGCAAATGTGGATTGCATCCCAGCAAGATACAAACTATTGATAAATAAACCCTCTGGGTTCTTAGATGTTCCATCTATTACTTTAGATGAGGTTGCACTTCTCATGAAGTAACAGGTTTGCAATTCAGAATTGTGGCCCAGTAGGTCAAGGAAGTTTTAAAGTTGCAAAGGTTGGAAACCCCTGCACTACGGCAAGGGCGGGCAACTCTGACCCCTCTGTGACTTGCATAGCTGGCTCATGAATTCTGGAAGTTGAAGTTCACAGGTCATAAAGTAATTCTGGGAGTTGCAAAGGTGATATAAGAATTGCCCACTGCCCGAGGGAAGGAAGAGTCAGAAGAGTTAAAAGTTAACAAATTACAGAGATACAATACTTTAAAAACTTAATTCATAACTGGACAATCTGTTTGGCTTTGATATGTATATTGAGTGGACAAAGTTTAATTGAACAGAACAACCATATTCTACATGTGATTATATGTTGATATAATGATGTAAAACAAGATGTACCTACTCTTCCTCCCTTTGTATATGTTTTTTTGTAAACTAATAAAAATTATTTTAAAAAAAAAAAGAATTGCCCACTCCTGCTCTAGGTACTGCTGGAGCAAGTGGAGGCTGTGGAAAAGGACAGCTTGAGAGAACTTTGTCTAGTTTGTCATCTGGACCCAATGACATTGGAAATCGACCTTTGAAGCTTCCTTATGATCATGTGATCAAAATTCAGATGCATGGAAACTGATTCATTCTTATGACAATAGCTGAGTCCCAGGGTCATGTGATCACCTAGTGCGACATTCTGACAAGCAAAGCCAGTGGGGAAGCCACATTCATTTAACAATGCCGCCGGCGACTTACCGGCCGGCGCGGGGTTGCGGCGTGGGTGGGGAAGGAGGCCGCCATTGTGGGGGGCGGTGCCTGCGGCCCCTCGTCATCCCCAGGGGCCGCAGGGATGACGTTGTTTGGTGGCGCTGGCCACCCATTGGCGGGGCGAGGGTGAGGCAGCCCTATAAAAGGGGCTGCCTCGTGGCGCAGTTCCCTCGCCCGCGCAGTTTGGAGACACCCGCCCACCCTCCCTCTGCTACAGGGTACATATGATGGGTCGCCCACGGTGGGGCCGAGTAGGAATTTTTTGCAACCACAGCAAATTGGACGAGCTCTGGTTGTTTTTTCGCCTGCTCTACTCTGTACGTGGGAGTGCGGTTAGGGGGTGGTCTCACCAACTAGTGCCCCCCCCTCAAGGTCACTGGGGGGGGGGTTGGCCGATAGGGGGCGGAATTGGGCGTAAGCAGCAACGTGTGATCTCCTTTAGGGGCACCTCTACTGAGGTGAGGGGTGATCTCCCTCTCGGATCACAGGGCTCGACCGGACTGGGTTCGGTGAGGGGGGTTGCTCCTGTGGCTCGCTGCATGGAGATTATCGGAGACCAGTGGCGAGCCATCCCATACGCCGCGGGGGCGTGGCCTGGGGCAGGGCGCAGGTGTAATTTTACCATGACCTTGCACCCGGGCTAGGAGCTTTCACCCAGATGTTGCTCAGTTGAGTTTGGTTTGAAAGTTAACTCCGCCCCCATTTTATTTTGCACCACTGCAGGTCACGTGGGCTTATTTGGCAAAATAGTTAATCCAAGTTGAGTTAATAAAAGTGACCCTATTTATACCCATACCTTGTGTCCGACTGTTACTCCGCCTGCGCTGCAATCATATTTCCAACTTAACAAATGCAAGGGTTCACTTAACAACAGTTGCAAGGAAGGTCATAAAATGGGGCAAAACTCACTTAATAAATATCTTGCATAGCAACAGAGTTCAATTGCAGTCATTGCACGCTCTCTACATGAGGCTACCTTTGAAAAATGTTCGGAAACTTCAGATCGTACTGAATGCAGCTGCGAGAGCAATCATGGGTTTTCCCAAATATGCCCATGTTACACCAACACTCCACAGTCTGCATTGGTTGCCGATCAGTTTCCGGTCACAATTCAAAGTGTTGGTTATGACCTATAAAGCCCTTCATGGCACCGGACCAGATTACCTCAGGGACCACCTTCTGCTGCACGAATCCCAGTGACCAGTTAGGTCCCACAGAGTGGATCTTCTCCGGGTCCCGTCAACTAAGCAATGTCGCCTGGCGGGACCCAGGGGAAGAGCCTTCTCTGTGGCGGCCCCGGCCCTCTGGAACCAACTCCCCCCAGAGATTAGAACTGCCCCCACCCTCCTTGCCTTTCGTAAACAACTTAAAACCCACCTCTGCCGCCAGGCATGGGGGAATTGAGATCCTCTTTCCCCCTAGGCCTTTACAATTCTATGCATGGTATGTATGTATGTATGTTTGGTTTTTATATTAATGGATTTTTAATCATTTCTAATACCAAATTACTATTGTATACCGTTTTATTGTCGCTGTTAGCCGCCCCGAGTCTCCGGAGAGGGGCGGCATACAAATCCAATAAGTAAGTATATAAGTAAGTAAGTAAGTAAGTAAGTAAGTAAGTAAGTAAGTAAGTAAGTAAGTCCAGGACTACCTGTATATAAATTACAGTAATAAAATACAGCTTGCCTGCGGAGGTTGTGAGAGCTCCAATATTTGAGACTTTCAAGAGGAGGTGATGATGATGATGATGATGATGGTTGTTGTTGTTGTTGTTATTGGATTTATATGGAAATTTGGATTTAGATTGGATGTCCATTTGTCCGAAATGGTGTAGGGACTCCTGCTTGAGCAGGGGGTTGGACTAGATGACCTACAAGGTCCCTTCCAAATCTAATAATAATCTAATCTAAGAAACAACCAGCAGTAGGGCAATTAGACTGGACCTCAATTCCTGATGGAAGAGAGTATTTGTATTCCCTTTTTCCAGGTTCAAGCTCTCAAAGTTTAAAACAAAGAGAGAAAAGAATCTATACATATGATCACTAATGCAATAATTTGGCAGTGGGTGGGTTTGTCATCCTTTACACTGATCCAACTGTGCAATTTTGTGTGGTAAGAAAGGAGGAAGTAAACTTTAAGCTGTTCTGGAGTTGGGGAGAGCTTTTCAATAACGGGAAAAAGAGCAGAAGGTGAGATAGTCATCTCTCTGAATTTTGTGAGTTATTCAGAAAACAGTGTATTCACTGCCACAGAGATGGAGAAAGTAATTATTGTTTTGGAATGGAAAAAAGCTCTTCAGAAATGAGGTCTGAACTCAACCCAATTTTTCCCAGTGTTAATGGATTTAATCGGATTGAACCAATGTTTCCAGATTGCCACCTGGAAATGCCAAACGGTCTCAGTTTACTCCTTCGGTGGCATACACATTTCTTTCTACTTTTTTGACTTCCTATTCTGACAGCTTATTTCATTCAAATGTGCTTGATAAATGCCGACTGTAATTGTCTGTCAGAATGTAGGTGTGATTGACTAGAAGTTGATGAATGTACGGGATCTTCACAGCAGATACTCAATACTTAATAGTTTAGAAGTGTGCAAAATTGGCAGTTTAATGAGATACGTTTTCACCTGAACATTATCCCCTCCTCCTCCTCCTCATTATGAGATACATTAAAGGACTGATAAATGGTGTTTGCATTATGTCTTTGCATGAAAATGAAGTTAACTCAAATATAATAACGCTTTACAGTTTAGACCAACCTGAGGGTAACTTTAAAAGCACAAGTTATATGAGAGCCGGGGTGGCGCAGCAGGTAGAGTGCTGTACTGCAGGCCACTGAAGCTGACTGTAGATCTGAAGGTCAGCGGTTAAAATCTTATCACCGGCTCAAGGTTGACTCAGCCTTCCATCCTTCCGAGGTGGGTAAAATGAGGACCCGGATTGTGGGGGCAATAGGCTGGCTCTGTTAAAAAGTGCTATTGCTAACATGTTGTAAGCCGCCCTGAGTCTAAGGAGAAGGGCGGCATAAAAATTGAATAAATAAATAAATAAGTAAGTAAATAAATAAGTAAATAAATAAGTAAATAAGTAAATAAGTAAATAAATAAATAAATATTTTAACTATTCTGTGAGTGATAAATAGCACTTAGCAATAGCACTTATATATCACTTCACAGTACTTTACAGCCCATTCTAAGTGTTCTAAAGAGTCAACATATTGCCCCTAACAATCTGAGTCCTCATTTCACCCACCTCTGAAGGATGTAAGACTGGGTCAACCTTGAACTGGTGAGATTCAACCTAGAAATAAGGAGAAATAACTTTCTGATGGTGAGGACAATCAACCAATGGAACAGTTTGCCTTGGGAAATGGTGGGAGCTTCATCACTTGAGACTTTCAAGAAGAGATGGTGAAGGGTCTCCTGCTTGAGTGGGGGGTTGCACTAGATGACCTATAAGGTCTCTTCCGCCAAACTGCTGGCAGCCAACATTCAGCAGATGTAGCCTGCCGTACAGCATTCTAACCACTGCACCACCACGGCTCTAAAGCACAATTCACCAATGATGCTAAGTGTTAGTATAGTGTATGTAAATATGTTGGGTGTTGCAATACATAGGCTAACAATGTAAGTTTAAGACTGTACCTTTAAGAGACATGTGCTGGCTGGCGATAAGAGGGAGCCAACGATGTTCCTCTTGGGGGAGTTTGTACTAGAGAGATTTATATTTGCTGTGTGTATACTTGCTTGTTGTTCTGTCTGGCTCTCTGGTAGAATCCTCCCAAAAATTCACAGGTACAAATTTCAGACACAGACACGTTTGAAAATTCAAAACAATGTTCTTTATAATGAAAAGTCACTTAAACCAAGCCCTCTTTTGGTATAGCACAGAGCACTCGTCTCCAAACAAACTGGTAATTTGTACAAGTCCCTTATCAGTTCTGAGATACTTAGCTTGCAGCTGTGAGGCAATTCACAGTCCTTCTTTTTTCACAAAGTGAAACACACTTTTCCCTGGTTTAGTTTCAAAGCGGGGAAAAATCAGCACACAAAAGGTCAAAGTCAGTAAAGCAGTCACGAAACACAACGATCAGATAATCCTCCACAATGGCCAAACCCACAGGCTGCTATTTATAGCAGCCTCATTCATTACCACAGCCCCACCCAACCACAGGTGGCCTCATTTTCTTTGATAATAATCTCTCAATTGTTGTTGCCTATGCATCGCTCTCCTCATGCGTGGCTGTATCATTAACTCTTGTTCTGAATCCAAGGAGGAGCTAGATAATTGATCTCCTTCTGAGCTGTCTGCCACACTCTCCTCCTCCCTGTCACTCATGTCTTCTTGGTCAGAGGAGGCTTCATCAGCAGATTCCACTGGGGCCCCCCGCAAAACAGGCCTGCAGCATGTGGATGTCTCCGCCACATCCACAGTCCTTGGGGCAGAAGCAGGGCCAGAGCTAACCACAACAGTTGTGAGATAAACTGGTTTGTAAATCATTATTAGGATTATATATGTATGATATTGGACTGTGTAACTATTGTTTTGCCTATCTGTATATAATAATATTGTTCTATTTTGTACTAAGTCTGATTCATTGACTGACTAACTCTCACTGCTACATTATCTCTACTTAAAGTTTGTTGAAGATTTATTATATTAGCTAGACATTCTAACACTAAGACATGAATGCTGTTAAAAAAAACCAGGAATAATAATCTTATTGTTTCCACTCAGTATTTTTTTTTCTCTCTCAATAAAATTGTGTCTGCATAGTTCACACGTATGTGCATACCTGCACACTATGTTGATGGTCGCTTTTGATGTCATTTGCTACCACAAATACATTTATTATAATCCCCATGACTTCCTTAATATGACTTGTATCTTCTAACATGTTGAAATGCTATTGGTTTCTATCTGGAATGTAAGAATGAGGCTTAGCTTCTGTGTTGTTAGGCTTGAACACCGTGGAGAGAATTAAGTCTCGCAAATCCCTCTGTTTATGAGGGTTCTCATCTAATCAGGCTTTGAAAGGGGTTTTACTGCCTGCAGTGAACCTGAACTGCTGGGACAAGTGAACCTCGCTAAAGAGCAGGGGAAAGATTTGTCTTTCTATTTAGCAAAAAGTGGTTAACATAAGAACATGAGAATCCTGCTGGCTTAGACCAAAGGCCTCTCTCTTTCAAGATGCTAGTTCCATTCCCACAGTGGCCATCCAACTATACTGGAGGAAGGCAAGCAAAGAATCAATTGGCAATGTTGGCATTTATTTATTTAGCGTAGGGCAATTTTTTATTTTTTATTTATTTTGCTTTATTTTATTTATCAAGAAGTGCAAGGAAACAGGACGCATGAAAAAATGGCCCAAAGAAATAGATATAAGGGAGCAAAACCTAGCCATAAACATATAGAATTGAGTACATACAAATGGGTACAGTGGGAGAGAGATGGTAGCAGAAGCGGGTTCCTATGGTACGGATGAGGATAGCGCACCAGTAGCAAAAATTGCACTGTACATGCAGCTTCTCTTCTCCTGTATGTACACACTCCTCCCAGGATGATTTTGCTTCTGTGCGCTTCTCTGTGGGCCATTTGAGCCCTTAGACTGCGTCTCGCTTTGCCACCTGACCTATAAGGTAGTTTTTCTTGTAGCTGTAACCTCTGTCGGTGCAAGGTGATCTCTGTACCATCTACCTGGATAGGGTTGTCCTTAGATTAGATCCTACCTTCATGCCTAAGGTGAATTCCAACTTCCATAGGGCTCAAGAGGCCATTTTACCATGTTTCTTTCCCTCTTCTTCTACAGACTTGGAGAGGCAATGGCACACTCTTGATGCACGATGAGCACTAGAGGTATATGTGACTAGATCTTCTGAATTTCTCAGAATAGAGGCCCTCTTTGTGACTTTTCACTCCACTTCATTGGGAAAAAAGGTGTCTTCTCCCATGGTGGGGTGCTGGATTCGAGCAGTTATTTCCCTGTGCTACAGCCTAATGGGGTTACCCCAACTGGGTGGAATTACTGCCCACTCCACACGTACTGCAGCTACCACTGCTGCTTGGTCTGCTGGGGCATCAATAGAAGAGGTTTTCAGGGCAGCCACCTGGGCATCGCTCACACCCTTCACCTGCCATTATAAAATTGATTCCTTTGCTGCAGGGAAGCAGACTTTGGCCATCAGGTTTTGGTTCAAGCCAACATGTGTCAAAGTCATCCCAGCCAGCCTTAGTTTACCCTCCCTAAATGGGCTGCTTTGGCATGTCCCATCCTTGGAGGCTATCTTCTCCTCTTACCATGGAGAATGGGCCTTGTTATACTTACCTGAATGCCCATTCTCGTGTAGGGAAGTTAGCCTCCAGGTCCCGCCCTTGCTTAAGATTGGGCTGGCTGTGAGTTTGTGTATATATTATCATTCTTATCGTGAGTATTGATTTTGCTTATTACATAAAATATATAGTTCATTTATTATCTTGTGTATCGGTTCTCGTTATTACATAAAATTTGTTCTGACTGAATTGGAAACTGCACGCAGAATCTGTTCTTTCATCCTTCATCAAAGCGGGGGAATGTGAGATGGAGGGCACATTTTTAGATTCAGTCCTGATTGGCTAATGGATAAGGTCAAACCCGCCCTTGGAGGCTACATCAGAATGGGCATTCAGGTAAATATAACAATGCCCATTCACTACCAATAAAATATATACTTGGTTCAAATTAGCTAGGATACTGTTTAGGACACAAGAAATATATGACACTTACATTGAAAATCTGGTCATCATGTGCTTTAAGTCCATAATTTTAACACTGTGTTGTTAATTTTTTTTTAAACATAGAAACATAGAAGACTGACGGCAGAAAAAGACCTCATGGTCCATCTAGTCTGCCCTTATACTATTTTCTGTATTTTATCTTAGGATGGATATATGTTTATCCCAGGCATGTTTAAATTCAGTTACTGTGGATTTATCTACCATGTCTGCTGGAAGTTTGTTCCAAGGATCTACTACTCTTTCAGTAAAATAATATTGCAGAAGAGACGGAGTAACGACTCGGACACCAGAGCTGGATTTAAACTTGGGTCATTTTTATTATAATAAATTTGCATAATTTATTAATTAAATTAGCATGAATTAGCATAAATTTGCATAAATCAACATATTCAACTATGACCCGGAAACAGTGGACCTGCAGGGTCAAACAAACACTTCCGGGGCGGAAATGACGTAAAAGGTCAACATTCCTGGGCAACTAAGGGCGTAGTCGATGCTGGTCCAGGTGAGGGACCTCTCCCTCACCTGAGACCCTGCCATGCACTCGCATGAGGGGGGTCCCGCCGGCTCACCCCTACCCTGGGACTTCAATAGCGGGACCCAAAGACAGGTTCCCCCCAAGTGCGCAGGTAGCACCCACCATGGGCTTGGAGAGAACCTGTCAATCATCCCCAAAGATGCCCAAGGGAGAACGCGCAGTTGCTGAACCACCACCCAGATTTCCGCCCCTAACCTGCCTACCCAAATGACCAGAGGTAAGCCAATTAACCTAATTAAATGCAAGCACCCCCTAACCGCACATCCATCTCCCCAGTGTGGAATGGGCGAAAAAACAGCCCGGCCTAATGGGCGAGGCTGCAAAAAATTCCCATTCGGCCCCCGAAGGCGACCCACCAGGCACACTGCAAAATAGGGAAGGGCGGGTGGGTGTCTGCTCGTGAGCTGGGTCCGGGGCGAAAAGGCCTGCTTCCAGGCCTGCTGCCCTTAAATAGGGCCAGCAGGCCCCGCCCGGACCCAACGTCATGCCCAGCCACGTGGGCAAAGCATTCCCGGCCGAAATCTCGCCTCGCGAGATTTCGGCCGAAAACAAGATGGCGGCTGCCATAGGAAGGGTCCGAGTCTGCCCGGCCCTTCCGCAAAAGCGCCGTGGGGCCGGTAAGTCAGCCGGCGATATTTTCTCATGTTGCTTTTGATCTTTCCCCCAACTAACTTCAGATTGTGTCTTATTAAGTAAAAAATAAGTCACTTAGGCCTAATTGTCAGTGGAGATTCTCAGTCATCCAGGTCATAATTGTATCAAAGATCAAGAAGTAAGTTGACTTTTTTTGTTTTTCTATGAAGATGTTTTGCTTCTCACCCAAAGAGATTCTTCAGTTCTTCACTTCTAACTTAAGCCTGATTATCTAAGATTCAGTTATGATTCTGCCTTCCCATTAAGCTCCGAGAGATTTTCTGAGAGAGTGCTTTCTGAAGTTAAGCAGTGTTTTCACAGATGTTGTAGTGCATCTGTAATACATATGAAAATCTGTAATGTAATAATAAGGGCATAATTCAGGAAGGTGAATTACATTCCTCGTATGTAAGAGATCCTTGTCAGGCACAAAAGATCAGTACCACATGTTAAATTACAGTTAAGCCAATTTATTACTCATGCCTATACATGATAATCTAATCAACTAACTCTCAGCATTGAATTGGCACTAGAAAATGGTTAAGGGAATTCAAGAGAGATTGGACTTGGAGTACTTGTGGGAAAGTAATGACACCAGACTAATTCCTCCCGTGACTCTGCCCCCAGGCTCTTCCTATCTGTCTCCTACAGTTCTAGGTATATCTGGTAAAAACAAAACAAAAAAACCCATGAAGCTTATTGTTCTAAAATTTCATATCAGAGTAATTATTATTAGATGAATGAATCAGTTAATCAATCATCGAACTCAGAAAAACAGCATCCTCATATGTTCATAAAATTGATAACTGGGTGATTTGCCCATCTTCTAACATCCTTTCCCAGATTTACAAGTACCTTTTCCGATTTTGTTTTTTGTTTTTGTCTGAAAAATGCTTTTAGTCACAAAGATAGAAATCACATATTTTTTTTTTATTTATTTATTTATTTATTAGATTTGTATGCCGCCCCTCTCCGAAGACTCGGGGCAGCTAACAACAATGAAAAGACAATGAAAACAAATCTAATATTAAAAATAATCTAAAAAACCCCAATTTAAAGAACCACTCATACATACAAGCATACCATGTATAAATTCTATAAGCCTAGGGGGAAGTGAAATTTCAATTCCCCCATGCCTGACGACAGCGGTGGGTTTTAAGGAGCTTGCGAAAGGCAAGGAGGGTGGGGGCAACTCTGATATCTGGGGGGAGCTGGTTCCAGAGGCTCGGGGCCGCCACAGAGAAGGCTCTTCTCCTGGGTCCCTCCAAATGACATAGCTTAGTCGATGGGACCCGGAGAAGGCCAACTCTGTGGGACCTAACTGGTGGCTGGGATTCGTGCGGCAGAAGGCGGTCCCGGAGATATTCTGGTCCGATGCCATGAAGGGCTTTATAGGTCATAACCAACACTTTGAATTGTGACCGGAAATTGATCGGCAACCAATGCAGACTGCAGAGTGTTGGTGTAACATAGGCATATCGTGGGAAGCCCATGATTGCTCTCGCAGCTGCATTCTGCACGATCTGAAGTTTCCAAACACTTTTCAAAGGTAGCCCCATGTAGTCGAACCTCGAGGTGATGAGGGCATGAGTGACTGTGAGCAGTGAGTCCTGGTCCAGATAGGGCCTCAACTGGTACACCAGGTGAACCTGGGCAAACGCCCCCCTCGCCACAGCTGAAAGATGTTTCTCTAATGTGAGCTGTGGATCGAGGAGGATGCCCAAGTTGTGAACCCTCTCTGAGGGGGTCAATAATCTCCCCCCCAGGGTTATGGACATGCCCATTTCCACAGAAATGGGCATGCAGGTTTGTGCAGAGCTCTGGATCCAGTTTCCAAACCAAGTCACAGAATCATCATTTTATTGCAAGTTGAACATGAAGCTCTGAATAAAATTTATATTTATTTATTTATTTATTTATTAATTTATTTATTAATCGGATTTATATGCTGCCCCTCTCCAAGGACTCAGGGTGGTTTACAACATATAAGAAAACAATGTATATAGAAATCCAAATAATTAAGTTAAAAGTTAAATCTAAAAACCAGAAAACCAATTAAAATCCATTCAGTCAGCAAACCCACCATACATTCATCAGCCAGCGGGCAGCATCTAATAACCCCAAATCTGGTGGCATAGCTGAATCTTTAGGCTCTTGTGACAGGAGAGGAAGGGGGACAGTACAAATCAAATATGCACATCTCCAAGTGGTCTTTGCTTCAAATGCTTCAAAAGTTTACCAATGTAGCAGTTGTCTACAACCTCAGATTGAAAGGGGGGGGAGGACTGGGTCTCTCTAGCCATATAAAGGTAATGGCAATAGTATTTAAACTTATTTACCGCTTCACAGTGCTTTACAGTCATCTCTAAGAAGTTAAAAAGTTTACAGAGTTAACATATTGCCCCCAACAATCTGGGTCCTCATTTTACCCACCTTGGAAGGATGGAAGGCTGAGTCAACCTTGAGCCTGGTGAGATTTGAACTGCCAAATTGCAGTCAGTCGGCAGTCAGCAGAAGTAGCCTGATGTACTGCATTGTAACACTGCCACTATGGCTCTTGAGATAATCTTGAGATGTCTGGGATTGCTCCATTTCTCAAGCATCCTTCCCCACCTCCCAAAAATGCTGAAAAACTTTATGATAACTTTGTGAACTGATGACTTTGTGATAGAAAGATATACAGTGATCCCTCGATTTTCGCGATCTCGATCTTCGCAAAACGCTATATCATGATTTTTCCCACCCGATGACGTCACTCTCTTCCTTCCTTTCTCATCTTTCTTTCTCTCTCTCTTTCTCTATCTTGCTTCTTCCTCTCTCACACTCTCTTCCTCCCTCTCTCATCTCTTTCTTTCCTTCTCTCTCTTTCTCTATCTCTCCCCCTCTTGCTGGCGGGCGGCGGGCGGCGGGCGGGTGGGCGGGCAGGCGGGCGGGGGCATCAGCGAGGAGCCGGGGTTTCCCCTTTGCGTGGGCGGCGGGGAAACCCCGATCTTTGTCTGCTCGCTGCTGCTGCAGCAGCAGCGAGCAGATGAAGGTCAGGGTTTCCCCGCCGCCCACACAAAGGGGAAAGCCCGATTCGGCTCCTCGCTGCTGTCGCCGAGCAGATCAGCTGCTGGGCGGCCGCAGCAGCAGCGAGCAGACGAAGATCCGGGTTTCTCCGCTGCCCACGCAAACTCCACCATCTGCGCATGCGCGGCCATGGAAAAAGGGCGCGCATGCGCAGATGGTGTTTTTACTTCCGCAACCCTACATCGCAAAAAATCGATTATCGCGAGGGGTCTTGGAACGGAACCCTCGCGATAATCGAGGGATCACTGTATATATATATATATTTGTAGCTCAGGGTTCAACTGTGAGATCCTTGGTGCTCTCTAAACTTGGTTATTTTATTTTAATTTTTTTGCAGATTATCAAATTAGGCAATATCATTTCTGCCAGTAGGAGTGGGGTTTGCTTTCATTATATACATTGCAGTTAGTTGTCCTATCCATGTCGGTGGGAATGGACTTGGTAGTTCCTTGAGTGTTGAGCTAACAGTAAAGAACGGATATAAAATGAGGGCAAACCCTACTCTTTCATTAGCACTGATTATGTTATTTATTTGTTGGTTTGTTTAATGTGACACCCATTTTAAGAAATACTAGTTGCCTTTTGAAAAGCACTATTGGGAGACCCAAGAATTTAAGCAATATGCTAACTTTGGTTGATGGGTTATTTGTGGGTGTCTGTGTGCTTTGTAAACTGAGCTCACATAGTATATGGGTTTGTTATATTGTACAAACAGATGTTGAGTTAATTCAGAGACCGTTTAGTATGATATGTGGGGATTTCTATACACTGGCCTTCCTTATATGGATAAACTATATAGATTAATCTTAATGGATTTGCAAAATGTTGTTGTTGTTTTTAAATGATCCATTAAAAATCTAACAGTGCAGAGATTGTTAAGTGGTACCTCTTTCAATGCAAATTATCTCGGCTCCTGTGGAATTGACTATTTCTGCAACCTGTAGAATGCAACAACAACAACATAAAACAACAACAAAGAAGCTTTTATGGAGTTCCTGAATTGTGCGGAGTCAGCAGGACCTGAAGGAAAGCATCTTTCCTGACCTATTGACATGGAAATGTATGCAATATTTAGAGCTACAAGTGAGTTAGTACTCAGTGGCAAAAGCCGACTGAATGGTAGTTAGTATCGCCCATATTTGGTCCTTTGGGAGATGTTGAAGTGCCAAAAATGCTTTGACCTGCTGGTTCCTTGCTTGCCAATAGAAAGAAATGACTTTGTGCACCTGATTTGTGGTTCATAAACTTCTCCAGTTTTGCTGAGATGGTACAATTTTGTTTCTCTTTGCCATTATGATCTCACTCTGGTAAGTTATATAAATGGCCCATAGAAATCTTGAATATGTGTTTGTGTGAAGATATAACAAAGCAAAGTCTCTGGGTCCTAATTGTTTAACTTTGCCTTGTTTCAGTTATATTAAGGATTTATTTAAAAAAAAAGAAAGGAGGAAAATGCTGCATGGCTCCTCCATCTTTGATAGGAAATTGCATCTACTCTGTCCTCCTGACTTTTGACTTGTCATTAATCCAGATCTTACTCTTTAATTGGATTCCTTCATTATTTATTTATTTATTTTATTTATTCTTTTTCCAATATACAATACAATATGCAATTTCTTTCTTCCCCCTTCCAAGGTAGACATTGAAATCTGGTGTCTTAGAGTAGCAGTATCCAATCTTGGCCATTTTAAGACATGTGGATTTCAACTCCCAGAATTCCTCAGCCAACCAGCAATACAGGGAGTTGAGGTCCCCAGATCCTAAAGGTTCAATGACCCTGTCTTAAAGTATAGCTCTCATATGTTCCAGCCAACAGAGTCAAGAACTGGAATGGACAGAAATTGCCACCCCGAACGTCATAGGAAAACTACACTTACACTTACACTTACACAGAGTTGGGACAAAAGTTTTTTCTGCCTTTTTATAAATGCTAATTATTTTAATCAGAAAGATTATGTACATGTATATGTATATGCATATATATATATGTATATTCCTCTGCAAAGAGAATATTTTTAGTGAAATTCTCCCTGCTGGGTTTCTCACAATGATCTTAAGATATGAGGTGGTCAAGAAATATTTATGTATCCATCTTTTTGCTTGCTTACAGTCTCTCTAGCTTCCCACATTAAATCTTAAAGAAACAATCTGGAAGAACTCCACCTTGGGGGCTTTTTCAGGTGAGGAAACAGAATGATGAAAAGATATAGAATGGGGAAAAAACCATCTAAGAACACCTTTTCTGTTCCTCAGAACAATAAATTCCACTCAAAAATGAGATAAATTATAAGTATCCTGAGAATGTACAGAAAAAGGTCTCTTTTTTAAAAAAAACCCTCCTGTACAATTGGAAAGTGGTTGACAGTGGCATATTAACTTAAAGCCTTGTTTTCCCTGAATCTAAACCACAGAATCTACACAAAGAGGAAGACATATGATGTTTCAGTCAGAACAGGAATACAAAATGGCCACCGTTAACCTGTTCAGGTTCAATGGGTCCTGCCTCCTTCATGACATTTGCAAGATGGATATTACAGTAGGTGTACATTGTGCTCAAATAATTTCCAAGCAAATATAGGAATCATCTCTGAATTGTTCCACCCCACCCCCACCCCTACCCCCAGATTATTAATTTGCCTTGTGAAAGAAATCACTTCATGGAAATGAACTTTACTCAGTCTTCAAAAATCTAAGAAAACTCTGCTCTAAGCATTTTAGGGCTTTCCAGGGCATTATCAACAACTTATGTTTCGCAGGTGTATAATTAACAACAGGTGCTGTTCATATTTGCAGTTAGCAGATCACCTGCCTTGTTTACACTGATTATAATCTGTGCAATGTACACAATCCAGGAACTGTTGCATGTTTGACCTTTAGAAAGTACCAGAAACTACCGTAACGCAACTACCCACCTTGAGGAAGATGGATGAGAAATAGGAAAAATACAAACATATTGCAGAAGGGTGAGCTAAAAATCCAAACAAATAAACAAATAAATACTGATAACCAGCTGTAATAATGAACAAAAAATGAATGTGTATTCTCTGGAACTCTTCACCAAGAATAATCAAGGAATGTGGAAGAAACAAGAACTTTATTTATTTATGTTGGGGTTTTCTCTGTTTTTCAAAGCCCAGGTTAAATATAATTTGCAATCAGATATAATTCATAATTCATATAATTCATAATCAGCAAAAATAATATTTTGAAAAGAAGACTCTATTTTGCCTGATATTTTAGGTGTGGAAGTTTCTTATCCTTATTTATTACTCTGAGAGATAGCTGGGAGTATCTGTTTAAAATTCATATATACATACATATATTTTTGCTGATAGAGGGAATTTAATATTTATCTGATCAATGCTTTCCAAGCTAATGTATTTAATTTAATTTCATTTAATGTTCCACAGACTTTAGTAGTCTTCAATTGAAGAAAAAATAAAGCTCAACATGTCTTAAGAAATATTGAGAGACAGTAGCTTAAATATGTGTGCATAATGATACATTTAAATGCAAATATCCCTACAATTGCTTGTAGCCATAGACACGAGTGAATTTTCATCTATTGGGTTATTGAATAAATGACTGGGACAAATCATGTTTTCTTTTTCTCTCTGTCAATTTTTATTCCTTAGTTATTGAGTTTATGCATATGAAGTAATACTTTATAACTTTTGTAAACTGCTCTGAGTAATTTTTAATGAGAGTATTTTTTTCCTCATAATTTATTTATGGCATATATATATAGTTACATGCTACATCATATATTTGTAATGTAGATGGTGTAAGGGCAAATTTTAATTTATTATTCAAATGTATATAGCCACTATCTCATATATATGCCTCTGAGTGGCTTACAATTAAAATAAGCTCCAAAAACAAAGAACAATGCAACCGACATATAAGGATATATTAAAAACCATAATAAAAATAGCATAAAATTCACAGTTGGATTGTTAGAAGCAGGGCAACCCTGATCTAATTTAAGCCTCAAATGCTGCTGTTTGTCCAATTGAATCAATTTTAATTTGAGCTTTCAAATTTATTTTTTGGGGGGGAAAATCTGCCCAAGTGCAGAAGAAATTAAATTTAATTTGTAAAGCCAATTAGATGTTCATAGTGGATCAAACTGCCTTTGGTGAAATCAAATATCGAATCACTATAAACAATAATGCCACAATTCAATTGAAGTATTAAAAAGCACTGCTATTCATCTGAATATTTCAACAACTCTTCTATTTTCCTTTTTGCCCAAATTATTTTCCCCCAGCCCTTCTTCCTTAGACATTTATGAATGAAATACTTGTAATAACTCCCATATTTCAATCCTTCCATTGCTACAAGATTTCGAAAAGTTAGAGGGAAGATGTATTTTCATTACTATCTTTATATTTTTGCTATACTAGTAAAAATAAAGTTTTCTGAACTTTCATATTATAGCTTGCTCAAATTTTAGAAGCTTATTGACACACAGGGCAAAATGTGTGCTTTTGGACTTTCACGATGCCTTTGGGTTGGAGCTTTCAGTACTTCCAGGTCTTGACTGAGGTTTTCACCTGGTTATTAATTACCAAAACAAATGCCTAGAGCCAAGCATTCAAAAGTTGAATAGGTCAAATAAATGAAAGCTGACGCCAAAAGGAACATATGGTCTACTTCTATAGCCAAACCACTGGAACTGAGAAAGGTTGTTGAATTAAGAGAGATTGCTAACATAATTAATAGTGTTGCCCAAGGAGGGGCTGCTATGGGCTTGCCCAGGTTCGGGAGAACCCATAGCTAATGTTGTGGCCGGTTTGGAGAACCTCCAAATCCCACCCTCAGCTGGCCCCTCCCATTCTGCCCCTCCAAGGAGTCTCCACACGGCCCATTTTGGATGTGAGGTAAATGCAGGGCCCACATGGAGGCTCGGAGAGAGGGGAAAAAATGAGCTTCCCAAAAGCTCCAGAGGGCCTCCAGAGCCTAAGAGAGGCAGTTTTTGCCCTCCCAAAGGCTCGAGGAAAGCCTCCAGAGCCTGGAGAAGGTAAATAAATCTTCCCCCTCACACACACTGTGGTGCATGAGGCTGACTAGGCCAAAGCCACCATGGCCACGCCCACCCAGCAATCAGGCAGAGATCCCGTTGCTGAAATTTCTGAATCCCACTCCTTGTTGTTACTAGTGATAAAGATTTACTTACTGATGAGCGACAATAAAAATATGAATTATGATTAAAAGGTGGAGAGGAGGGCACAGAAGGTATAATGGGGAAGGGGAATCAGATATTAGTCCAGCAATCATCTTCAGCATGACACTCCCTCATTGGACCTCAAGACAGGTCTCCAAGGAGGGAACTAAAATCACCCAGCAACCGGACAGTAGTATCCTGCTTGGACCATGATTGATTGTTTTGAGAAAGTGATAAACTTTTACTTGTAATTAGGTGGAAATGATGGGAATAGTTAGTTAGTTTTCACCAGCCTGTGCCAATATGACATATCCAATACACCTATTATTTGAGGAATTTGACTGCCTCAAGAGTTTTGTTTGCTATTGGTATGTTACTTGGAACCCTGACAGGCGAATTTGTGGTGCTTGTGGTAGTGAAGAAGGACCAAAACTGTTGGAAAAACTCCTAGCAACAAGATGAACCATGGTGGTGCAGTGGTTAGAATGCAGGACTACAGGCTACTTCTGCTGACTGCCGGCTACCTACATGGGGCTACCTTTGAAAAGTGTTCGGAAACTTCAGATCGTGCAGAATGCAGCTGCGAGAGCAACCATGGGCTTTTCCAAATATGTCCATGTTACACCAACACTCCGCAGTCTGCATTGGTTGCCGATCAGTTTCCGGTCACAATTCAAAGTGTTGGTTATGACCTATAAAGCCCTTCATGGCACCGGACCAGATTATCTCAGGGACTGCCTTCTGCTGCACGAATCCCAGCGACCAGTTAGGTCCCACAGAGTGGGCCTTCTCTAGGTCCCGTCAACTAAACAATGCCACTTGGCGGGACCCAGGGGAAGAGCCTTCTCTGTGGTGGCCCCAGCCCTCTGGAACCAACTCCCCCCAGAGCTTAGAATTGCCCCCACCCTCCTTGCCTTTCGTAAGCTACTTAAAACCCACCTCTACCACCAGGCATGAGGGGGGAATTGAGATACCCTTTCCCCCTAGGCCTTTACAATTTTATGCATGGTATGTCTGTATGTATGTTTGGTTTTTATTATAATGGGTTTTTTTTTTATTGTTTTTAGTATTGGATTATTGTTATATGCTGTCTTATTGCTGTTAGCCGCCCTGAGTCTCCAGAGAGGGGCAGCATACAATAAGTAAGTAAGTAAGTAAGTAAGTAAGTAAGTAAGTAAGTAAGTAAGTATGTAAGTAAGTAAGTAAGTAAGTAAGTAAGTAAGTAAGTAAGTAAGTAAGTAAGTAAGTAAGTAAGTAAGTAAGTAAATTTGGCAATTCAGATCTCACCAGGTCAAGCTTGACTCAGTCTATCATCCTTCTGAGGTGAGTAAAATGAGGACCCAGATTGTTGGGGGCAAGAGGCTGATTCTGCAAACCATTCAGAGAGGGCTGTAAACCAGTTTGAAGTGGGATACAAGTCTAAGTGCTATTACTATGCTATTTGCTTTTTGTTCTGTTTTGTTTATTTGCCTTCTCCGCTTTTCCCCTCCTCTCCCCTCTTTTTTTCTCACCCTGCTTGAGTTATGTGCATTTTTAAATGGCTGGCATGATAGAAAGAAATCTGTTTTCTTTCTTCAAATGGATGAGCCTGAATTTCCCTTAGTTTCTCATTCTGAAGTTTCAGGTTCTCCCTTGAGCTGCTGTCAGCTGTGATGTATAGCATAGGAACTTTTCACTAAACTCATTATAGAGTGATTGTCCTCCAGGAAAGACACAGCGGTGTTGTGCAGCTGACTTGGCAGTGTCAAATCTTATCAGACAGAGCGCGCCAACTGCGTAATGGGGATTAAACTGATCCCTTGCCAAGGTGGAAGCCGCCACTTTCAAAGTGCGCTTGTGCATTAATACTGACATTTCTGAGGCTTGTCAAACTTCCATCATTCTGTAGGGCAACAATTGTGACATGTGGGTGCTAAAACATTGATAATCAGATGATAGAAGGGGTTGGATTGGGTAGTCTTTAAAGATAATGCATACGGTATTTGCTTCGAGCCTGTTTTTGTGAGATCATAATGGTTAGGAGTAATAAAGAGCAGTGTGTTGTAAATTGTATGGGAGATCCATTGGAAAAGTAGCAGGAAAAAACAAGCATACAGATATTCCCTTCCTAATTCAGTGGTGGTTTTATTGAATAAGCTGCAATTGGCTGACATTCAATTAATGCATGAGCATAAGACCAAACCTGTTCACATAAATAAACGTGTTAAGTCTTAAAAGCTGTTCCCCAAACCCCAAATGTTGGGTTTTATACAACTTGCTAAACCCAAACCAGATTTATGTATGCTTGGCTTAATTCCACACGAATATTGTCAGCAAGTTATGGGGAATGTGATAAATGTGTTGTTAATTTAAACAGCATGAGGGTGAAGTTGGTCCATCTCTGCTCTAAATGAGGAGATCACATTTGCTTCAATTCTTCCTGCAGCTCATTTTCAAGTTAAATTCAAAGCTCAACAAGGGAGAAGAGAAAATAATGAAGATGTTTACATTTTGAGTCATAAATAGGCCTTCTTCTATATTTTGTCTATGTTTAAACATCTTTGCTACTAGTAAAGGTACCCAAAATTTCTTGGAAGGTATTTGACTTTACAAATGCCCGCTGCTTCTATTATCGCCAGGGGCAAGACGTTAGAGACCAGGATAGCGTGCAAAAGTACTACAAGTTTATTTCATGCTGCCTATACACAAGAATCTGAGCTACAAATGGTAAAGGCAAATTGGCACCAGATAAGAGTCAACATACCTAAGGAGTCTGGAGATAGGTTTCTTATGGGGGTGTAGGAACTCATGGTCATCTTCTGCAATTATGACATAGACTAAGTAAATATGGCAAGAAAAGTTAGATTTTATACACAAATAACCAAATATGACTTTACTAAGTTATGTTATGTTAACATAGAATAGAATAGAATAGAATAGAATAGATTATTAGAGTTGGAAGGTACCTTGTAGGTCATCTAGTCCAACCCCCCACTCAAGCAGGAGTCCCTACACCATTTCAGACAAATGGCCATCCAATCTCCTCTTGAAAGTCTCAAGTGTTGGAGCGCTCACAACCTCCGCAGGCAAGCTGTGATTAGCAGAGTCTTGGTCAATCATCTTATATATTATTTTTTGTTTCCCTCCTTCATATTCTCACTGTTATTTAGAGTCATAATGAATATGATGAGTTGCTCAATTGATGATTTTGTGACAATCTGCCTATCCAAAATGAAACAAATCCATTGTGTGGATAAAATGAAGTTAATTTCTCAAACGAATCAACAACATGATTATAGTACGAGGTTTATCACCTTTTCTAAACAAAACAGTGATCAAGTAGATTCTGTACTTCAGAAGAGGCAGTTAAGCAAAATATGGTCCTGCTTTCATATTTTCTATTACCCAACTAGATAACATAATTCATTCATTCATTCATTCATTCATTCATTCATTCATTCATTCATTCATTCATTCATTCATATTGCTATGCTGCCCAACTCCCTAGGGACTCAGGGAGGCTCACAACAAAAACGAACCTAAATCAGTATAAAAACATTTCAATTTAAAATAATTGCAGCCATCCATACAGTCATGGGATGACCTCGCTAGTCATCCCCCTGAGGTCAAGGGCCCCAGGCCTGTCAGAAAAGCCAGGGCCTTATGGCTTTCTGGAAGACCAATAAGGTGGGGGTAGTCTGGATCTCAGGATTGATTCCAGAGAGTTGGGGTTGATTCCAGAGAGCTGATTCCAGAGAGTCGGGGCAACCACAGAGAAGGCTCTCCCCCACGGACCTGCCAGCCAACACTGTTTAGCTGACAGGACTTGAAGAAGACCAACCCTGTGGGATCTTACTGGTCCCTGGGAGGCATGTGGTAGGAGGTGGTCTCAAAGATACTCTGACCTTGAGCCATGTAGGGCTTTTAAGGTAATAACCTTTTTTTTTCTCCAGTGCCAAGAGGATGCATGCATGCGTGATAGCACATGCGTGCATGCCCACACCCAAATGTCCTGCCCCCTGTGCATGCATACATGACCCCCATGAGCTTCCCCAACAACTTCACAGGCATGCACAACCCCCCTAAGTCCATCATGATGAGCCCTCCCTTGGCTTCAGAGGCTTTCTTGGAGCCTGGGGAGGGCAAAAATACCCCCCACCTCCTGGAAGCCAGAAATAGCGCATTTCCTGACTTCTGGTGGGCCCAATAGGGCTTTTTTTCCCCTCTCCCCTGGTTCCATAGGCTTCCCTTGACCCTGGGGAGGGCAATAACGGCCTCCCTGCCCTACCCCAGAGGCCCCCTGGAGGACAAAAACACCCTTCCTAAGCCTTCATGAAAACCGAAAATCAACTCGCCAATGCACACATGTGGGCTGGAGCTGAGTTAGAGCAACGGCTCACGAGTGGCAGATATGACTCCGCATGCCACAGATGGCACACTTGCCATAGGTTCGCTATCATGGGTATATATCGACTGATAGGAGCAGCCCATATGTACATACGTACATACACACACACTCGCACATATGGTGGGGGGTGGATAGATAGATATATAGGTGATTTGATTGATGAATGGACAGAGACAAATAGACAGATAAATATCTATGGTGATTCTCAGCCATCCAGGTCATGGTTGTTTCAAAGATGCTTTTTCAAAAGGCAACTGGGCTATTTTTTTTTCCTTTGAGGAAAAAGGCATTTTTGCTTCTCATCCAAGAAGCACCATCCATTCTAGCTTGAGGGTAGGGGAAGGATGGAAGGATTAGTTCTGAAACAAAATGTCTTCTTCAAGGGAAAAAAGCTGCTTTCTGGAAAAACACCTTTGAGATAGACAATTTGATCTATATAGCATGTTTGTGGACTATGCATTTCATTGCTGAAGGAAGCAAGAGTAAATCTGATTCCTGTTCTTAACACATAAGTAATTCAGTGTTAATTGTTCATCATGACAGTGTGAATATGTATGAACACTCTTTTTAAAAAAAACATTTGTTTACTTACTTGCTACTAGTGTGATAAGGTTTGACATGTGTGAAAATCAAGAAAATAATCTAATAATGCCTAAATTTCATCTACCTAACCAATTCCAATTTGGCAATTTGTTAAAAAAAAGACTTATTAGGAAAAACCTGCACAAAATTACAATAGATACATTTATGAGCATAACAAAGTGCTATATTCAGGGAAATTGTTTGTATATGTGTGCATATTTGGGTAATTGCAAACAAAAATATTAAGACTTAGAGAATCATGCATATTTTTCATGAAAAAGGAACTGAATAGGACAGATTAGCCAATCCTGTATTACTCAATGACCTGACTCTAATGTCCCCAATATCTATCTATCTATCTATCTATCTATCTATCTATCTATCTATCTATCTATCTATCTATCTTTCTTGATATTTTGCTATCTTGCTATCTTTCTATCATCTCTATTTATCCATCCCATCCATCCATCTATCCATCATATTTACATGGGCACCCATCTCACAAAACCTGAAGGGTGATGGCTTACAATAAAGAGATAAAGGGATGATACGTCCCGCCTACTAGAGATTTGGAAACCAGCCTTAAACAAAAAAACACTTCATAAGAATCACCATGTCAATCCTTCTAGTCATTATGATTCCACCAACCAATCAGATCACTAAAACATAGTCACCCAATCTATTTGCTACATTCAAAGCAAATCTCCACCCCTAACACTATATACAAGGAAGAAATGGCAGTTGCAAACATTCCATATTTACAACAGCACGAAGCTTGAAACTTCAGCCTGATGATGGTGAATGTGATTTCACCGAAACGTCGCATAGACACTCAAATTATTACACGGGGCAAAACCCGAATTCAGAACAATCTACACATATGATTCGACACAAAATGTAACCCTTCCCTGGTACAGAGCTGAAGGGATTGGATACTGTAGCCTATCAATAAAATCAACTGCCTTGGAAATGGCCCTGGGTTGGGCCGAGAGGCAAAAAAGGAGCTGTGATGTTCCTTCAATATACCAGGGTGATTCGACACAAAATGTAACCCTTCCCTGGTACAGAGCTGAAGGGATTGGATACTGTAGCCTAGAGGATCATTCTCTGCCTTACAAGGCAAAGGTTGCAGGTTCAAGTCCCAGTGGGTATGGCTAGCTGATGAGGCCAAAATAAGGCCGAAATAGATCTATCCTAGTCTCCCTTAGTTTTCAAATTCAGCTTAAACATGTGACATATATATATATATATATATATATATATATATATATATGTATGTATGTATGTATGTATGTATGTATATACTGTATATGTATGTATGTATGTATATACTGTATATGTATGTATGTATGTATGTATATATGTATGTATATATGTATGTATCACATGTTTTTGCTGAATTTTTAAAATTACATACAGAACATAGTTTGTTGGCTATGAATAAATTAACTGCCTTGAAATGGCCCTGGGTTGGGCCTAGAGGCAAAAAGGAGTTGTAACGTTCCTTCAATATACCAGGGTGATCCAACGGAATACAGTGTTCCCTCGCTTTTCGCAGGGGATGCGTTCTGAGACCGCCCGCGAAAGTCGAATTTCCGTGAAGTAGAGATGCAGAAGTAAATACACTATTTTTGGCTATGAACAGTATCACAAGCCTTCCCTTAACACTTTAAACCCTTAAATTGCAATTTTCCATTCCCTTAGCAACCATTCAGATTATTACTCACCATGTTTATTTATTAAAGTTTATTAAAAAAATATTTATTAAAGGCAGACGAAAGTTTGGCAATGACATATGACATCATCGGGTGGGAAAAACCGTGGTATAGGGAAAAAACCCGCAAAGTATTTTTTAATTAATATTTTTGAAAAACCGTGGTATAGACTTTCCGCGAAGTTTGAACCCGTGAAAATCGAGGGAACACTGTATATCGCTGTGATGGCTCCCTCATGCTGCCTCCCATACACCCAGCAAGAAGTTGCCCCCACGGAGCATCTGGAAGTGGAAAGGCAAAAGGGGGCACTTTGCCACAGCCGGATCAACTCGGCTTCAGGCAAACCAAGGAGTCACCACAGTGAAGGAAAAGTGCCAGCTACAAAGCAAGTGAGCGAGAGGAGAGGGGAGCCCTTCAGCACGGGGAGGAAGAGGAAGCAGGTAGCAGCAGCTTCCCCTCTCTTGTCTGCCTGGGTTTCTCTCTCTGGCGCAGTGTATGGGAGGCAGCCTCATGCCGGGTGTATGGGAGGCGCATGTTTCTCCTCACCGCTGCAGAGTCCCTCTTTTTTTTTTAAGCCTTAAAGTTTTGGATTTTTTTGATTCTCCTCACCTCACCTTCTTCCTTCGGCAGCGACTATTCTCCTCCTCTTCTTCCTCCTCTTTCTCCCACTCAAATTCCGAGCTTTTATTTCTTTCCTAATGAGTTTGCAGCCATTATTTGCTTTTACATTGATTCCTATTGGAGAAAATGCTTCTACTTACGAACTTTTCTACTTAAGAACCTGGTCATGGAACGAACTAAGTTCTTAAGTAGAGGTACAACACACACACACACACACACACACACACACACACACACACACACATATAATTGTAGAGAAAAAAATGAAAAATAAAAAAGTTTGTAAAGTCATCAAATTGGCTCTGTTAGCAAATAAACAGGTTTTATCCATTATGCTCTGACCCTAACCTGTGTTTTCTAATCTTCTAAAGGTGCACTGATTACCCCTGTTAAGGGAGTCCCTCCGGCTTGCTCTTGGTAGTTCTGTACATTTCTTTATTTCCATCTTTCCCGCCTGTGAGAAAAGTCCCTTGTTCCCTCCTATGACCCTTTGTTCTGGCAAGAAACTTGAAGAAAAGTTGTTACAAAATCACGACATGAGTACATACTAAAAATGTATTTTGACGTGCTAATTTGTGCTTAACCTTAATTAACAGGATATGTCTGTCTTTAGAGAGGAATGGTCTATGGCTAATATGTGGGAGGATCAGGGCAAGCTGACCTGATAAAGGCATAAACTTGGAACATAAGTGGTTATATGAGTATGGAAGATTGTTTTAAAGTTTTGGGGGGTTAGATTGATTTTAAATTTAAATTTCTTTTTTTTAAAAAAAATATATACTTTATTTATAAATATAATGAAAAAGAAAAAAGGAAAAAAGGGAAAGAGAGGAGAGAAAGGGAATCCGGGGGAGGGCGGAGGGGAGAAGAGGGAAGGGGTACAAAGTCAAACAATTAAGATGAAGCATATAGTTATACATTGTGATACATATAGATTATAATACATATATTTCTTGGAAGGAATACTATATTTCTTAACCGTTGTAAGTATACATTAAATCAACTTTTGGACAGAAATATTATATTTCTTAAACATTATAGACAAACAATGAATAAGGAGTAAATAAAGAAAATGAAAAGTTCTCTAAAGTTATAATAGTAAGTGTTGTACTTCTTTTGATATATATTAGCTAATAACGAGTTATTAGAAATATTTCTAAGTTGAAAAACGAAGAGAGATAGGGGAAGAAAACAGATGAAAAAAAAAGAGAAGGAAAAGGAGAAGAAAAGAGAGAAAAGAAAAATCTGCGTTTAGCGCAGACGTTTTCAGGGACGACTTTTGTCTGGAAGTAGTACGGGGAGTATATAAATAGTATAGTAAGTAAGTTATATGTGTTAGTTGTGTTGATGGAAGTTGTTAGTGTTGTGATGTGTGTTGAGTTGGTTGAAAGACAGATAAAAAGAGATATGGTATGAATTTTATTGCAAATTTAATTGGTTTTTGGTGCTCAATTTTTTAATTGGTTTGAAGTTGATTTGCATTTCTTATGCATTGTATTTTTGTACCTATTCTGTTGTGACTGTACTGAGTCTGCAAAGAAAGGTGGCATAAAAATCTAATTAATAATAAATAAGTGATTAATGATAATGGCCATTTGAAATGTTGGAAAGCATCTAAAGCTACCATGAATAAGAGCCAAGTGATGCATAGGCATGCCAATACATATTATATAAAAGTATTGTGTAAGATGGCAGTGGCATGAAGGAGGAGGAGTAAGGATACAGGAATGGAGGTATAAATATATGGCATTTTGTATTTGAAAGTTACCTTTATGATGTGGATATTTGTTTATTCTATCTCTTAGGTCCATTCATGTACGTAAAAAAAAATGTTTATTATTCTTTTGGACTCCTGTTGATTTATCTCACACTGCCAATAAAACAATCTTCAGAGAGCTGGGTCTTCATATAATGTATCCCAAAAAAAGATAATTTGAGTTTGGTCACGTGTGCCTCAAGTGAGAATTCTGGCTTGAAATATTTGATGATCCATCACTTTGGTTTTCTTGGCTGTCCACATATTCTCAGGAGTCTTCTCCAACATCAGCATTCAAAAACATCAATACTTTTCCTACCTTGTTTCTTAAAAATCCAACTTTGGTTTCATAGAAGTGTCACAGGGAATAAAATTGCTTGTACAATTGTGGTCTTTATAGGATAAATGTGCCACTTGTATTTTTAACATACATGAACTTAGCTGATTAAGAATGAAAGATTGATTCTTTAGAATGTCTTGGTTTGGACTTATCAGAAAAGATACTTTCTAGGTTGAATGTCAGTTTCTTTGTGAGAAGTTTGAAATAACTGGATATCATTCAGTTGTAACCATAATAGCAACTGAACATAAAACTGAATAATAAACAAATCTTCATTTCTTTCCTTGCCACCTTCCTTTTTTCTCTCCCCCCATCATTTCCATTTCTTTCTTTCTTTCTCTCATCCTTCCTTTTGCTCTCTTTTTTCTCTTTCTCTCTTCCTTCCTCACTATCTCTTTCTCTTTCTCTCTCTCCCTCCTTCTGTCCCTCTCGCTCTCATTCTTTCTCTCTCTCTTCCTCCCTCCCTTCATTTCTCTCCATTTCTCTCTCTCCCTCTTTCTTTCTTTCTCTCGTCCTTCCTTCCACTCTCTTTTTTCTCTTTTTCTCTCTCTTTTCCTGCCCCCATTTCTCTTTCTCTTTCTTTCTCTCTCTCTCCCTCCTTACCTCCCTCTAACTCTCATTCTTTCTCTCTCCAAAAGGACAGGAGCTGCCCCGGTCATCGCCAGGCTCCTTCCTTCCTTCCTCCCTCCCTCCCTCCCTCCCTCCCTCCCTCCCTCCCTCCCTCCCTTCCTTCCTTTCCTTCCATGATCTACTAAAGGAGAAATGGAAGCTAAGATCAATTGCAATTACTAAAAATCAGAAACCTGCTCCAAATTAGAAAAGAACAGTCAGGTACAGTGTATTTCAAAAATATAAATAGCTGGTGAACTTTGCCTTCCCACAAACTCCAAAGATGAAAGAACAAAGATCGCTGATTCTGCTTTGTTTTGTTTTTGTCCAAGGAGCCATCTATTCCCCTCAACTTTCCATCATCAGCCATTGCTCCCCCTTTCTGATAGTGTATGGAGCAGCTATTTTCCCCAGCTTTCTGCATTATTAGGAAAGGGTCACAATGGCTTTTTAAACATATTAACACGCAACTGCCATGACATACTCTTTTTTAACATACAAATGCTTTTAATCGGCTAATTTATATTTTAGCCCGAAACACCTGAACACTTTAGTGATTGTGAAGGAACAAATATAGTCTTAAATCCAAACCTGATCTATTCTCAAAGTTATTTACTGATTTAATTTAAAGAGAGACTATTTGATTTATGAACCATTTTAAAACAGACTGTTTAAAGATCTTGAATTAATTAATTAATTAATTTTTAATTTTGTAAACTATCAAAGTTATCATGTATGAGTTGGATAGCCATATAAACCTATTTAATAAATAAATAAATTCACTGGAAATTGAATTAGACAAGAATGTAGTTATGTCTCTTAGTTTCTGCACAATGCTGGCCAATTATCCTAGGCTTTGCATTTTCTTCTTTAAAAAATACAAAATTTAAAAAAAATCTATAGCATCAATTTTTAAAAGTACTATGCATCAATTGAAGGTTGATTAAGAAACAGAAGCAAAAAAATTAAACCTTTATAATCCTATTGCTCCCACAGTCCTCTACCAGTCTTTTGGCAACTCCTACATATTTTCCTCCTTCCTCCTCTTTCTACAAACTCCACTTCCTTCTAGCAATAATGATGTTACCAAGTTTGGTAATGAAACATCTATAAGAACACCACTAAGCTCAGAGAGCACCAAAGATTCAACAGTCCTCCCTCTCCCTAATTTCATTTTTTTATATTTGATGTTGAACAACAGCTTGGCTTCTTCTTTCACCTTCAACAAGAGATGTTTCGTTTTTGCCTTATTCGGAACCATCAGAATGATGACAACATAAATTGTTTGATGCTTCTCTCACCAATTTTAATTCTGGTTTGTTTCTGCATGTCCAACTTTTTAAAAACAATATTCTACATGCAAGTTAAATAACACAAAGTAAAATAGCATAGAGCACAGATTTCTTTTTTTTAAATGAGTCATTTAGTTGTTCAAAGTCTCTTTCTAACTGTTCCTTATTCTAATTATTGCTTCCAGGACCCCCCAAGATTTATGGCCTATTTACAATTTGTGGCCTATGTGATCAGAAGCCCTTGTAGAATCAAAAGCAAAAACAACCGTAGTTTTGGAACAGCCTAACTTTTAAACCACTAACCATCAGATGCTAGCAGGATGATTTTAGAATCTCTGTGACTTCTGAATCCAGCTTTTATAAACCTTAGGCCAATGATGGCAAACCTTTTTTTCCTTGGGTGCCCAAAACCATGCACATGTGCTATTGCGCATGCGTGAGTGCCCAAACCCATAATTCAATTCCTGGGGAGGGCCTATTTCCCAACTTCTGGTGGGCCCAATAGGTTCGTCTTTCACCCTTCCCAGGCTCCAGAGGCTTCTCTGCAGCTGGGGGAGGGTAAAAATGTCCTTCCCTATTCCCCCAGAGACTCTATGGAAGTCAAAAACACCCTCCCAGAACCTCTATGTGAGCCAAAAATGAGCCTTAGGCAGTTTTTAGAATACAGTTATCATATTTCTTATTGAAGTCTGAATTTCAAAAATATGGGCATGTTTTTATGAATAGGTGATATATTCAATAGTTTGAATATTTTATTTATTTATTTATTTATTTGTTTGTTTGTTTGTTTATTTATTTATTTATTCATTCATTCATTCATTCATTTATTCATTCATTTATTTATTTATTTATTTATTTATTTATTATTTAGATTTGTATGCCGCCCCTCTCCGCAGACTCGGGGCGGCTCACAGCAAAACAAAACAATTCATGACAAATCTAAATTATAATTTAAAATATTTTTAAAAAACCCATTTACTAAACAAACATACCTACAAACATACCATACATAAATTGTATATGTCCGGGGGAGATGTCTCAGTTCCCCCATGCCTGACGACAAAGGTGGGTTTTAAGGAGCTTACGAAAGGCAAGGAGAGTAGGGGCAGTCCTAATCTCTGGGGGGAGCTGGTTCCAGAGAGTCAGGGCCGCCACAGAGAAGGCTCTTCCTTTGGGGCCCGCCAACCGACATTGTTTAGTTGACGGGACCCAGAGAAGGCCCACTCTGTGGGACCTAATCGGTCTCTGGGATTCGTGAAACATAGAATAGAATAGAACAGAACGGAACGGAACATAACAAAACAGAATAGAATAGAGCAGAATTCTTTATTGGCCAAGTGTGATTGGACACACAAGGAATTTATCTTTGGTTTATAAGCTCTCGGCGTACATAAAAGAAAAGGTACATTTGTCAAGAATCATGAGGTACAACACTTAATGATTGTCATAGAGTCAAGTAAGCAATCAGGAAACGATCAATATTAATATAAATCGTAAGGATACAAGTAATAAGTTACAATCATACCAGAGATGGTTTCCTACTGGTGCAGTCTGGTGTGCCGCTCCAGTAATGCCCCGCCAATTGCACAATTTGCATGCGACGGCTCCAGTGCTGTCTTTGCTGGTCCGTGCATGGCACCATCTTCTTTCCTGATTTTCAGTGGGGGGTTTTTTGGCTCTCTGAGCATGCGCAAAAGAAAATTTGTCCCTCTGTGCATGCGTGGAAGCGCGAGCGCACATGTGCATAAAACATCACAATGCACACACAGTGCAACTGGTAGGAAGGTAAGAGGAACCCGCCTCTGAGTCATACAGCCTTAACTAGAAGGAGATGGGTGATAGGAATGACGAAAAGACAAATAGTAATAGTAATAGTAACTCAGCCTTAATGAATAGTTTGACTGTGGTGAGGGAACTATTTGTTTAGTATTTTCCTTTTTAAATGGGAATATAAATTAATGTTTTAAAGAGCCACAGCTATTTTCTGTAGCTGCTTTGATAAGTAGCACTTTAACTGCATCATTGTTAGTAAGCAAATATCAATCTTTCTAGGAGACACTTAATGGTATCTGACACCCAGATCCAAACTTCTGATGGCTGATCTCCTCCTGGAAATATCAGTACAGAATATCAGTACAGATTAACAAAGTTAGAAGGGAATTTGTAGGTCATCTAGTCCAAGCTGCCCCCACACAAGTAGAGGACCCTACATCATTTCCAACCAATGGCAACCAGGCTCTTCTTGAAAGCTTCCAGTGATGAAGCTCCTACTTCCGAAGGCAACTTGTTCCATTGGTTGATTGTTCTCACTGTCAGAAAATTTCTCCTTATTTCCAGGTTGAATCTCTCCTTAATCAATTTACATCCATTGTTCCTGTATGGCCTTCAGGTGCTTTGGAAAATAGCTTGACCCCCTCCTCTCTGTGGCAGCCCCTCAAATTGAAACACTGCTATCACTTCTTCGGGGTCCTTCTCTTCACCAGACTAGCCATGCCCAGTCCCTACAACTGCTCTTCATATGTTTTAGTCTCCTGGTTCAGGGGTGGGTTCTTCTTACCTTATCTCCCTTCCCTACCAGTTAGAAACATAGAAACATAGAAGACTGACGGCTGAAAAAGACCTCATGATCCATCTAGTCTGCCCTTATACTATTTTCTGTACTTTATCTTACAATGGATATGTTTAAATTCAGTTACTGTGGATTTATCTACCACGTCTGCTGGAAGTTTGTTCCAAGGATCTACTACTCTTTCAGTAAAATAATATCTTCTCATGTTGCTTTTGATCTTTCCCCCAACTGACTTCAGATTGTGTCCCCTTGTTCTTCTGTTCACTTTCCTATTAAAAACACTTCTCTCCTGAACCTTATTTAACCCTTTAACATATTTAAATGTTTCGATCATGTCCCCCTTTTCCTTCTGTCCTCCAGACTATACAGATTGAGTTCATTAAGTCTTTCCTGATACATTCACATTGTATTGGAAGTGCGTGTTTTACATCACACAAATGACTCTCTGCATATGTACAGAAGCCTCTGCACATGTGCCAGAGGTTCTTTGACTGTCGCTTTCTGGGAGTGGCAACTGGATAACTGGTTCATAGGCATGGCTAGTTGCCCATAGCTTTCAGTTCAGCAAGAAGGGGCAAATTTCTGACACCGGTTTGGGAGAACCATTCCGAACTGACAGCATCCCATCACTATCATGGTTGGTCTTCTCTGTATTCTTTCTAGTCGTCTTTTTAATAGAGTGGGACCAAAATGGAATACAGTACTATAGATACGGTCTTACTAAGGCTTACTAAGGCACTAAGCAACCAGCTCACATTTATGGCTGCTTGGAATATTCCACAATTACATGATCACATTTTAACAACTGCAGCACTCATTTAAGGACTGCCTCAAAAAAATCAGGTCAGTCACATTGGTGATCTGCTTTACTGCCATCATGAAGTATAGTCATGACATGTTGGGTCTATACTATACTAGGACTGTCTGTAAGGGAGATTTTTGATAGGGTGTCATTATATCCATCAGACAAATTTCATTTACCAGTAGAACTAAATAAAGCTACTGCTATGCTTTAACTTCCTGTTGATATCTGGCTTTACAAATATCACAACAGGAGTCAATCGCAATGATGCATAAGTAAAACTGACACCCATGAGCAGAAACAAATGGGATATGAAGGCTTCAAGAGTTATCTTTTTAAAATTGGGTGAAGTTTAATGTTAATCACAGTGCTTGAAATGTCAAGCATGATTTGTGAATTTGAAAAGGATTGCTTGTTTCAAAACCTTATTGAAGCTTAGGCTGTATATTATAGCTATAGTAATATTTTAAAATTTTTGTCCTATTTCCATAATTAGAAGAAAAACACATGATGTTGGAAGCATAAATCAGCATGTAATCAATAATGATGAGCATGTTTAAAAATACATTAGCAATTGATTAGGCCATCTTAAGCAATAAAGCAAGAATTGATCTGAAAATAAATATATCCTTGCCAGGAAAATTATCAAGGGAGATGTTAACCCTCCCCCTGCTGAGGAAGATTCTTAAACCCTTTAAATAAATTGTTATTCATATTATGTAGTCAGCTATCAATACTCTACTTACTCTGTCATACAATTCCTGAATGATGAATGGAAATATAATGAAAAATACTGTGAAACAAGAATAATGGGCATTTTTGTGGTATAAAATAAACAGTATTCTCCCCGTTCAATTAAGATTCACTTGGAAACCCGATCAAAAGAAATAGTTCTGCCTTAATATATTCATCTTATGATGAGAGTCAAGGTATAGCTAACCATTCTCCAAAATTATGTAACCTAAACTATTTGTCTAAGTCCTTCACACTGGATCTGTGAGAATATTTCTTGGTCAAACTATGTTGAAGTAGGCTTGACATAGATCACGCAAAGTATCAACATCATCATTTTAGCCATTGTTAATAGAATAGAATAGAATTCATTATTGGCCAAGTGTGATTGGACACACAGTAATTTGTCATTTGTGCATGTGCTCTCAGTGTACATTAAAAAAAAGAATTTTGTCAAGAATCATGAGGTACAACAATTAATGATTGTCATAAGGTACAAATAAGCAATCAGAAATATGAATCGTAAGGATACAAGCAACAAGTTACAGTCAAACAGGCCTAAGTGGGAGGAGATGGGTGATAGGAAGGCTAATAGTGATATTAATGCAGCCTTAGTGAATAGTTTTGACAGTGGTGAGGGAATTATTTGTTTAGCAGAGTGATGGCATTTGGGGGAAAAACTGTTCTTGTGTCTGGTGTGCAGTGCTCTATAGCATCAATTTGAGGGTAGGAGATGAAAATATTTTTGTCCAGGATGCAAGGGGTCAGTAAATATTTTCACAGCCCTCTTTTTGCCTGATGCAGGTCCTTAATGGAAGGCAGGTTGGCAGTAACTGTTTTTTCTACAATTCTAATTATCCTCTGAAGCCTGTGTTTGTCTTGTTGGGTCGCAAAACTGAACCAGACAATTATAAGAGGTGCAGGTGATAGAGTCAATAATTTCTCTTAGAACTGTATCAGCAACTTCCTGGGCAGTTTGAGCTTCCTGAGTTGGCACAGAAAGAACATTCTTTCTTGTGTATTTTTGATGACTTTTTGATGTTAGATAGCCATTTTAGGTCTTGGAATATTATAGAACCTAGAAATTTGACGGTCTCTACTGTTGATACTCTATTGTCTAGTATTATGTGGTAGAATTGGAGGGTTTCTCCTAAAGTCTACCACCATTTCTACGGTTTTGGGTGTGTTCAATTCCAGATTGTTCCAGTCAAACCATGAGACTAGTTGTTCAACCTCCCATCTGTATGCAGTTTCATCATTGTCTTGAATGAGACCAATCACTGTTGTATAATCTGCAAACTTCAGTAATTTAACAGGTGGATCATTTGAGATGCAGTCATTGGTATATAGAGAGAAGAGAAGTGGTGAGAATACACAGCCTTGGGAGTCCCTGTGCTGATTGTACAGGTATCTGATGTCACTGGACTGCATTGATCAAAGCCTCTTCTGCATGTTTCAAAACAATATGGTCCTAAGCTTTCTTTTGCCAATTGAGCCCACTGCTGATGCTCTTGACCCATTTTGTGGATGCTTTTTAATAAACTGGGATCTGTTCTATGGCTGCCTTAGTCCACCTGCCACCAGTTCTTCTTGCTATGTGACCAGCCCATTTCCATTTCAATTATTTGACTCTCCTGATGATATTGTACACTTTCATGAGACGGGGTGGCGCAGTCGTTAGAGTGCAGCACTGCAGGCTACTTCAGCTAACTGCTAACTGTAATTCAGCAGTTCAAATCTCACCACTGGCTCAAAGTTGACTCAGCCTTCCATCCTTCCAAGGTGGGTAAAATGAGGACCCAGATTGCTGGGGGTAATGTGCTAATTCTGTAAACTGCTTAGAGAGGGCTGTAAAACACTATGAAGTGGTATATAAGTCTAAATGCTATTGTTATTGCTATCTGTTATTTTAATCCACGTGCAGCTCTTTTTATCTTGTTCTGTAAGGCTGAAGGTCTATCTTTCCATGACTTTTTGAGCCACTTGTAGTTTTAGTATTGTGAAGTTAATGTCCATGTTTCACCATCATATATTAGAGTATTTAGCAAGATATACATGTCTTTCTGAAATGTATGCAATAAATTTAATTTTATGGATTAAATTGAGCTCTTTCTTGAGGGAGGTGGGTAGTTAAGATGAGTAAAATCTAAACAAACAAACAAACAAGCCATCCGGCAAACAATTAAGCCAACTTTCTGAATATTCAGAAAAATCAATAGAAATAAGTTTTGTTGCCATTTGATTTACATAGAAATTCCCTGGATTAATGGACTGATAATGAACCATTAAGCCAGGGTTGACTCTTGGTTACCACATAGGTCATGGTCCTCCTTCTCTGGGATAATCTGACTAAAGTATCCCTTCAGGTCTCCCAATAATGTGCCATTTTAATTGTAATTAAATCAAGCAGCTCCGAGTCTTCCAAGAGGGACGGCATACAAATAATCTTCTTCTTCTTCTTCTTCTTCTTCTTCTTCTTCTTCTTCTTCTTCTTCTTCTTCTTCTTCTTCTTCTTCTTTGTTATAATAATAACAACAACAACAACAACAACAACAACAATAATAATAATAATAATAATAATAATAATAATAATAAATCTGCCTTATTGCTGATTAGTCTCTTCTTTTTTCCTTCATCTTTCTCATCATTATTAATCACATAATGGAGCTTTGGAAGAATAATTTAAAGTTATTTCTACTCAAGTAGAAATACTCCACTCAAGAACTCTACTCAAGAACTCTACTCAAATACTCTACTCAAGAACTCTACTCAAATACTCTACTCAAGAACACTGATTTGGTTTGTTTCATGATCCATTTGCTTGTTTACTTAACTGTTTGTTTGTTTGTTTGTTTAAATGCCACCCCTTTCTGAAGACTCCATGTAAAAGAGGAGCCGGTCCTGACTTTTTGGCTGTTAATGGTGTTTTCAGGAATCTATATACTGCTAAAACTCCCGCCATGACTTTTAACTGGGTGACATGTCACGTGATTTTCCTTTTCAATGTTCCATGCCAATTTCCCACCCAGACTTGCAATCCCTTGCTTCCCCCCACCACACCAGCAGCAGCCATTTATCTGCCTATTGGGAGGTGCCACCTATCAGACTCAATGGAGAGGATGGCAAGAAGTTGAAAGTCACTTCTATTCATTGATTTCCTTTAGCATATCAACTCAAGGCTGGAAACTTTTGAGTTCAAAGATCATTTGGGAAATGTCCCTTGTTTTCAGTGTCTGGCTTTATCACCAAGGTGTTTGAAGCAATCTTTCATGTCTCCTCTCTCTAAAAGAAAAAAATATATAAGTTCCTCTCTGAGATATTTGTTTTTTCTTCCTTTGCCTTCTCTTCTCTCTCTCTTGGCAATTTCCACCACTGTTCCATCTGACATCTAATTTGTTTTTATTTTTTTCCCCGTTTCTCAATCTCAGCAGTTTCTTTTCCCATTCATTCTTGACTGCTTCTTTGATTTCATTCCACAGTTCTACTGGTTTCTTATCAATAAAATTCCCACATCAAAGTGATTCCTGGTGTTCTCCTTGAACATTTTGTATATATCTTCAAGTAATATTATGGAAACTGGATAATGATATTTTTTTTTTTTGCCTCTGCTTTAGCTTAACTTGGAACTAGCCTGTGAACAGTTTATGATATGTTGCCCAGTCAGCCTTGGCTTCTTTCCCAACCTTCTGAATTTTCTTTCCACCTTCACTACCATGGTAGCCAAGATTCAACTGCTTGTGGAATTTCAACCTTGGAAAATGAAGACTAAAAAAACATGAAGAAAATCTCCCCTGTGCAGATGTTCATTTTTCAACTTGCGAAGGTGTTGTGATGCAAGGGAAAGGAGTTAGCATCTTATTTCTATTCACTTGACGACTAAAATAACATATAGAGTTGCAGTGTTAGAAATGATGTGACAAATGTGAATCTTAGCATCTAGGAATGGGAAGAACCTCATGCAAATACAGAAGTATTTGTTTAGATCTTGGAACTCTTTAGGGTTTTTCTGTGAATATCTTGATATGCTGTCTGTAGAGATTCTCAGTCATCCAGGTCGTGGTGGTCAGAACTGAAGAAGCTTCTTGGATGAGAAGCGAAATGTCTTCAAAGAAAAACAGGAAAGTCCAGTTGTCTCTTGAAAAAGTAGCTTTGGGACAATCTTGATATGTTCTAGCCTAATAGTTTAGCATTCCAAAAATGTTGATATGCATTATAATTCTTGATAATATGTTAAATTAACAGGGGAAATATTAAGTAGTGGTTTGTTTAGTTGTCATTCTACAAAAAATGAAAAGACAACATTCCCTTAAGTGGCTTATAACTCTATAAGCAAGGAGATTAAATAAGGGGGAAATGTGAAATCTCTCCAAAGCACAAAATATCTGACCCAAAATTCAGAACTGAGCTTCCCTTTAATATTTATGTTTTTAAAAAATCGAATTCAATTAGAACTGGACAATTTTAAATAATGGATTATGTCCTTTTTCCAAGGAGCTCAAAAATATTATTCATTTTTGCTCCCATTATTTCCCATTCCATTTTCAAAGAGCTCCATTCAACGTATTAGACAGAATAAGTGACTGATACATGTTTTCAGATAATTTTCATAATGAAGATTCACTGCTCTATATTGGGAACTGAAAGACAATTTCAGTGTTTCATTTTGGGTTTTTTGGACTTCTATCTCACTGTGATAAAAGTGTACATGAAAGCTATTATTTTTCCAAAGCCGAGTTAGTCTTTTGTAGCAAAAATGACACAAAAGGCTTGCATTGTCTCTTAAAAAGAATGGCAGATTTATTTTCTCACAGGCTTCATCCTTTCAACTGTGATCCCTAAAAGTTCATATTATCATAAATGCGTTGATTAAGCTTTAATGTACAATGTGAATCTTTAATATTTTGTGGACCAGTTAGAAAGATCAGGGTTGTATCAGTCGTGTTTTTATATGGTCAATTCTGGCAACAATTTATTTCCCACCAATCAATTAATGTTGCAACAATTCAGCCTTGAGAATCAAGGAGATTGGAGCTGTCCAAATGCTTTAAAATAAATAGGGTCTGTCATGATGATGCTAAGTCCATTATTCAGTTCCAAATAGATGACGACTAAGAAATGATAGCAAAAACAAAACGCACGTCTCAGCAGGAGAAATACTTACATTTGTTCATTCATTCATAACATTCTGAATATTACATTCCTGACGGGGAGGATTGCCATTACCGCTGCTACCGGTACTCTGCGTGCGCAGCTTCAGTTTTCCTGCCTGCATGTGCACATATCCCAGCATGCTTTTGTTTCTGCACATGAAGCAAAAACACATTGAAATCTCATGATGGGACGCACGTATAGGAGAGATTTTGATGATTTTTTTTTTGCTTGCACTCATGTGCAGAAGCAAAAGTCCACCAAAATCTCACATACGTGCACATCCCCTTTTGAGATTCTGCTTCTACGCATGCGCATGAATCAAAAATACACTGGGAAGCGCACGCATACAAGGGAATCAAAGCTGTGCGTGCAGTGCACCCAGTGATGGGCAGCCAAAATTTTTACTGCCACACTGTGGGTATGGCTTGTTTTTTTTATTTTTTATTTTTTTATTTTTTATTTATTTGTTTGTTTGTTTGTTTGTTTGGTTATTTGGTTATTTGGTTGGTTGGTTGGTTGGTTGGTTGGTTGGTTGGTTGGTTGGTTGGTTGATTTTTATGCCGCCCTTCTTAGACTCAGGGCGGCTTACAACATGTTAGCAATAGCACTTTTTAACAGAGCCAGCCTATTGCCCCCACAATCTGGGTCCTCATGTTATTCACCTTGGAAGGATGGAAGACTGATTCAACCTTGAGCCGGTGATGAGATTTGAACCGTTGACCTACAGATCTACAGTCAGCTTCTGTGGCCTGCAGTACAGCACTCTACCTGCTGCGTCACCCCAGCTCTATGGTCATGTGACTGGGTAGGAGTGGCTTGCCAGCCATGTGACCAGGTGGGAGTGGCTTGAACGATCATCATCGTTCAAGTGAACTGTTAAGTCCTTGACTTACAACCTCACCAGTGTTGCTCACTGGGTGACAATTTGCTTCACATTTCCCACGCTCTCCTTCATGAATCGCCCCCCGCCTCAGGCTGGGTAGCTAGGTGAACAGATGCCAATCAGCTGTTGAGAAAAGATGGGGGAGGAAAAGGACCCCCCCCCCCGCAACTCCTGCTGGTGCTGGTCTCCCTGCCGCTTTCCGAGGAAGAAGAAGAGGACGGGAAGGGGGGATTTTAAAATATCAGAAAGCCAAGGGAGAGTCACAAGGTTATTATTGCTGCACAATGCCTTTTCATCTCAGCTGCCAGCAGAGGGCTTCACGAGGGGAAAAAGACTGCAGCCCAGACTGCTTTGGCACAGCACGGCTCTCCTTTTTTTCCCTGCTGTTGCTGTTGCAACAGCTCCTCGTTTTTTTCCTCTTTCCTCCTTCCTGGCCTTGGGATGTGGCCACCTGAGGCTGGAAGGGAACCAGGCAGGAGAGAGGGAAGCTCGTCCGAGGCCAGGCAGGAGGAAAGAAGAAAAAAGCAAGGAGCATGCAGCAGCAGCAGCAGGGAAAAAAGGAGAGCCGAGCTGACACCTGTAATTCAGGAAGTGACTGCCACTGGTCAGCTGGAGCTGCGCATTCAGTTTGATTTCCACCAGTGGAACTGCGTTCCATCCCGTCCTGCCTGCTGCCCACCCCTGAGTGCACCGTGCGCTACCAGTGCACTGTCCTTTACCATCCTGGTAGCAACCCATTACTGATTCCTGATTGTGTGTGTGTGTGTATGTATATATCTCTATTTATATGTATATCCATATCTATATTTCTCCACTTACAATGGTTCATTTAATGGCCCTTCGTTTCCCCCCCCCATTTCTTTCCTTTTATTATTTATGCATCACTATTATTTATGCATTGCTAAGGTTCCTTTTTAAAAAAAAAAAAATCTTCATTAGTTTTTACAGTTTTAAACATCATAACATTTCTATACAGATCTACACCTATATGTGTATATTATTATTAAGTTTACATCATTTGTACATTGCTTATTCACATTTATAGAATTTTACATCCTTGTCTCACGTTGTCTCTTAAATCTTCATATTTTTTGGTCCAGCCGTACCATTTTGACCATATGTCATAATATTCTGAGTCCTTTTGTCCTTTCAATTCCCTTGTTAATCTGTCCATCTTGGCACAGTCATTTATCTTTTTCATTATTGTGTTATCTGAGAAGGTACTTGGGTGTCCTTCCAGTATTGTGCATATACAATCCTTGCCGCTGTCACGATATGCAATATTAGGTATTTAATAATTTTTGGGTGTTGTCTTCTGATTATTCCTAGCCAAAAGAAATTCTGGAGTGTATCCTATTGTTCTTCCCGTTATATCTTGGAGCCAGTCATGTATACCTTTTCACTTCAGGACATATCCACAACATATGAAATAAGGTGCCTACACCTTTCTACATTTCCAACAAGCCTGATCCAAATTTGGATATATCTTAGCCAATCTTGTTGGGGCAAATGCCACCAATAAAACATTTGATAATGATTTTCCTTATAGGCTACTGATTTCATCATTTTGTAATTCCTGTTCCAGATTTGCTCCCAGTCAGTCAAGTGGGTGCCGCGACCTATGTTTCTTGCCCAGGATATCATCGGTCCCTTTACTATTTCTTCTATTTTATCAAGTTCTAATAGGTAGTTATACAATTTTATCTTCTGGGCCCATCACAAGTTTGTCCAATTGTTCAGATTTGATATCTATACCAGTCTCATATCATGTGTGTATATGTTTGTGTGTGTGAGAGAAAGTTTGTGTATCTTAAACTATGCTATACATATTGTATTATAATTGCAATAATACCAACACCATTAATCATGTTCACATATATCTGAAGAATAAACAGTTCAAATAAAATTAAGTATGATCTGGGTGGGTGTGTTTGAGTGTGTGTGTGTGTGTGTGTATGTGTGACAGAGAGAGAGAGAGAAAGAGAGGGAAAGAGGTGGAGGGAGAGAGAGAGAGGGTGGGAGGGAGAGGGGAAGGAGAAAGAGAGGGGGAATGGAGAGAGGGAGAAAGAGGGGGGAGGGAGGGAGAAAGAGAAAGAGGGAGAGAAGGTGAAGGAGAGGGAGGGAGAAGGAAAAATAGAGAGAGAGAAAGAGAGGGGGAGAGAAGGTGGGAGAGGGAGAGAGAGGGAGAAAGAGGGGGATTGAGCAAAAGAGAGATCTTCAATTATTTTATAAAAAGCCACAGCATTGGAAACTATGACTTCACTTTGCAGCCCAAAATCTTTCATTTATATAGTTCCTTGTTCAAAGTAGTTCTAGGGCCTCCCAAGGCAACTTATTAAAGCTCATTAAAATCAAAATAAAAAAAAAATACTGTAACAATAAAAACATTCCTCCCAAATCCATTCCAACCTTTAACTATTTAAAAGAATCCTGAAATTTCAGGTTTCTGTTAGTCCTTGGAGCAAAACACTTGCTTTGATTAGTATTTAATTTTTCATATTTTAATTTTGATACCACTTTCAATTCCACACAGGATGCAAGACAGGGTATAAATTGAAAATATAAATATAAATAAACTTCACAAATAAAAGAGTTTGGTAAATGCTTGAGTAAACAGATGGGCCTTCAAGGGCTTCTTGGAATCCGTACAATAGCCCTGTTCTATAGTAATTTCTTCCCACTAAATTTGCAGTAAATCATTTGTTCAAAAATATTCGTACAACTCCATGATTCTGCTGTATGTATTTACATATCTTTTTAATAGGCTGTGATTTTTATGCATGTATAAGTTTTAAATTATATATTATTTTAATATGACTAATTGAATATCCTTGGGCAGATTGCAAAATTATTAAAAATGTCATTTTCATTAAACAGAAAAACAATATCTGCATGCATGTTTTTTCAATACATTATTTTCCTCTAAGAGTCCTGTAATATATAATTATTTTACATCTCATGAAATGATATGAGGGGTTTAAGAAGCTGCAGACTATTATTACACTTGACCTACACATGCTGAAGTTGATAAGTTTTTAAATAGAATTTATGCATAACATAAAGCTTTCTACCGGAATAATCCAATTTTCATTTTAAAAAAATACAGGTATGTATGTACTATTCTTAAATATGCTCTTTTCTTGTTCCCTTTTGGAAGTAAAAGGTTGATAGATGGTACCAAATGCCATAGACACCAACAGAAATATAGCAAAGCCTATTAGATCATGGCACTTCAATGTGATGCCTGTTTAAAAGATTAATTTATTTTAGATTCCTTATTCTTCGTTCTTAGCGGTTGGTAATAAGGTTGCATTTTTCTGTGAAAATATTTTAGAAATTATTGGACATACACATGAATTTTTTGAGATGTTTCTTAACATAGTAATTGTTTCTTGACAACAATAAATGACTTAGAACAGTGGTGGTTTGTAAATGATTTTGCTACCAGTTTGTGCATGGGCTTGTGAGCATGCACAATGCTTCACATGTGCAGAAGCTTCCTGGTCATGTAGGCGGAGCATCCTGGGTGTGTGGGCGGAGCATCCTGGGTGCATGGGCAGAGCCTCCCATGACCGGCGCTACCAGTTCTAAGAACCAGTCCAAACCGGAAGCAACCCACCTGGGAGATAATGGAGAATAGTGGTGACTGCTATTTGTCAGAAATGGTGTAGGGTCTCCTGCTTGGAGGGGGGGTTGGACTAGATGACCTGTAAGGTACTTTCCAACTCTGCTAATCTGTATCTGTCAACTCCCCCAATATCAGACTTATAACAACCAGACTCATGGTCCCTGTTGTAATGCAAGCCTGTGCCAACTGTCCATCAAATTCAGCCTTGCTATCTCCTAATTTATTTATTTATTTATTCGATTTTTTATGCCGCCTTTTCTCCTTAGACTCAGGCCGGTTTACAACATGTTAGCAATAGCACTTTTTAACAGAGCCAGCCTATTGCCCCCACAATCCGGGTCCTCATTTTACCCACCTCAGAAGGATGGAAGGTTGAGTGAGCCTTGAGCCGGTGATGAGATTTGAACCGCTGATCTACAGATCTACAGTCAGCTTCACAGCACTCTACCTTCTGCGCCACCCCGGCTCTGTAATACGCTGTAATTCACCTAACTCTTTAACAACTTTTAAAAACAATTCTATCCATAAAAATGGTAGGTGGCATTTCATATAGCAAAACACTGTGTACAAATGAAATGCTGCATAATTTCATCTCAGTACTCAGTTTGGAAATGTGCGTCAGTGCTTAAATGGATAAAACTAAGCTCCGCTTGTGTTTTTCCCTGAAGTTTTACCTCTGGGTAAAAGTGAACGTGCTAGATCCATTAGTGATTCCCAAGAAATAAAAGCTGAAAGTCACTGTGATCACAACAAGCATTATTAACATTAAATACTTACAGGACTAAACACTCATATTAATATTGTAAGCTACCCAGAGTTGTCTTGTGGTAAGATGGGCAGCTAATAAATTTTACAAACAAACAAATAAACAAATACAATCTATCTATCTATCTATCCATCCATCCATCCATCCATCCATCCATCCATCCATCCATCCATCTATCCACGGGTGGCTTCCACTTACCTTTGCCACTAGTTCTCATCGCAATGTTTTGCATGTGGGCGCTCATGCATGTGCACAAACCCTCTCACGATTTCACTTTCACACATGCGCAGAGTCAGGAATTAGCCCAAAACAAACTTGAGGAGCTGTGCTTCGGGTAAAAAATAGGGGTGCAATGGCTGAAATGCCCCTAGAAAATTGTGTAGTGTTGTGAGCTCTGTGTCTTCTGCTAAATAGTACTGTGTTAATTTTATTATGTCCTAAATCCATGATGGAGAACCTATGGCACGCATGCCATAGGTAGCACGTGGAGCCATATCTGAGGGCATGAGAGGTGTTGCCCTATGTCAGCTCCTGCACACATGTGCATGCTGGCCAGCAGATTTTCATCCTTCTGGAGGGCAGAGGATGGCCATTTTTCCCCTTCCCAGTCTTCAGAAAAGTCTTCTGTAGCCTGGGGAAGGTGAAAAACAGCCCAAACGAGCCTACTCGAAGTTCATTTCTAAATAATTTCTGCTTCATTCAAACATCATTTCTGAACTTCCGGTAGGCCATTGGGCCCATTTTTCACCATCCACAGGCTTGAAAGATTTTCCTGAAGCCTGGGGAGAGCGTAAAATGGTCCAACAGCCCTATCGGAAGTCTGGAGGCTTCAGTGAAGCCTGAGCACATGCACAGGGGACAGCAGGGGGAGGGTTGTACATGCATGCACAGGGGGCATTGCATTATTAGTGTGCTCATGCGCACATGTGCTATTTCACACATTTGCACCTTTTTGACACCCAAGCAAAAAAATGATTCACCATCATTGTCCTAAATGATCATGTCCTGTTCTTAGAATTTGGGTGGAGGAGAATGTACATCTTTAATCCCATCACTGGAGGTTTCTGTTTCTAAGTGGGCCAATCTTTTTTAACAGGCACAAAATATCTGCTGGGACCTATTAAGAAAGACTGGTTCTGTTTCTGTCTTTAAAAGCATGTTTCTCCATTTCTCCTTTGGGGAAATAAAATATTTTGCCATTTTAATATTTTCCAAAATATTTCATTCTTCTGGGAGGGGGCTTTCCACAGTAGCAAATATTGTTAGTTAGGCTATCTACAAGTTCTCTACAGCCCTTTTTTTCTCTACAACCTCTTTTTTAATTTCTCTCATAAAACAAAGCAAAAAAATGGAGGCAACTAATTCTAGACAGGTAGCACTAAAAATGTCGCAAGAAAAGAATAAATAAATAAATAACTGCAATCCCGCAGCCCTGTCGTAGTGAGAAATTCTACTCGGATGAAAATGCTCCTGATTTGTCACAGAAGACTATGAGATTACGGGGAGAAAACATTCTAAACATGTAATTAAAAATCTGTTCTTCCACATTTAATATTGTCTGATGCTTTTAATGAATCCAAATATTCTTAATTACACCTGTAATTTTTAACCATGTGCAAATAGCTTATTAAAGTATTATACTCTCCTCAAATGGGACTGAGTATTAAATATCTAAAATGATATGTGGCTGATTTAAAAAGGATTACAGGAGAGATTTTAGATATGGGTAGTTATTGAAATTATAAAAGATGTTGCTTTACATACTGTAGTTTGACTACAGAACAATTGAAAGATAAGGTGAGAAAACAAAGGAAACAAATGCCACATCATTATGTACAGGTTAACAATCTAAAAGTCTAGTTTTTTATTGCTGCCTAAAGACAAACAGTCTAGAAATAGTTTGGTGAACAATTATAGAAGACCTGCTGTCCACTGTCCATGTATTTTTCAGTAACTTTCTTCGTTGAAAATTAACAACACATACTGGCTAATTTTTGTCATGTTGTGCAAGAATGGAAGATGAGAATAATCGTTGATCAACAGAAGTATTGGACTCAGTTGTGGCCATAAGTACCTGTAAGAAAATGTGCTTACCTGTCTACCACGCATTATCTAAGGTCAAGCTATTCTGTTTGTCTTTGTAGAGCTTAGTTTCTAGTATCTTAGGCTTCTTTATTGTCCTTCTCCAAAACTGCTTCCATTTGTTACAATCTCATAATGTGTGATGCCCAGAACTAGGTGTGCAAGCTGAGTTCTAAGCAATATAAAAGAACTGGAATTCTTATATCTTGTGATTTCAAAATTTAATTTTTTGCTGATGCATCCTAAAAGTCCCCTAGCCTTTTTCAGTAGCCACATCATGCTGTTGGCTCATATTCATTTTATAATCAAGCACAAAGCCAGGATATCTAGCTAAACTCCTCTCTAATTTCTCTATGGAAAATTAAAGCCCAGCTCTTCTGGCTTATTGTATTTAAGCTTGTACTCTGGAATCATTCCTTGCCTTCTGAATAATTGCTTTAACGAGATTTTTTTTCTCATGCAATGGAACAATCAGAGTAGAGAGGGGGTGAGTACAGCCCCCCCCCCCCCCCCCGCTTGTCCAGGAGTACAAATTAAAGACAAATATCTATATAGTCTCTGCACAGAGAGACCATCATTACTCTAAATAATTGGTTTCACTATTGAATTGCTCCAGGTAAATTCTGTTGGGTTTTTTTCCCCTTGACATTTAACCGGAAACTGGTCTTCTTTAATTTAAAAGCTTTACTCCATGTTGCCTGTTATTTCTTTCTTCTCTGGAAAATCTTTGATTCACTTGAATGGTGCTAATCTGCAAAATAAGCCGTTGTAATGTCATAGACTTTTATTCTTGCTTTGCTTCCCTCCACCGTTAAGCTAAATATGTAGCTATTACTTTCCACCATTGCCCCCCCCCCCCGATAATTTTCTTTTACATTGACTGCTTCTTCCTGCCCCCAATCCTTTATCAATTCTGGCGCAAGAGAGTTGTCATTGGGGAAGCCATTCTCGGTAACACAGAGGCATTAATATGCAGGCAATAGCACTTACACTTATATACTGCTTCACAGTGCTTTTACAGCCCTCTCTAAGTGGTTTACAGAGTCCGCCTATTGCCCCCAGCAATCTGGGTCCTCATTTTACCAATCTCAGAAGGATGAAAGGTTGAGTCAACCTTGAGCCTGCCCAATTGCAGGCAGCCAGCCATCAGCAAAAGTATCTTGCAGAACTTCATTCTAACCACTGTGCCACTGCAGCTCTTAATCCTCAATTTATCAACAGAACTAAACCCAAAAGTTATATTGAGAAAGTTTAACCTCATCTTACAAGCTTTATTATTATTATTATTATTATTATTATTATTATTATTATTATTTATTGGATTTGTATGCCGTCCCTCTCCGTAGACTCGGGGCGGCTAACAACAATAATAAAAACAGCATGTAAGTCCAATACTACAACAACTAAAAAACCCTTATTTTAAAACCAATCATACCTACAAACAAACATACCATGCATAAATTGTAAAGGCCTAGGGGGAAAGAGTATCTCAGTTCCCCCATGCCTGATGGCAGAGGTGGGTTTTAAGGAGCTTACGAAAGGTGAGGAGGGTGGGGGAAATTCTAATTTCCGGGGGGAGTTGGTTCCAGAGTGCCGGGGCTGCCACAGAGAAGGCTCTTCCCCTGGGCCCCGCCAAACGACATTGTTTAGTTGACGGGACCCGGAGAAGACCCACTCTGTGGGACCTAACCAGTCGCTGGGATTCGTGCAGCAGAAGGCGGTACCTGAGATAATCTGGTCCGGTGCCATGGAGGGCTTTATAGGTCTTGCTGGAACTGTTGACTGAATCACAGTAGTTGTTAAGTTAATAGCACTGTTGTTAAGAGAATCTGGCTTCCCCATTGACTGGTGATTGTCAGAAGTTTGCAAAAGGGGATCACATCAGTGGTGGGTTCCACTTACCAGCATACTAGTGCACTATATGCACATCCTGATGATTTGGATGCTCGTACATACATGTCCCCTCATGCGATTTTGCTCCCGTGCATGCACAAGAAGCAAAATGCACTGAAATTTCATGAGGGACACTCATGCATAAATTATTTCAGTGTTTTTTTTTGTTTGCATGGAAGCAAAAAACCACCAAAATCATGCACATCAGCATCTCCTCACAAAATTTTGCTTCTGTGCATGCGCAGGAAGCAAAAAAGGCCAAAAGGTTTAGGGGAAAGGCGCTGCACAACGGATCGGCGAAGATGGCATTCAAGCAGTCATGCGCAAATTGTGCAATTGGCAGCCGCTACCAGAACAGAGTTCCAGGGTGTACCGGTAGCAACCCACCACTGGATCATATGATCCCAGGAGACTACATTTTTTATAAATACATGCCAGTTGCCAAACGTCTAGATTTTGATTACATGGCGCTGGGGATTCTGCAAAAGTCATAGGTGGGATTCATGGTTGTAAGTCATTTTTTTTCAGTGCCATTGTAATTTCGAATAGTCACAAAACAAATGGTTGTAAGAGGAGGTGTGCCTGTATTTTGGCCATTTCCATGGAGTGCAGATTTTTTTAAAATGCAGATTTCCCTGGTTCTGAATTAGAAACATCCTTCCCTGCACGTTTCTGACTGCAATGCCAGAAAATGATATCAAAATATTCTGAATGTAGGAACGTTTTCTTCTCCTCCCCATCCCCCTTCTTCTCTGGAAGTTTTGGATGTCATTTTGTGAACATCTGAAGCATTGGAAGAAAGCACGCTTATTTAGCAATCTGTGTCCAAGTGAAATAATCTGCAAAGGGAAGTTTGTGCAAGGCAAACAATAGGAGCAAATAAAAGCAAGACGATTGCTTGCCACACATAGGAGTTGCAGCTGTGTTTTGGGTTTTTGGGGGGTAATGAGCAGATGGAATAACCTTGAAAAAGAGGGGAGAATTACAGAGGGTCTTGCCTGAGACACTTTCTCATGTTACACTTGTGGCCCAGATCTATTTATCTATCTATCTATCTATCTATCTATCTATCTATCTATCTATCTATCTATCTATCATCTATCTATCTATCTATCTATCTATCTATCTATCTATCTATCTATCTATCTATCTATCTATTTTGGAAGGGACCTTGCAGGTCCAAACCCCTGCTGGTGCAGGAGATCCTATATCACACTAATCCAGTCTTTTCTTGAAGGTCACTAGTGGTGGAAGGTTCATCATCTCTGCGGGCAAGCCGTTCCACTGGTTGATCGCTCTCACAGTCAGAAAGTTACTCCTTGTTTCCAAGTTGAATCTCTCCTTGGACAGCTTCCAACCATTGCTCCTTGTCTGGCTCTCTGGTGTTTTGGAAAATAATGTGTTCCCCTCCTCCCTGTGGCAGCCTCTCAAGTATTTGTAGACTGCTATCATCTCCCCTCGGACCTCCTTTTTGCTAGGCTATCCATGCCCAATTCTTGCAACCTTTCCTAGAATGCTTTAGTTTCTACTCCCTTTATCATTCTGGTTACTCTCTTCTGCACCTTTTCTAGAGTATCAATGTCTCTTTTGTAGTGTGGTGACCAAAACTGAGTGCAGCACTCTTCGTGTGGTCTAACCAGGGCACTATAGAGTGGTATTAGCACTCCGTCGTCTTGGAGTGTATTCCTCTGTTTATACAGCTTAAGATTGTGTTGGTTGTCTAGTTTGTAGCCAGTGAAGGGCCACAAAAAAGTTTACTGCCACACTGTGGTTGTGGCTTGATGGTCATGTGACTAGGTGGGAGTGGCTTGTCAACCATGTGACTTGGTAGGAGTGATTTGCTGGCCATGTGATGAGGTGGGAATGGCTGGACAATCATGTGACCAACGGGTGGCTTAAAGGCAGGGGCGGGCTACTGCCCGTATGGGGGGGAACGCAGTGGGGTAGCGAAAATGGAGTTCCACCCCAGAGCACCCAATTTGCATTGAAAGATGTTGAAAGAAAATGCTGGACATCCTCGTAAGCCACGTCCATAGTGTGGTAGTAAAATTTTTGGTAGCCCTTCACTGCTTAAAGGTCATGTGACTGGCTTAAAGGTGGCCAATTTCACCCTTCACTCATGTCAAGGGTTTGGGTTAGGGTACCTGGCCTCTCCACGCCTCAAAGAGATACAAGATAGTTAGTATTACTGAACTATTACTATTTAATCCTATATGTATATATGCCATATGTGTACATACATATTATACACAGGCACTCAATAATATACATTATCTACTATATGTTCACCCACATTACGCATACCTTCAGATGCACTTCCCTACACCCTTCCCTACACATCCCTACAAATTTTCATTCTGGGTGAACCGATTGTTAAATTATGTGAAGCCCAACTTTGTATGGAACTATAAGTAGGAGAAAGAGGTAGAGCACAACCAGATTTTCAAAATGGTTTTATGCTTCCAGATCCTGAAAGATGCCACTGTTTAACTGTAGGAACCCAGAGAATGTCTAGTCTCATACTAGGGGGCAATAAACCATAGAAAACAGGCACAAATATGACAGAAAACTGGCACAAATTGACAGAAAACAGGCACAAATATGACAGAAAACAGGCACAAATGTGACATAAATGTGGCTGAAAAGAGGCACAAATGTTATAGAAAACAGGTACTTCCTGTCAGGCACAAATAACTGAGCATTCACTAAGTTCAAAGCACAGAAGAATTTATTGTTGCTATCTATGCACAAAAATCAAGTCAATTAATGGTCAGTGCTAAATTGGCAGTAGTCAAGGATTAGTGGAATTCACAGGAGGGGCTGGCAACGCAATGACTCCAAACTGATGACACATTTTATTCCGCCTTCCAACTCAACCTGTTCTTTTCCTATGGTTCCTCAAACTACTGGGCCTTCTGTCATCATGTACAACTTTTATCCCTAAAATAAATGGTCAAACATAATGCTTCTTTAAATATAGATTTAAACAGACTGGCTGCAAATTGCCTCAGTGAGGTGCTTCACACCGTGGAGGTGAGCCTATTGTTTCTGAAGTAGAAAGAGTCTTCTTCCAATTACTGGAAGTGCCAGGGGAGATAATTGGCTTCCTTTTTTTCTTTTCTTCAGAAATGGTGGTGTTGGAAATGCTACCTATTTGCCCAAAACACTGTTGAATCAAATCATCCAGGCAAAACATTTTGCAATCCTGATTTGTTCCTTTACTCCGTTTTTCAGCCAGGGCCTCGAGGCAGCATAGACAGTGTGTTTTCCTTGTTTCTCCCCAAGATAATAAGTTGGTCTGATAAGCTTCGACTGAGAAAGAGAGGCAGAGGCATTCCATGGCAGAGATTGAATTAGAACCCATACTTCCATTTTCCTAATCCGCTACAGCTCTGTGAATTCTATTTCATAATACAATATTGAAGTATTTTGCCTGATAATTGTTTGCCTGATAACTTTTTTACATTGATGAGTTACTGCTGTGTTTCCCTGAAAATACAACCAATCCCAAAAGTAAGTCCTAGCTTAATTTTTACACATGTGCCCAATTTAAGCCCTACCCCACAAAATAAGCCCTAATAAGCCCAAATAAGCCCAAAATAAGCCCTCCGTAAACTCCTTAAAACCCACCTTTGCCGTCAGGCATGGGGAAACTAAAACACCTCCCCCAGGCATGTACAATTTATGCATGGTATGTTTGTGTGTGTGTGTGTGTGATAGTATATTGGGGTTCTTTTTAAACTTTTTAAATATTTAAATTTATTTGGATTTGTTACGATTTGTTGTGCCTTGTTGTGAGCCGCCCCGAGTCTGCGGAGAGGGGCGGCATACAAATCTAAATAATAAATAAATAAATAAATAAATAAATAAATAAATAAATAAATAAATAAATAAATAAATAAAATAATAAATAATAATAAATAATTAAGGCTCCAGAGGGCAGGGGGTGGGACGAAGCGCACAGGTAAAAATGAAGACAGGGTGGGGATTGAACTGCCCTATTTATCAGGCTTCACACACCCCGACATCTGCTTGCCTTTCAGGGCCATTTCTTCGGGGGCCACTTGCCACCATTCGTGCGTGTCATCCTCCAGCTCCATTTCAATGTCACAGGCCCTTCTGGAAAGCCCTCTGTAGCTGATAACAGAGTTCTGGATTGATCCAGAGCTCTTTTATTGGCTACAGATGCCTTCCAAAAAGCCCTGCAGAGAAATAGAGGCTTGAGGCAACATGTGTGAATGATGGCAAGCGGCCGCAGAATAAATGGGCCAGTAGCGGATTCCTGCTGGACAGGGATATCTGTGCCAGCGCTGCAAGGTGAGTCACTATAATTTTTTGGGTTATAATTTTTGTTTACTTTTGTTAATTTTTAGTCCAGCAACTTTACCAAATTCTTCAATCAATTTTATTAATTTTGGGCATGATCAGTAATGGGTTCCAGATTACGGTATCTGGTGCACCACCCCGGTAGGGAAGTGTACTAGATTTGGCTTCTGCACATATTCAGCAAGCTAAATCTTGTATGAGGATGCTCACATCGATTTTGGCGTTTTTCTCCAATTTTTTGCTTCTGTGCAGGTGCGGAAACAAAAATATCGCCCAAAATCGCCAAAATTTTACTCTGTCTCACATGGCGTCACACAAAATTTTGCTTCCTGCGCATGTGCAGAAACCAAATCTCATGCCAACGGGCACGCAAACACGCCAGGCATACGCGTGCCCGCAACAGCCTCAGAGGGCACGCCGGTAGCGCCAAAGACGAGCGGCCCTTCACTGGGCTTGATTCAAGTGGTTCTTCAATTATGAATGCCAAATAGTCGGCAAAGACCTGTACTTTGTATTGAAGAAGTGGGCCAGTAATGGGTTCCTGCTGGGCAGGGCTGTCTGTGGCGGCGTCGCAAGGTGAGTCATTGTAAGCCCCCCCCCCCCGAAAAAAATAGGACTTGTTGGCAAAAAATATATAAGATCAGATATTATTTTGGTGTAAAACATGGTATTATCTTCACCATTACCATCACTAGTGCTACCTCTACGTCCATCCACCCTCTGAAGACCATAGAGAGTTTTGATTGATGGAGTAATGCCCACAAGATAAATAAGATAGTTTAAATTATTAATTTAAAATGGAGAGTAAAAATAGAAGGTAAAAATGGAAAGCATAAACTCAGAACTGTTCATTATCTCCCCCCCCCCACCCCGAAATAGGTTAGTCTATTTTCAACTTACTGAAGTCTGTAGAAGACTTCTCACTACTGTTAGCATTTTTGGTATAAAGTCCAACTTCTTCTTTTTTTTACGGTCAACAATTATGTGGGTGAAAATCTCCAAATGGCCACCAAATTTTAAGCACATTTTGGAAGTGGAAATCAATACTTTATGAGTCTGGGTTTTTTAAAAAACAACCTAATAATAAATTGCTTTAACTTTCATCTTCATTGTCAGACTGCCCACAGCTTCATCCCTAGATAAAAATGATTCTTGGTTCCATTTGTTGAGAAAGGTATAATTTTATTAGAGATCAAATGTGTTGCAGCATTGCAAAGCCAGAACTGAAACTCATGTGCCCAAATCCCTAAGTTCCACTTTTTCTCCCTTAGTTGTCTCTCATGGCCTGTCCCAGTGCAACCAATCAGGTTCAGGCAAGATGTTTTCCTAACAGGCAATCCAAGCCTAGTTTGGTTTGCAGCCCTCTCCTTCTTCTAGCAGGGTGACCTTGAGGACCTTGAGGTCACCCTGTTCGAGGATATACAGCACTTACTTTCATTTCCCAAATCACCCCCCCCTTCCCCACAGTTCATAGCAGTCTGTTACAACATAGCAGCAAAGCACAAGCAAGCGCAAGGTGGCAGCTTACATTCTCCTCCTCCTCCTCCTCCTCCTCATCATCATCATCATCATCATCAGTATTCTTGGAAGATCTTCTAGTTCAACCCTCTGATCAAACAGGAGACCTTATACCCAGTAATTGTTCTGTCTGGGTCACTCCAGAAGCCAATACCAACCCAAAAAGAGAATCCAGACACACTGGTAAAAGGCAAAGGCAGTTTATATAATTCAAGGAAAACACAGGGAACAGAAAATGTCCTTACAAACAGGAAAAACGCTGGAACTTCAAATATATACACGAAGGGAATAGTCCATGAAGCAATACCAGATTCTTGCTGCCAAGGCGAAGCTGTAGATAGCAAACAGACGCCTCCCACGAGTCTTCCAGACCGCGAGGCCACAAGCCAAGATCAGAGACGCTGAGAATCAAAACAGGTCACCGCAACTCCAATTGATAACACTCCACATGGCTTCAAGGCCTTGCCTGCCTTTTAAACCCTGCTGATGAGGACCGCACCCAAACCCAGCTGTTTCTACTTCAATGGTGAAAATATTTCTTTAACTGCTCCTTTCGTTGCTCTGAACGTCTCTGTCTCATGTCAATTACAGCTTGTGCGTCATCACCTAATGACTCCAAGCTACTGGCTGGGGATAGCCCCCCCCCCGGGGCTCTCATGCTGTTCTCCTTCATCCCATTCCTGACTCTCCTCTCCCCCATCCGACTGTTCAGCCCCCTCCTCTGCGCTGTCATCCTCCTCCGGGCATGGAGCCAGCAGAGACACAGCTGGTCCCTGAGCAGCCTCAGGCTGAATCACAACAGTAATAGGCAGCCAAAAGTTTTATTGCCACACTGTGGGTGTGGCTTATTTTGTGGGTGTAGCTTGATGATCATGTGACTGGGTGGGAGTGGCTTGCTGGCCATGTGACCAGGTGGGAGTGGCTTGAATGATCATCATCGTTCAAGTGAACTGTTAAGTCCTCGACTTACAACCTCACCAGTGTCTCTCTCTGGGGCGACAATTTGCTTCCCGTTTCCGGCGCTCTCCTTCCTGGGGTGCCCCCTGCCTCAGGCTGGGTAGCTAGGGGAATGGGTGCCGATCAGCTCTTGAGAAAAGAGGGGGCAGGAAAAGGGCCCACTGCAACTCCTACCGGTGCTGGTCTCTCTGCCGCTTTCCGTGGAGGAGGGAGTGGATGGGAGGGGGGGATAGTCAACTGGAGCTGGGCACACAGCTTCATTTCCGCCGGTGGAATTGTGTTCCACCCTGCCCATTCCTGCTTATACCATTTCAGACAAATAGATATCCAGTCTCTTTCTGTTTTGTGCCACAGTGGCACAGTGGTTAGAGTGCAGTACTGTATTCCAGGCTACGTTTGTTTGTTTGTTTGTTGATTGATTGATTGATTGATTGATTGATTGATTGATTGATTGATTGCACTTTTTAACAGAGCCAGTGTATTGCCCCCACACTCCGGGTCCTTATTTGACCCACCTTGGAAGGATGGGAGGGGGGATAGTCAACTGGAGCTGGGAAGAGGAAGAGGATGGGAGGGGGGATAGTCAACTGGAGTTGGGAAGAGGAAGAGGATGGGAGGGGGGATAGTCAACTGGAGCTGGGAAGAGGAAGAGGATGGGAGGGGGGGTAGTCAACTGGAGCTGGGCACCCAGCTTCATTTCCGCCGGTGGAATTGTGTTCCACCCTGCCCATCCCTGCTTATACCATTTCAGACCATTTCAACCTTGAGCCGGTGATGAGATTTGAACCGCTGACCTTCAGATCTACAGTCAGCTTCAGTGGCCTGCAGTACAGCACTCTACCTGCTGCGCCACCCCGGCTCAACAGCTGTCAGAAGTTTGGCAAATCGAATCTCACCAGGCTGAAGGTTGACCCAGCCTTCCATGGTTTCAAGGTCAATGTAACAGATATGATCATGGTTAGTCTGAGATATGATATGTTAGGAGCTGTGGTGGCACAGGCTAACTTGCCCATAGTCTGGAGTTTGATTCTCACTGGATCAAGTCTTCCATCCTTCCAAAGTCAGTAAAATGAGGACCCAGATTGGTGGGTGCAATATGCTAACTCTGTAAAACGCTTAGAGAGGTCTGTAAAGCACTGTGAAGCAGTATATAAGTCTAGGTGCTATTGTTATTCATCTGTTCATCTTCCTTTAAGAGTGTTAGAATAAATAGCCTGAGAAATAGATCCCTGAAATTACAATTTTAGACATCTGCATTAAAAACTCAGCTGAGGCAATTATTCTCCTCCTTCTCCCCCCTCATCATCATCAGTATTCTTGGAAGATCTTCTAGTTCAACCCTCTGATCAAACAGGAGACCTTATACCCAGTAATGGGCAGCCAAATTTTTTACTGACACACTGTGGGTGTGGTTTATTTTGTGGGTGTAGCTTGATGATCATGTGACTGGGTAGGAGTGGCTTGCCAGCCTGGTCTCTCTGCCGCTTTCCGTGGAGGAGGAAGAGGATGGGATGGGGGGATAGTCAACTGGAAGCAGTATATAAGTCTAGGTGCTATTGTTATTCATCTGTTCATCTTCCTTTAAGGGCGTTAGAATAAATAGCCTGAGAAATAGATCTCTGAAATTACAATTTTAGACATCTGCATTAAAAACTCAGCTGCGGCAATTATTCTATATATAGACTCTATAGCACGAGAGAAAACATGGAAAAATTTTCCTCTTCAAAGTGAAGCCATGTTGATGTGCCCAATATGTGAGTTGTGATTCAGAGTGTGAATATTATATTTTTGTAGGAGACTGAAAACATAACATAATGGACAAAGAAATGACCTTTTCTCTCCATTAAAGATGAAGCTCAAAGGGAAATACAGCTCTCTTTATATTAGCTCTGCCAATTCTCTTTTCCATTATAGGCTTTGCCCTGGTTTCCCCCACACATAGCCCTTTTCTTTGTAAAAATCATCACGTTTTGAAATCACATTTGAGTATACATACGTGATTGTTCTTTTCCCTGTATCTACTGCTAATCAAAACTTTACCCCGTCACATTCAATGTTTAGATTAACTGTGTCTTAATGGACACTTTGCCAATGTTTGGAAATTCATCAAAACCAGGGATATGTTACATCTTTAATGATGGTAATAATCTAGAGAGATTTCATGGAATGTTAGATTGAACATTCGAAAGTGCAACATTTATTTATTTTTATTTTATTTATTCATTTGTCCAATACACAAATACATAGGAAGAAAATAGACAAGTAGTAATATATATAAGGGTAAAAGTGAACTTAGAGGAGAAGATATATGAAAGGAAGAAAATAATCATAATCATAATCATAATCATAATCATAATCATAATCATAATCATAATCATAATCATAATCATAATCATAATCATAATCATAATCATAATCATAATCATAATCATAATCATAATCATAATCATAATCATAATCATAATCATAATCATAATCATAATCATAATCATAATCATAATCATAATCATAATAGTGTGCCTAGTGTGCCTTTCGTCCCCTGTCCGATTGTCTTTCCTTTCTCTCACGGAGAGGGGTGGCATACAAATCCAATAAATAATAATAATAATAATAATAATAATAATAATAATAATAATTATTATTATTATTATTATTATTATTATTATTATTATTATTATTATTATTATTATTTATTGGATTTGTATGCTGCCCCTCTCCGTGAGAGAAAGGAAAGACAATTGGACAGGGGACGAAAGGCACACTAGTGCACTTATGCATGCCCCTTACTGGCCTCTTAGGAACCGGGAGAGGTCAATCGTGGATAGTCTAAGGGAGAAATGTTGGGGGTTAGGGGTTGACACTATTGAGTCCGGTAATGAGTTCCACGCTTCGATAACTCGATTGTTGAAATCATATTTTTTACAGTCAAGTTTGGAGCGGTTCATATTAAGTTTGAATCTTTTGCGTGCTCTTGTGTTGTTGCGGTTGAAGCTGAAGTAGTTATTGACTGGTAGGACGTTGCAGCATATGATCTTGTGGGCAATACTCAAATCGTGTTTTAGGCGCCGTAGAACATAGCTGCTTCTTTTTTTAAGAGAGTTGTATTCAGGCTTTCTGTAGAACTTATAGGTGCTTTATGATAGTACTTTATACTCTAATTCTACCTCCTTGGATTAGCCCCTCACTCAAGATACAAATCAGGACAAAGCCATTAAACCACAACAGGAATTTCCCATTACCCTTTCAGAACACAAGCCCTTACATTGCATCACCCCAGAGCAGTCTAAACTTCAGGTGAATTAACTCAACAAGCACCTAGGATTTACATCTCTTCTTTCGTCTCTAGAGCCAGCTATGACCCCTGTATGACCCCAATGGAATCAGACAACAGCCAATAGAATACAAGAGTGTTGAAGAGATAACATTGTAAATAGAGGGCATTAGCTTTCCACGATAAGGAGAAAGATGTAAAATGGAATTAGTTTCTTCTAAAAGTTTCTGGTTTTGTTCTAGGACCATTCCAATGGAGCCAAATCTAACACCACAAACTACATTCCACTCTAGAAAATACACTAACAGAAACAAAGAATTCAGAAAGTTTAGTTTATTCCATTGGGGAAAAGTATAAAATGAACTGTTTGATTTTTGCAAATAACCACTGTTAATCCAACAGTCTTCCAAATAATAACATTCCGTAGAAATTCATTAGTATCTTCTTCCTTGTCCTTATTATTATGCATTATTAATTCAGATCTGTGCCTGGGAGATGTACTATATGTAATTATTTTTCTTTTCAAAACATAATAGCTTCACACTGGGCTTGTTACAGTAATGATATTTCATCTCTGAGTGTTCCCTTTAAACATTCTGGGGCTGTAACAGAAATTTGTATTTGAACAGAAAAGCTGTCAGGAAGGGGTTGGGCTGCTATCCATCAGAGTTTTAATTCTGGCCATACTTTAATGCCAGTGACTGGCTGTCCAAGCCACTAAACAAAGATTGAAATTACGCCTTCTGTTCTTTCACTTCAAAAGCAGCGAAGTTAGAACGGAGTCCAAGAGACCTTTATTTCACTCTATTAATTTCGTATTAGTCCTCAGCTATGCAGAATCCGGCTGAAGTTTCAAAAGAATTTAAGAGGTTCAGAGATAAAAAGAGCGGGAGTCTGTCACATTTCATAATTTTACAGGAAATTCTTACAAATGTAAATCCTTTTTTTCCCCTCCTTGCTTGCCCCCCCCCCTCTTTGCGGTTATAATGAGGGTTTTTTTTTCTCAGCTTCTACCCAGTTGGTGTTCATGATTTATTTATTAGAGTTGGAAGGGACCTTGCAGGTCATCTAGTCCAACCCCCTGCTCCAACAGGAGACCCTATACCCGGACAAATGGCAGTCCAATTTCCCCCCCCCCCAAAGTTTCAAGTGTTGGAGCATTCACAACCTCCACAGGCAGGCTGCTCCACTGGTTAATCGCTCTCACTGTCAAAAAGTTCCTCCTTGTTTCCAGGTTCAATCTCTCTTTGGTCAGCTTCCATCCGTTGTTCCTTTTCTGGCCCTCTGGTGCTTTGGAAAACAGTCTGACCCCCTCCTCTCTGTGGCACCCCCTCAAATGTTGGAAGATTGCTATTATGTCTCATCTGGTCTTTTTCTTAACCAGACTATCCATATCCAATTCCTGCAACTTCTCTTTGTACGTTTAAGTTTCCAGTCTCCTTATCATCCTGGTTGCTCTTATCTGCACTTTCTCTAGAGTTTCAATGTCTTTTCTGTAGTGTGGTGACCAAAACCGAATGCAGGACTATAGGTGTAGTCTAACTAGGGCTTTATAGAGTGGTATTAGTACCTCCCTAGTCCTAGAATATATCACTCTCTTAATGCAATTTAGGATTGTATTGGGCTTTTTAGCCGCCGCTGCAGTTCACAATCTCATCACCGGCTCAAGGTTGACTCAGCCTTCCATCCTTCCGAGGTAGGTAAAATGAGGGCCCAGATTGTGGGGGCAATATGCCAGCTCTGTTAAAAAGTCCTATTTCTAACATGTTGTAAGCCACCCTGAGTCTAAGGAGAAGGGCGGCATAAAAATTGAATGAATGGATGGATGAATGAATGAACGAACGAACGAACGAACGAACAAACGAACGAACGAATGAATGAATGAATGAATGAATGAATGAATGAATGAATTATAATAAAGAAGGATAATTTAGGCTTGGCCTCTGTAGTGAGGGCGAACCTTTTTTTTTGCTCAGGTGCCAAAAGGGTATGTGCACACACAATAGTTTGCGTGTATGTGCCCATACCCATAATGCAATGCCTTCTCCTGCACTCCCCTTTTGCATGTACACAACACCCCTGCACATGTGAACAGGCCTCATTGAACCTCTGGACTTAGCTGTCTGCAAGGTTCATGAAGCTGGGGAGAGCTAAAACAGCCGAAAAGAAGCCCCAAAATCAGCTGACTAGCACACGCATGTGCCTGGAACTGACATAGGGCAGCGCCTCGCGTGCCCCCAGTTATGGCTCCATGTACCACCGGTGCCATTGGTTCACCATCACTGACCTAGCATAAAAGTCCTGTTGAAGAAGTGGTTAGAATGGAGTACTGCAGGCTGACTCTGCCCACTGCCAGCAATTCCACCCTGACTGCTTCATGGTTGACAAGTCTCACAACCTTCTCTGGTTGGTCAAATGAGGGCCCAGATTGTTGAGGGCAATATGCTGACTATGTAAATCACTTACGTTTAAGGGGTGACTTGATCGAAGTGTATAAAATCATGCATGGGATAGAAAAGGTGGATAGAGAAAATTTCTTTTCTCTATCACACAATAGTAGGACAAGGGGGTACACCCTAAAGCTCATAGGTAAGAAAGTGAGGACAAATCAAGGGAAATATTTCTTCACCCAGAGGGTCCTTGGTTTATGGAATTCACTTCCAGAAGAGGTCGTGACAGCTGTCCGCCTGGATAGCTTCAGGGCAGGATTATACAGATTCATGGATGCCAAGTGTATCGGTGGTTATTGAAATGGATGTCCATGTGCCGCCTCTATGTTGGTTGAGGCAGGCAGGATTCCCTTGAGTACCATTTGTTGGGGATCAGGGGAAAGGGAGGGTCTTGCCTTCTCTTTCTGCTCAAGATCCCCAAGGACAATTGGTGGGCCACTATGTGACACAGAATGCTGGACTCGATGGGCTTTGGCCTGATTCAGCAGGGCTCTTCTTATGTTCTTATGTTCTTAGAGAGAGGTGTATAGCACTGTGAAGTGGTATATAAGTCTATCTGCTATTACTATCCTCATATCTTTTACCCATATACTTCTCTTGAGGGATAAAGCTAGGGTTTTTTTTAGACCAAATCCAGGAGCATATCACAATTATGTTCAATAAGGTGCAACCTGATAAATTGCATGTTCTTGACAGCCAAATTGCATATGGATTACCATTGGTAAAAATTTTATCATAGAAATACTTTAACCATCAAATGTGCAAGTTCTGTTACAAGGAAGATTAGCATATTCCCTTAGAAAAGGTTACACTTCATTTGAAAACATTAACTTTTTGCCTCCCTGGTCACTTTTTATGTTTTAATCAAAGTACTTTCGAATCCAAATTCCCAACTTTTATCTCTATTGACAGCTTTTAATAAGAAAGCCCATAATACAGACGATTAAAATTCATCATGCAAGTACTGAAGAGTTGGCAGAGGTTCAGCTGTGAAACTTTAACTCTGATTCCCCCCCCCCTTTTTCCCCAGTGCATAACTATTGACTGTTTTCAAATGGTGTGTGAAGACTGGAAAAGAATGTGTCTTTGTAATATAAATGAAATTATATTAGTCTTGTGAATGTGCATTCTTCTTGTGTTTGAAATTACATAAGTTAATGGAAATAATTGTTTAAGACGAGGCATTGTTGTGTGCGGCTGAAGCATAAAATGTAAAATGATGCAGAAACAAGGAAACAAACAAGGGACCACATTTGGAGTACTGTGTTCAGTTCTGGAGACCTCACCTACAAAAAGATATTGACAAAATTGAACGGGTCCAAAGACGGGCTACAAGAATGGTGGAAGGTCTTAAGCATAAAACGTATCAGGAAAGACTTCATGAACTCAATCTGTATAGTTTGGAGGACAGAAGGAAAAGGGGGGACATGATCGAAACATTTAAATATATTAAAGGGTTAAATAAGGTCCAGGAGGGAAGTGTTTTTAATAGGAAAGTGAACACAAGAACAAGGGGACACAATCTGAAGTTAGTTGGGGGAAAGATCAAAAGCAACATGAGAAAATATTATTTTACTGAAAGAGTAGTAGATCCTTGGAACAAACTTCCAGCAGATGTGGTAGATAAATCCACAGTAACTGAATTTAAACATGCCTGGGATAAACATATATCCATCCTAAGATAAAATACAGAAAATAGTATAAGGGCAGACTAGATGGACCATGAGGTCTTTTTCTGCCGTCAGACTTCTATGTTTCTATGTTTCTATGTGTTTCCCAACCTTGGCAACTTGAAGATATCTGGACTTCAACTCCCAGAATTCCCCAGCCAGCGAATGCTCCCTGCAAGCGAATGCTGGCTGGTGAATTCTGGGAGTTGAAGTCCAGATATCTTCAAGTTGCCAAGGTTGGGAAACACTGTCATAGAACACAGAATAATAGGGTTGAAAGGGACCATGGAGGTCTTGTAGTCTGACCTCCCTGCCTGTGGCAGGAAGACCCTATAATGTTCAATATGGAGGTCTTGTAGTGTGATCTCCCTGCCCATGGCAGAAAGACCTTATAATATAAGACTCATTATTTTTGGAGATTTTAACACACTGTCGCTTGGCGGGTCCTCTGAGCTGGCACGGGAGTTCATGGTTTCCATGGCAACCATGGACCTGACTCAAGTAATTCAGGGTCTGACTCACTAAGGGGGACACACACCTGACATGGTATTCCTCTCGGAGAAGTTGAGCAATGATCTGAAATTAAGAGACCTAGACACTTTGCCCTTGTCATGGACAGATCATTTTCTGCTATGGCTTGAGTTTCAGGCTCCAATCCTTCCCTGCAGGGAGGCGGGACCGATTAGGTGGTTCTGCCCCAAAGGTCTGATGGACCCAGTGGGCTTTCAGAGGGCACTTGGGGTTTTACCAGATTCGCTTATACACAGTTCGGCAGAGTCCCTGGTATTGGCCTGGAATATGGCCGCAAGGGAGGCTCTAGACCGAATTGCACCTTTGCGACCTCTCTATGGCAGTATAGACCTCTGGGGAATGAAACACCAGAAGAGACGTCATCCAGACAATGTCGGTTGGTGGGGCCTAGGGGAAGAGCCTTCTCTGTGACAGCCCTGGCCCCCTGGAATGAACTCCCTCCGGAGATACGTACCATCCCCTCCCTTCTGGTCTTTCGTAAAGCCCTGAAGACCTACCTGTGCCGGCAGGTATGGGGGCCATGAATGATGGGATTGTCTCCAGCCAATACTTTGTATGATTGAATTGGATGAATGTGCATGACCGTATGGAGTTTTTAATATACAGTATTTTTATTAATTTGTATAATACTTTTTATAATAATTTAGATTACTTACATATTGTTACATTTATAATGTTGTACGCCACCCTGTGTCGCCTCAAGAAGGGCGGCAGAAAAAATAAATAAATAAACAAACAAACAAACAAGCAAATAAATAAACAAATACATAAATAAATAAGCTAGCAAATAGATAAATAAATAAATAAATAACAGACAGACAGACAGACTAGATACTTCTCTATTTCTTGCCCAAGAAAGCAATGTTGAAATATTCTCGGTCACCTGATGAATAGCTGCATTAATATTTCAACTAGCTCGAAGTACCTGAGACCTTGTAGCCTATCAGCATCTGATTTCTGCAATATTCATGCTGTGCTGATCAAGAGGATGCAAAGATAAATGTGTGAGGCTGTTTGCACATTTGTTTGTAGATTTGATGGCTTCATTTGTGTTAGCTGGCAGGATGCAAATGAAACAGTCCTGGCAAGACATGGCCTTTATTCAGCTTATTCACACCCTCAAGCTACAACGGATTGCTTCATAAATAAATCGGAATCGCAGGAAAGGAGAAGATCTATATATAGGATCAAACCCTGCCAGATTTGTGCCGCTGTGAATAAGCGAGGACTGGCAATGTTAATATGGCCATAGTTTGAACCTCAGTGATTCCAAAGGTCCTAAGCTCAAGCACAAGACATGCTAGATTTAAGTTCAAATCTTGGGGCAACATTGCTCATCCTCATGGACAGGAAATGGCGAGATGTATGAAGCTGGTTATTATATTTCCTTCTATTCAGGAGATGTCCTTTAAACTGCTTGGCCAGAATCTGCAGTATTGTCAATAGACACTAATACCTTCTGGGAGGAAGCTACTAGATTCTGTAATAGCTTTGCACCATGTAGTATGATGACTCTCTTTTCCACTATAGTATGTATTCAAAATGCCCCCCCCCCACAATCTATATGTGTGTGCATTGTATATGTGTGTATGTGCCATTCATTCATTAATTAACTTGATTGATTGATTGATTGATTGATATGTCACTCCTCTCCAAGGACTACTACTACTACTACTACTACTACTACTACTACTACTACTACTATTATTATTATTAATTAGATTTGTATGCCGCCCCTCTCCGCAGACTCGAGGTGGCTCACAACAATGATAAAAAACAATATGTATTGACAAATCTAATAATTTAAAATCTAAAATAGCAATTGTACATTTAAAAAATCTAAAAACAAGGAACCCCAATATAAAAAACAGACATACAGTCATATCATGCACTAAATCTACATAGGCAGGGGGAGATGTCTCAGTTCCCCCACGCTTGACGACAGAGGTGGGTTTTGAGGAGTTTACGAAAGGCAAGGAGGGTAGGGGCAGTTCTAATCTCTGGAGGGAGCTGATTCCAGAGGGTCGGAGCCACCACAAAGAAGGCTCTTCCCCTGGGTCCCGCCAGACGACATTGTTTAGTCGACGGGACCCGGAGAAGACCAACTCTGTGGGACCTGACCAGTCGCTGGGATTCGTGCGGCAGAAGGCGGTCTCGCAGGTATCCTGGTCCGGTGCCATGAAGGGCTTTATATGTCATATACAGTAGTTACATATTTATTTTCTTCAATAAATATGAGCGGGCATCAGAATTTCATTTTTAATATGTGTACCAGTGTGTTCAGAGAAAAAAAAAGTCAATAAAGGTTATCTTACCTTATATAGAGTTTGGCTAAATTATGCTAATGTAGAATGGGATGATAGCACATTATCCAAGTACAGCAATTGTATTGTTTAAAACGAATTTAAACAATAAGGCATGCAATGAATAAGTTTATTCAGAAGTATCTTTAGAATACAGTTTCTGGTTCCTTTCTAAAAGGAAAAAAACCAGCCTTAAGCATCTTGTTTATTATTTATTTGTTTGTTTGTTTGTTTATTATTTGTTTATTATCCCCAAGTCTGCGGAGAGGGGCGGCATACAAATCTAAATGATGATGATGATGATGATGATGATGATGATGATGATGATAATAATAATAATAATAATAATAATAATAATAATAATAATAATAATGTATCTTAGCACTATCAGGACCAGTATGACCTTGCTTCAAGTTCAAATAGTAAAGCTCCATTTATTCCTTTGGAGATCTTAGGAGATCTTTGGCCCAGAGAAGACCAAAGCTATAAGCTAGATAGACTGAGAAATTAAAATTAAAACAAATATCAGAAGACCATGACAAACAAGTTATATAACACTTCTAAGAGACCCCCCATAAGCCATATTTATGAAGCCCTCAGACATTAATATTCAGGAAGTTTTAAAAAGAAAGAGATGTATGTTTTGACAAGTTGTATACAGTGTTGAGGTTTGGGGGTGAATAACTGTTCTTAAAAAAAGAAAAAGAAAAACCAACAGAAGAGAATTCTCAGTCATCTAAGGTCATGGTCATAGTTCCCTCTAAGCTGAGCAGTGAGCAATCGCTCACTTAAAAATCATCATCAACTCAGAGTTTTTCAAACCTGCCCAGAAGCCGAGAGGGAAAGAGTGAGAGGGAAGGAGAGAGAGAGGAAGAGAGAGAAACAGATAGAAAAAAGAGAGGAAGGAAAAGAGAAAGAAAAAGAATGGGAGTAAGGAAGAGAGAAAGAAAATCAAAATCTAGTTTGAAACTAGCTCAACTATTTAAATGGCATTTTGATATTGATAAAGTTGCCCTATTATGAGCTCACTGTTATAGACACACAGTACAGTATTTTATTTTGAAATTCTCTGAGGCAAAACAGGGTGGGTTTTTTGTTTGTTTGTTTGTTTATCTATCTATCTCTATCTATCTATCTATCTATCTATCTATCTATCTATCTATCTATCTATCTATCTATCTAATCTTTAATATTTCTCTGCCGCCCAGTCCCGAAGGGACTGCTGCTCAGACACTTTTCTGCCCACCCCCCAAAAAAATTAGAGGGAACACTGGTCATGGTTGTGCCAAAGATGCTTTTTCAAAAGGCAACTGGACTTTGTTTTTCCTTGAAGACATTTTGCTTCTCATCCAAAAAGCTTCTTTATTCTGAAGACGTTCCTTGAATGAAAAGCGAAAGATCTTCAAGGAAAAACAAAGTCCAACTTTGGGTTCACTTGTAGACATTTCGTTACCATTGCAAATGGTAGGAGAAAAAATGTTGTGCTTTTATTCATGTATTTATTTGGTTTTATTATACTGTTGTAAAACACCCAGAGCCATTTAGGTAGCATGGTGGTGTAAACATTTAATTAATAAATAAATAAAATTGCTGTAAATCTTAATTTGAAAAAAAAGATGTTGAATGAATGTTCTAAACTGATGTTTGAAAAGTAGAGTAGAAACACATGGTGCCAAGTCATAAATTACATATTTTACTTATGCTTAGCAGGTTGTAAGAAACCATCTACTGAGGTCAATAAACTACTAACCATGTTCTTTCAAAAGATAATTGAGGTTTTCCATGTTGTTGGAAATCATAGTTTATTCAAAGCACTGATGAATTCCACACGCAAGTTCTATATTATTTATTGTTCCCTGGTTGTTCCAATATGTAAGGATTGAATTGATAATACCTTTACCAATGGGACTCTTCTTTGCAGCGTGATGGATTCTGTGACATTTTAATTCCACTTCTTTTATATTTTCCGTGAAGGACTAAAAAAAAAAAAAGACATACTGACGGGAATTTACTAATTGTTAAATAGACATTACTTTGTGTCTATAAGAAGCAATAATCCCCAAGGTGGGGGGTGGGGGGGATCAAAAGGGCCTCTTTGCATTCACCATGAAAGCTGATTATGAAGCTTCTGCATTTTATTTTTTCAAAAAAAACAACAACTTTCAGTTGAAAGGATGGTGTTGCAAAAATGATGTTACATGCTAATTCGGTGTCTCAACGGTTATATTAATGATTTAGTCAAGTATTAGTAGCCTCTTCTGCTTCTTCCAGTAATGACAAAACTTTCCTTTCTAATGCTCACTTCCTGCTGTGCAAATCAGGATTTTAACAAACTACATTTAGCTGCAGGCTTTTTGACATGGCGTCACACTGAGATAAACACAATTAACAAGATTTGTTTAACAGTATCTTTCTTTTACATTTATTTATTAATGGATTTAAAGACTTTTGACAATTCCTTTTACAGCATGGCTTTTTCTGGACTTCTTTTAAATCGGAGCTATTATTTATTCAGAGCGCAGAATGCTAGCTTAATACAGATTATAAATCTGTTGGGCAAATTACTTTGAGCTCAGATACCCCCCCCCCCCCCCCCTTTCCTTTTCACCAGCAGTACCTGGTTCTCAGCTAGGTCAAGTGCCCAAGACAGTTGTCTAATTATTGTTGCTGTTTAAATTTGCATACCACCCAACTCCCAATGACTCATAATGTTTTTGCATTATTGCCCTTTATCTATTCCTATAGTGCAGGAGTACCCAAACTTTTTACACAGGGGGCCAGTTCACTGTCCCTCGGACTGTTGGAGGGCCGGACTATTAAAAAAAAACTATGAACAAATCCCTATGCACACTGCACATACCTTATTTTAAAGTAAAAAACAAAATGGGAATGTACTATTTAGAGGGGGAGAAGAAGTCTGAAATTCATCTATGTTTATGTTTTCTTTTTAATTTTCTTTTGTTAACATCTGATTGGCTATACAAGGATTTCTTGGTTTATAGAAAAATGTATAAAGAAAGAAGGAAGCACTTTGGCACAATGGTTAATAAGTTAGAAATATAATTGGTGTTGTACTTCGTCTCATTTCCTCTCTCTCTCTCTTTCTTTCTTTCTCTCACACTCACTCTTTCTTTCTCTCTCTCTCTCTTCTCTCTCTTGCTCTCTTTCTTTCTCTCTCTCTTGCTTTCTTTCTTTCTCTCTCTCTCTTTCTTTCTCTTGCTTTCTTTCTCTCTCTTGCTCTCTCTCTCTCTCTCTCTCTCTCTCTCACTCTCTCTCTTACTATTTCTCTTCCTCTCTCCTTCCTTCCTCTCCACTTCTCTTTCCCTCCCTCTCTTTCCCTTCTCTTTCCCTTTTCTTACTTTCTCTCCACTTCTCTTTCTCTATCTTTTCCCTCTTTCACCCTCCATCTTCTCTCCCTGCGGAGGACACACCCAACAAGCCTCCACCCTCCGACCCCAGACTCCCATTCAATCCCCATTCAGAAAACAGAGCCGGCTTCCCATTCAATCCCCATTCAGAAAACTGGTGCAAGGCTTCCCCGCACTTTCCTTGCCACCCCCCGCCCCAACTCCGACTCCCAGCTTCCCTATTCGCTAGAGGAAACAGTGGCCAGAAGCAAAGGATGCAGACACATCCTGTGTTCCTGTCACTCACCTGTGGGCCGGATAAATGGCCTCAGCGGGTTGCATACGGCCCGCGGGCCATAGTTTGGGGACCGCTACTATAGTGCATGCCATTGGCTGTAAGTAAATCCCAGAGCAACTTAACTTTGAAAATGTGCAAAGTGCTACTCTTTGTGTTCAAAAATATATCTGCAGAGATTCTGTCTATAGGCCTTGCTTCTTGTTTGGACTGAACATATGGCTTCCCTCTTTTTTTATATTGCAATAAATCAGGGTGGACACTGTTTGAGTCTCTGCTGAATACTTTCTTAGGACAAAGAACTGTTTCGGCCTTCTTTGATTAAATAACCTCATTTCCTGAATGATTCTTTACACCAGGCATAAAGAACAACGAAGATTATAAATTTCAGCTAAAATATAAGAAGTTCGAAAACTTTAGAAAATCAGGATGGTTGGTGAAGAAGTGGACTCCTATAAAATAAATCTAGGAACAGAACAGAATAGAACAAAATAGAATAGAATTCTTTATTGGCCAAGTATGATTGGACACACAAGGGATTTGTCTTTGGTGTATATGCTCTCAGTGTACATAAAAGAAAAAGATACATTTGTCAAGAATCATGAGGTACAACAATTAATAATTGTCATAGGGTCAAATAAGCAATCAGGAAACAATCAATATTAATAAATGGGCTCTTGAGCCTCATCTAAATAAATATAGGAGTATAATCATTGGTGGGCTGCTGGAGGTTCTTAGGAGTTCGGGACAACCTTTAGCTAAGAATACAGTACAGTATTTCCAGTTCAGAGAACCCCCAAATCCCACTCCTGACTAGCCCCGCCCTGCCCAATTCACCCTGTCCCTCCCTTTCCAGAAATCCCCACATGATCCATTTTGGATGGAGATAAGTGCAGGGCATGTTCATAGGCTCAAGGAGGGTGAAACATGGGTCTACCAGAAGTTCAGGAAGGCTGGAAATGGGTCAGAGAGCATCTGTAGTCTGGGGAGGCTGTTTTCACCCTCCCAGAAGCTCAAGGAAAGCCTCTGGAGCCCAAGGAGGGCAAAAATGCCTCCTCTGCCATAGTGCAGGAGGCCGACTAGGCCATGCCCACTATGGCCATGCCCATCCAGCAACCAGGCAGAGAACCTTTGCTAAAAAAATTTAAACCCACACTCTTTTTTATATTGCAATGAATGGTCTATGCCAGGGTTAGGCCAAGGGTCTATAATGGTCTATGCCAGGGTTAGGCAAAGTTGGCTCTTCTGTGACTCATGGATTTCAACTCCCAGAATTCCTGAGCCAATTATGATAGCTCAGGAATTTGGGGAGTTGAAGTCCACATGTCATGAAGTCGATGGGACCATCTCCAGTCTTGGGGCTCCCAATTTAAAATGGACATTGATAAATTAGAGCAAGTTCAAAAGGATGGTGAGTGGTCTGGAAACCATGTCCTATGAGGAACAGTTAAAGGATCTAGGGATGTTTAGTCTGCAAAGGAGAAGACTGAGAGGAGACTTGATAACTGTCTACAAATATCTGAAGGGCTCTCACAGAGTAGAGGGATCAGCATTGTTCTCATTAGCACATTGAAGGACTAGAAACAATGGAATGAAACTGCAAGGGAGTAGATATAGATTAGATATCAGAATTTTTTTTTCTACCAGTAAGGGTGATAATCCAGTGGAACAGTTTGCTACAGGAGGTGGTGGGCTCGCCTTCAATGGTGGTCTTCAAATAGAGACTGGACAGTCATCTTTCTGGGATAGTTTAATGAATCCTGAATTGAGCAGGGGGGTGAACCCGATGACCCTGGAGGTCCCTTCCAACTCTATGATTCTATGATTCTCATGTATCAGTGACTGGTCAGAGCCCACAGAGTCAGTCTTCTATAGGTCATGTCAGCTCAGCAATGTTATCTGGTAGGCCCTAGGGGAAGGGTCTTCTCTGTGGCAGCTCCAATGCTCTGGAACTAACTCCCCCTGGAGATTCGCACTGTCCTCACTCTCCTTGCTTTCCCAAAGGCTTTAAAAACTCACCTTTGCCGGCAGGTCTGGGGCCGTTGAGATCTAAAACCCTGACTGACTGTAACGTGAATGAGTGTGGTTGTATGGTTTTATGACTCAGGTTTTTTAGATTAGTGTATAATTGGGCTTAGAATTGTTTTTGTATTATTTTTATATGCTGTGTGCTGCCCTGAGTCTTCAGAGAAGGGTGGCATATAAGTCCAATAAATAAATAAAATAAAATAAATGTTATAGAAGAGCCAAGTTTGCCTACCCTGGACCCTATGCAGATGATGTTGTAATCACATCCATATACCACATGGAAATGGAAACAAGGGTGTTGAGAGATTTAGCTTCTTTCTGCTGAGAAGAAAACTAGCATTTCCAACATTCCCAAAAAATTAACATTTATTATTTACATGAAATTATCATAGCACTCATGATATCATGATGATCAAGTGGCAAATTAATAAAGATGATAACAACCAGGTGTGCATTTATAAATACTTTGGAGTACCTTTGAAAGCCTCATCTCCAGTAAGGAATATTTTCTATGTCTGTCAACTATTGCTTTGCAAAGCTCTTCAGGTATCCTGAGATTATTCCATCGAAAGGAACCCATTTCATCCCTGCAGCTTGTAAATCTAGACAATTATCTCCCATATTTCACTACAGTGTCCAAGAATGTGGTTCTAGAAATCTTGATAACCTTGAAGTCATTTTATTAGACCCATCCTTGCACTCCCAAGATTCATTAAAACCAATGGACTATAGAGACTGGTGCATTTTGCATGGACCCAGAGCCTGGTAATATCTTTTAAAATTTTGACTGTAGTTGTACCCTAGGTATTCTAGCCCCAGTGCTTCTCAAACAATATTCAAGTCAACTTAGCTAAAAACATTGCTAGAAAACTTGGTTTCTTCTATTTTGTTTCAATACCCAAACAACCTTAATACAACAAAAGCACCTTCATTTGGGGCATTGGTTTTCAAACAACCTGGTTCCTAGCCTTCCAGCATGTGGAATCTTTTCAGGTAGCTATGAACTAGCCCCTTAGCCCTCCTCTATTAATCCTGATATGATCTTCACATCTTTGGTGAAGCTGTGGTGGATGTCTTACTTTATCCCACCCAGTGGGCACACTACAAAAATACCCACCCACCCCCTTCATCAATGCATACATTCTTACTATGAATATGTAAATTCAACAATTGTAGCTTCCTTGAGTCCCCATCATATCCTTCTTCTTCTACTACTACTACTTTTTTTAAAAAATTATTAAACAGTTTTTTAAAAAAAGAAATCTTCCTTTCAAAATTTTTGCAGGTATACATTTCTTACATATCCATTTTTTCTTTTATTTCAATTTACCATTTATACGTATAATTCTAATGTTAATTTTTATATATATAAGGATAACAGTGTCTTCAATTTATCCCTCTTCTCTAATCTTTGTTTATATTCTTTGTTTATTATAGCTTTTATATCACTTCACAGTGCTTTACAGCCCTCTGTAAACAGTTTACAGAGAGTAAGCGTATTGCCCCCAACAATCTGGCTACTCATTTTACTGACCTTGGAAGGATGGAAGGCTGAGTCAACCTTGAGCCTACTGAGATTTGATCTGCCAAACTGCTGGCACCCAATGATCAGCAGAAATAGCTTACAGTACTATTCTAGCCACTGCACCACCGAGGCTCTCGGTTCGGTTATTCCCTTTTCTTTTCTTTATTGTTATTTTTCAACTCCTATATCTTCTTTTTTAATACTCTTTCTTTACCCTTTATCCAGTGAAGGGTTACCAAAATTTTTACTACTATACTGTTGGCGTGGCTTATGCACTACATTTTCTTTCAACATATTTCAGTGCAATTGGGTGCTCTGGGGTGGACCTCCATTTTCGCTATCGCACTGCGTGACGTCCACCCCGGTCTGGGCAGCAGCCCGCCCCTTCCCTTATCCCTCTTCTCTAATCATGCATACCATTTGTCCCATATTTTATACTATTCTTTTTATCCTTTTCTTGTATTTCTTTTTTAAGTTTGTTTATTTCTGCACAATCCAAAATTTTTCTAATCAAATTTTCTTCCATTGGTATATTATTATTTTTCCAGTTTTGTGCACACATTATCCTAGCCGCTGTTATAATATCTATAATTGAATATTGTATTCTTTTCTCATAAGTCTTCTTCTACTTTTAATTGTGCATCACCTCAATGGCAGTGAAAAGGAACATAGTACAACCAACAGACCTTTATTCAAGTAGTCACATCTGATTCTTGATGATCCCATGGACTATAGATACCAGTTCACACATCCACCACTGTCTCCCAGAGTTTTCCCAAATTCATGTTCATTGTGCTGACGACACTATCTAACTATCTCATTCTCTGCCACCATCTCCTTGTCCTTTCGCTTTCCATCTTTCTCAACATCAAGGTTTTTGTCAATGAATACTCTCTTATCCATTGTGGGTGGAGCCAACATCCAAGTATGGGATGACACCATCCATTCAGCCAATGAGGACTGAGTCTGTCAGGTGGTAGGTCTCCGCCTCTGCCACCATTCCCCCTCTTTGACTCAGTCCTCAATCTGCCAGGACATTTGTTCCTTTTATCCCAGCTTGGAATATTTTTCCACTCTTAGTACTTTCTTCTCTCAGCAGCGTCCAATAGACATAGCTTGGAGACACTGAGGCTGAAAATGGTGAGAAAGTATTTGAACTTCAGTATTTGTCCTTCCAAAAAACAATTGGGTTGATTTTCTTTAGGAAGTTGTGATATACAAGGCATGAATTTGGTCTATTCTGCTATAGATTAGCTGTGTTTTAAATCAAGCATGAATCCGTGACCACAGCTGCCATTTTAGAAAAAGTGGGAAGGCAGTCATTCAATGTGTTATAAGTTACTTGTTCCTTGATGAATGCACATTAATTTAATTACGGAAGGTTATAGAGTTGTTCATAAGCAGTAAGAAAAATATATATTATTCCAGTATTTGATTTTCTGGAACACCATTGAAATCTTCCAAGTGAAGGCCTCTACTGGACCAAATGTGAACACAGCTGGAAAATCTCCCACAGCAAAAACATGCACTAAAAATCATAATACTGATGAAAGTGTGATTTCAAGCTGAGAAAGACTATTCATCGATTGTAAATAGAAGCTGTGAAATGCACAATTTTTTTTGGTCTGCAACTTCTGATTCTTTCATCATTTCGAGCTACATCAAATCCGAGACAGATGGGATGGCTAAATGTTGATATATGTTAAGGTTCAGACATTTTCAGCGATTAGCTATGAAAGGACAGATGTTTTAACTCTACAAAATTCTTCCTCCTCCCCTGCTGAATTAAAAAAAATGAAACACTCTCACTTTGAGTTATGATATCTATTTCTATAAAAGCAAGTTGAAATGACATCTGTCGTATTTTACATATAAAAGAGGCAAGGGCTACATCAAAATATGAGAGAACATGAGAAGGGTAGGATGCTCGGTGTCTTATAATATTTATAAACCATATTCCCATTTTATTGTTGCCTATTTTTGAATGACTATTAAGAAATAGGGCAAATAGACGAACCAGGTCCAGATAGAGAAATACAAGCAGGCAGATAATACAAGCTGAAATATCATAAAACCTATATATTCCAATGCATCATTAGATGCTAATGATATCAGAAATTATTTCATACAGGCTTTTAATCAAAACCAACATGAGTCTGATGAACTTTAAGCTAGAAATGTTTGATTAACAGAGCTCTTTTTTAAAAAAAGTGTGCAGATAATAAACAATATATCAAAATTAGGTCATTTTTGTATATAAGATTAAGAAATGAACTATATTTCGTTAAAAATTCTTACCTGCCGTGCACGTCTCCTGGTATATTATATCCCAAATCAGTCAAGTTGTTTTGACATCTAAGAAAAGAAATCCTGCAAACATCTCCTTCCTCTCTCTTGAGTCTGAAGGTATCATTTGTTGATGGTCAATCACTAAGTTGTATCTGACTCTTTGTGACCACATGGACTGTATCAGGGTTGTTGTGGCCCACCAGCAGCCATCAGAGCTTGTGGCAGACTCGGATAGTGAGGAGATTGGGGAGGAACATGGGCCAGTCCTGGAGTCTGGGGAAGGCTCTGATGAGTGCTCTGTGTTGGAGGCAGAGATGGGGCCAGAGCTGCCAGACAGTTATCAGCTACCTTCAAAGTCAGAGATAACTGTGGCTGAAGAACAGCTGGAGCCTGTTCCCGATGTGCACATGTGCAGAGTTGCCAGGAGAATAAAACAATTAAGGAACAGAGGTCAACTCGGGAGTAAATGTACAAAGGAATGCTAAATGGCCCCTCGTATTGGAAATAAATAGGAGTGATGTTTGCAGGAGACAATTCATTATTGTGAAGATTTGCTTATCTGAGAGGCTCCTTGCCAAGTATTTCCTTGTACAGCGTTGTACAGTGTTGCACCTGGAGGTTATCGGCCTGGCAAATATCCAAGGACTGATAAGGTTTGTGGTTGCAATTCACTCTTGAAAGACTGCTTGCAGGATTTTGTTGGATATGATTGCTAGAAATTCACACTAGCCCAGTAAAAAGGGTTTTTTTTTTCAGGACAAGGAGTCCATTTCATGATTTGGTGAACCCTAGGTCAGAACAAAGGGCCTTTTCAATGAGTCCTCTCTTCTCATCAGCTGGCCAAAATATCTGAGCTTCAGTTTCGGTATCTGTCGTTCCGAAGAACAGTCAGGGTTGGGATTTTTTTAGGATTGACTGGTTTGATTTTGCAATCCAAGGAAGTCTCAAGAGTTCCAACACCACAATTCAAAAGCATCTATTCTTCCCCCTTTAGCCTCCTTTATGTCCAACTGCCACCGTCAGACATTATTATTGGGGAAGTCATAGTTTTGTCTATACAGACCTAGATGAAACTAGAAATCTAAGCGTCAATCACTACAGTACTATTTTTATAGCAAAGCTACAAGTAAAAGAATCCTGCCAATCTAAAAGCATTTCTCTCCTCCGACCTACTTCCTTTATCTTTAGGAAAACTAAGACAGGGTCTTGTCTGAGATGTTTTCTCAAGTTTACACTCCTGTCCCGAACTCAGCCCTCTTTCATCTTTATTGTTGTCTTCCACTTGTCCCTCCAGGCCATTTCTTCTTTACTCTATAGCCGCTCACAAACGTTATTGGCAATGTGTGGAAAGTCAGAAGATAAGGAAGCAAAGGAGTAGCTTGAGAGGAAGATTCTTGATGAAAGTTGAAGCTTTGCAGAGTCAGACTTTAACAAATCCAAGGTTGTTGAGGAATGTCAAAATCAAATCTTTATTAAGGCCATAGACCAGCATAGCTATTGGGGAACGAAGCACTTTCAATATTTAAGGTAGGGCTAGGTGTAAAAATTGTAATGGGCAGGAAAGAATACTAAAAACGTCTGCTTTTCTGCTGCCATCTAGTTGTCATCTGGACTTTTGCAATTCAGCCTCTAATTTGAGGTTCCTCAGAGAGGAATTTCATCACTGAAAACACTTCTGCCAGAGCTGTACTTAGAATCTGATCTGTGGACCAGTGTAGTCTGCAATATTACAAATCCCAGCGACCGATAAGGTCCCACAGAGTTGGTCTTCCCTGGGTCCCGTTGACTAAACAATGTCATTTGGTGGGCCCCAGGGGAAGAGCCTTCTCTGTGGCGGCCCCGGTCCTCTGGAACCAACTCCCCCCCCCCCGGAAATTAGAACTGCTCCCACCCTTCCTGTCTTTCGTAAACTACTCAAGACTCATACTGCCAGGCATGGGGGAGTTGAGACACCTTTCCCCCAGGCTTTTTTATACTTTGTTTTATGTTTGGTATGAATGTGCTATTTGGTTTTTTAAATAATGATAGGGTTTTATATGTTTTTAATATTAGATTTGTTCCACTGCTATATTGTTTTTATTGCTGTTGTGAGCTGCCCTGAGTCTTTGGAGAGGGGTGGCATACAAATCTAATAGATAGGTAGGTAGGTAGGTAGGTAGGTAGATAGGTAGATAGGTAGATAGGTAGATAGGTAGATAGGTAGATAGGTAGATAGGTAGATAGGTAGATAGGTAGATAGGTAGATAGGTAGATAGGTAGATAGGTAGATAGGTAGGTAGGTAGGTAGGTAGATAGGTAGATAGGTAGATAGGTAGATAGGTAGATAGGTAGATAGGTAGATAGGTAGATAGATAGATAGATAGATAGATAGATAGATAGATAGATAGATTAGATAGATAGATAGATAGATAGATAGATAGATAGATAGATAGACAGACAGACAGACAGACAGACAGACAGACAGACAGACAGACAGACAGACAGACAGACAGACAGACAGACAGACAAACAAACAAACAAACAAACAAACAAATATTAGGCTTTTTTCTTCTTTCTGTTATGATTTAGGATTGAAATTGAAAACTTCTTCAACTTCAAAGAGTAATCCTGGCCATTCCACTAAAGATGCATGTCCTGATGTAGACTGACATTCCTGAAGTTATCAACAACTTTCTTCTTTGCTGGGCTGCCTCTAATTATAATACTCATGGAAACATGAACCCCACAGAAAACGCACCCCCTTTAAGCAACCCTTTTGTTTCAGCCCGTCTGCTAGAGGTTTTTAAGTCTTTCCCCCTCTTTAATTCCTTTCAAAACAATCTTTACATTTCAATCTGAGTGACTGACACCAGAGGCATTAAACCGACTGACTCTTAGTCCACTGAGAAGTCACTATGGATCAAATACTGTTAGCAAGAGGCATTGATCACTGCATAATTAGTGCCGGTGGATGCATGGACCCAACTATGAAAGAACTCAATTAAGCGTGCTGACAGCAGAAGCTGCAGTGAGGCAGACAACGAAATTCCTCCCTAGAGAGGTTGATTTGATTTCTCTGTGGGTCAGCTGAAGGGGAGAATGGCTCACAGGCATTCACTCATTTTCCCCATGTCCTCTTCTTTCTGACACCATAGTCCTCGGAGAGGGACGGCATGCAAATCTAAATTATTATTATTATTATTATTATTATTATTATTATTATGTCAATACAACACAGCAAACGAAATCACTATGCTGGATTTCGTATTTCATCACCAGTCGGGCGCTTCCCAAGCACTTAGGACTGTGTGATGTAGCGGCGAATTATGTTTGCCCATCCCAGCAAAGTGGCCCTTTGCAATTGACAGATGGAGATTTTGTCAACTCCAATGGTTTTCAAATGTCTGTTGAGATCCTTTGGCACTGCGCCCAGTGTGCCAAGTACTACTGGGACCACTTTCACTGGCTTATGCCAGAGTCATTGCAGCTCGATTTTTAGATCTTTGTATTTCATTAATTTCTCTAGCTGCTTCTTTTCAATTCTGCTGTCCCATGGGATTGCGATGTCGATGGTCCATACTTTCTTTTTCTCCACAATCAGGATGTCTAGTGTGTTATGCTTCAGAATTCGGTCAGTATTCAGTCATCATCATCATCATTATTATTATTATTATTATTATTATTATTATTATTATTATGAAATACAGCAATAACAAAATCTCAAACCTATCCCACCATTAGGATTAGATCTTAGATTTAATGATCATAATGATCAAGAGTGGGCAAAGAGGGGGGTAGTTTAACTATGATTCTACATTATGAAGTTCAAAACTAACCTTTCTCTCCTTAACTGTCCATCAGTGATACTCATCAGGGTCCATCTGGACTGCCCAGGGTTGAACTGTGTGCACTTCATGGAATGCCTTAAAAAGTTAACCCTGATTTGTCATGCTTAATGGGATCAAAAGAAGAAAATTGGAATTGGCGATCTGAAAGATTTACTTCCAGTAAATTCATGATAGAATGAACAGTAGCAGGAATTGAAGTCCTTTTACCATCTGTTGTTTAGATTTAGATTACTAGAGTTGGAAGGGACCTTGTAGGTCATCTAGTCCAGGAGTCCCCAACCACTGGGCCGTGGACCAGTACCGGGCTGTGGGGCATGTTGCACCGGTCCGTGGAGTCAGCAGCTGCCGGCCCTCATGCCGCCACCCCCTCCCTCCAGCGCTTCGCCTCCCGCCGGGCAAGAGGCCTCGGGAGGCAGGTTCTGCCGGCCACAGGACGATGGATGGGACAGAGGGGCGGGAAGGACCGAGAGGCTCAAGCCTCTTTTGGCTTCTGCCGTGGGGCGCTTTTGCGTTTTTGGCTGGGGGGAGGCAGGAGGGCCAGCCTGACCCCCTCTCTCCAGCGCTTAGCTCCCGCTGGGCAAGAGGCCTCGGGAGGCAGGTTCTGCCGGCCACAGGACGATGGATGGGACAGAGGGGCGGGGAGGACCAGCACCCCCATGCTTAATCCCGCCCCCAACCACGCCCCTTTCCGCCCCCACTGGGCCATAGAAAAATTGTCTTGCTGAAACTGGTCCCTGGTGGAAAAAACGTTGGGGACCACTGATCTAGTCCAAACCCCAGCTGAAACAGAAGTCCCTACACCATTTCAGACAAATGGCTGGAATTTTCAAATTTCAAATAGTCAAGGAAACAACAAGGAAACAACAGTGATGGGGAGGGATTCCCCTTAGTTTCTAAACTGTGTTAATTGAATAAAGGACTGTAATTTTATGAAGCCCAATATACCTATATTACTACAAACTCACCGCAGACTGATAGCAATAGTATTTAGGCTTATATACTGCTTCAAGGTGGTTAATAGTGCTCTCTAAGCAGTTTACAGAGTCAGTAGCTTGTCTCCAACAATAACTGGATCCTCAAAAACTTGAGTCAACCTTGAGCTGCTCAGGATCAAACTGCCAAACTGTTGGCAACGGGCAGTCAGCAGAAGTAGTCTGCAGTACTGCATTGTACCACTGCACCACCATTGATGCTCCTTCCCTTGCTTTGAAATATATTTACATGATCATTCCAGGAAGTACCAGTAATGGAAAAAGATAGAATGTTATGCAGAAAAAAATCCCTTCTGCATTTCTCAGTTTGTCTGTCTATAAAATTCATTTGGCACCCATTTTGTATCCAATGATCCAAGATTACAACATTGTAATTATAAAAACACAACAAATTTGTTGAGAGGCAGGTTTTGAAATTTCCAACAAGAGAATTTCAGATATCATAGGTAGAGGATCATGTTTTTGCACTTAATTACCTGGTTTTGTGAATGCAAGTGTCATTGCTCACCTAAGTTAGAATGTCTTATCTTTCATTATGTAATAATCCCTCCAGCAGTTTGCAGCTTCTCTAGCTGCACACATTAAATCCCAAAGAGGAAACATTTGCTATATTCATGCAGCATGCTTAACATAGGCATAGAACTTAACCATTTTGTGGGTCTATATTGTCAATTGAACCAGACTTTATAGATTTACAGATTAACAGAGTTGGAAGGGACCTTATAGGTCATCTAGTCTAACCCCCCACTCAACATTAGTCTCTACACCAATTCTGACAATCCAGTCTCTTCTTGAAAGTCTCAAGTTATGAAGCTCTCACAAGTTCCAAAGGCAAGCTGTTCTCTTAGTTGATTGTCCTGACCGTCAGAAAGCTCCTCCTCATTTCCAGGTTCAATCTCTCCCTGACCAGCTTCCACCCATTATTCCTTGTCTTGGTCTCTGGTCTAGAGTTAATGCAATAAAGCAGAGGTATCAATCTTGCAGCCCACAGGCTGAATGTGTCATGTGCTGACCACGCTCACACCCATTATAAAAGGGGGGGGGGAATTGTGATAATATCATGTGACAATATGCCATCGTGAGTTCAACACCCCTGAAATTATGTATCATATTTTGTGGTCTTGTTTGGTTTGATTTATCTTGCTTAAGGGACTGTTTTGGGTTGGGCAATTTGTCTGGTTTAATGTTTATCTGCAGTTCTGTTTTTTTTTTAATCCTTAGAAAAATATATTTCAGAGACAAATAAGTAAAGGAGCAAAAGAAAAAGTAAAATAGAATGTCCAATACCAGTTCACTCATCGCTGTTAACCTGTCTACACTAATCTCCATACTATGTTTACTAATGTAAAACCAATGTAAAATTTTGCAGTAGATGTGTTACTGTAGCAAATTGGATCATTACTGGAAGTCTGGTTAAAAAAACCCTCTCTGATCCCTAGAAATGAATTTTAATTAAGCTACTTGGAATCTGAATCTCCAAAGGGGAGATCTGAATGTGTCTTTGCAATGATGCAGAACTACAGATAATCTATGTATATGATCAAAAACCAGAAAAGGATTGCTTAAAACCCCAAATCTATAAATTTTTCTATTGTTTCAGCCGATTAAAAAAGAGTCATTTTATTAATGATTTTTTTTTTCTTTCCTTATAGGATTTGACGTTCCAATTAAAACTGGGTTTGGACCATTGCTTTATCGTCTGCTCTTGCTTAATCTTTTCTGAAAGCATCATCGTTTATCTGAAAGGAGAGAAGAACAAGGTAAGGAGAAAAAGTAATGAAATACAACATAACACATCCGTCAAAAGAGCAAGTCATAATTTCAGGAGATGATAAAAAATTCAAAATCAGTGGCATTTGAAAATAATTTGTGGTGAGTTAAATTTACACTCATGATGCCTTTTAATTCTTAGCAACTGAAGTTTGCAAACCTCCACTGTTTGTAAAGAGCCCTAAATGTGTTCTGTCTGGGTGCCCCCAGACTTCAACACCAACTGGAAAAAGCAGCCAGACACGCTGGTAAAAGCAAAAGCACTTTATAGTTTGAAAAATAAACACAGAGAAAAACCTGTTCTTCCCAACAGGCAGGCTATGAGACTTCACAGCAGAGTCCTGATGGCCAGACAATACAGCAGACTTCTTGCTGGCACACCCACCACTGTAGAGAATAAGACCCACACCTTTTCCCCCCAAGGTTTCAGTATTCAAAGTCACAAACCAGAATTCCAAGACGCCAAAGATCACAGCCAGGTCCCAGGACTCCCAAAGATAATACTCCACAAGCCAGGAAGGGTGGATCTGCCTTTTCAGCCTTTCCAGAGAGCACCACACCCAAACCCAGCTGTTGCCTCTTTAGTGCTGAAAGTACCTGGCTAATTGTCCCCTTCGTTGTGTTGCTCTTTTCTGCCGGAGATCGATTATTGCTTGTGCATTTTCATCTAAGGAATCCAGGCTGCTTGCTGGGGAGAGCTCCCTCTCGGGGGACTCTGGCTGTCCTCCTCAGCCTGAGATTCCTCCTCCCCGTCTGCCTGAACCTCCTGTTCCTCATCCTCCCCCTCTGAGCAGGAAGCCGGCAGAGGATCAGCCGTTCCCTGAGGGGCCTCAGACGGAATCACAACAAAATGTAGAATGCCAAAAGCTACAAAAAGTAAAGCAGTACTATTAGAGGATAATTTGGTAGTACTAACGAAATTTTATGTTTTTTATTGTAAAGAACACATTGTTTATTGTAATGGGAACTTTTCAAGCTTTTTCCTTGCCTGTGTTTTTTTTTAAAGATATACAGGCATCTTTTTTGCACTTTTTAATCTAATGATGTACAGAATTAACCTACTCTTTTTTCCTGAAAATAAGACCTAGCAGGTTTTATGCATACAGCTAATATAAGCCAACCAGCACCAGCAGTCAGTTTTGGCAGGAGACCATGTAGCCGCCAGCCCACTTATGCTTGCTCGTTGCCATAACTGTCGTTCTGTGAAAATTTACAAACTTCTGTCTCTAAACTATTGTGATGGATCTGTCTCGAGTTGGAATAAAATTCATAGAGTAAAACTTTCAAGGTTTGGGTGGAGGATGCTTATTCTGATTTTTTGTTAAAAGTTGATTTGTCATGTTGGTCCATTTGCTGGCCTTTATTATACAATAATTGTTCGGTGGTCCATAGCTAAATGAGTAAAATGATCACCCTGAATTCAAATCTCCAAACTTGCCAAGCCTCTCTATTCTCTTAGAGCTTGAGCAAAGTCATGTCTGTTGTATCTCACTATCTCACCCTCTACCGTCCCCTTCCCTTTTGCCCTCATTTTTGCCATCAGAATCTTTTCCAATGAGTCCTCTCTTCTCACTAGGTGGCTAAATCGTTTGAGTTTTAGCTTCAGTATCTATCCTTCCAAAGAACAATCAAGGTTGATTTCCTTTACCATTGGCTGATTTGATCTCCTTGCAGTCCAAGGGACTCTCAAGAGTCTTCCACTTAATTGCTACCAAGATGGCGCCGACTACGTCTGCCTTGGTGAAATGCTCTCAGATGGTTTCTTCATTTTCTACCACTTATTTTAATTTTAATTTATTTTATTTTCTACTATTCTCTGTGATTCTCTATGGATTTCATACTCATGAGACCATCTTTAGAGGCCATTAAGGAACATTTCTTTAAGAAGCAGCTCTCTGTAGCCTCACCCCCACCTGTCTTTACATGAGAGCATGTGCACCAAGACAAATTCCTTTTGTGTCCAATCATACTTGGCTAATACAATTCTATCCTATCCTATCCTATTCTGTTCATAGCTTGCTTTGGCATTTGTAGATGCTGGCTAATGAGTTATGTTAAATTAGGACTTGGATCATACTAGAAGCAGAAAATCTAACCCATTTGTGATTGATCGTTGGAATGACTCTACAAAGCAGGAGTGGCATCTTGAAAACCTGTGGACTTCAGCTCCCAGAATTTTCCAGCCAGCATATCTTAAAGTTGCCAAGATTGGACACTCCTGTTATAAAAGTTTTTTGTACCATCCTTCAGGAGGCCAAACCTTGTAGTCTGTCCCCAATACTGCTCAAATACACTTATATCACTTGCGTGATCTCTACTTGTAAATTGGATCATTAAATCCTAAGACAATTGTTTGGAAGAAACACCACCCATTGTTGTGATTCAGTCTGAGGCTCCTCAGGGAACGTCTGGAACTCTGCCGGCTCCATGCTCAGAGGGGGAGGACGAGGAACAGGAGGAGGAGGAGGACCAGGCAGACGGGGAAGAGGAATGTCAGGACGAGGAGGAGGGAGAACAGCCTGAGACCCCTGGGGGGGAGCTCTCCCCAGCGAGTAGCCTGGAGTCATTAGATGAGAACGTACAAGCCATCATAGATATGAGGCAGAGAAGGGCAGCACAAAGAAGGGGACAATTAGCCAGGTATTTCCATCCCTAATAGGCAACAGCTGGGTTTGGGTGTGGTTCTCCTCAGAAAGGTTGAAAAGGCAGGCCCGCCCTTCCTGTATTGTGGAGAGTTATCTTTTGGGAGTCCTGTGACCTTGCTTCGATCCTTGGCATCTCTGATTCTGGCTTGTGGCCTCGAAGGCTGAAAACTTGGGGGAGGCGTGGGTTTTATTATCTACAGTGGTGTGTGTGTCAGCAAGAAGCCTGTTGTATTGTCTGGCTGTCGTGACTCTTCTGTGAAGCTTCATAGCATTCCAGTTTGTAAGAACAGTTTTTGTTATCTGTGTTTGTTTTCAAAGATATAAAATGACTTTGCTTTTTACCAGCATGTCTGGCTACTCTTTTTAGTTGGTGTTCGTCTGGGGGAACCCAGACAGAACACCCATGAATTTTTTTTTCAGAGGAGGAAGAGTTGGCAGTTAGGTGGTTGCAGTATGAAATACAAAATAATTGTCAAACATCTTGAGACAGATGTAAAAAATAACCAAAACTCTGACAGTTCTTTTGCAAGCATAAATATATATTTGGATAATTGAAATCCAGACTAGGGGATAGGACGAAAACAGATGTTACATCAGTCATTCTATAGCTTCAGTGAACATTCGCTTCAGTGAACATTTACTTCTGTTGCCCTTTTTACAAATTTAATGGCATGAAACTCGAAGATATATCAATCTAAATATGTATTACCACTTTCATTAATAGCATCAACGGAAGTACAGCAATGGTTTCTGGAGAAAGGATTCGTTCAGATGTGTTACTCAGTTTTTAAAAATGCCTTCTTAAGAAAAACACAGCAACACATATAAATTTCCTGTTTTAAATGAAAGTGAATACTGCATTATTAGGTGATCTGTCTGTCTCTGTCATCTTAACGACAATATTTGTTTTTGTTGTATTCTTCTGTGTGGGTGATTGGAAGGCAACAAAATGAATAGCTGTTGATTAATGCATCTCCTTTGGGCTGAGTAAATTTCTACGACAGTAAAGAAGGACTGAATAAGATTTTCTCCATACTTTTGACATATATTGAATCCATGGCATCACACGATAAAGAATACATTTTTTAAAAAAATCTGTATGCATTTCCTCCTTACGAAATTTTAGACAAGACAGTTGGAGACTATGGGAAAAATTAGTGTATTATGGTTTCCCTAGTTAGATAAATGGAAGTTGGCTTTTATAAAGGTAGGAATTAATCTTGTTGATAAGAGAAGATGAATCTCTTCGCGTATCTTTCATAGTCCTGAATCATTCATAAGCCATGCTGTCTGGCACAGAAGTTGTATAACTGTTATTAACTATGCCTAATATGTTTCTGCTAATTCTCTGGCATCTTGAAAAGAGCTGTCAATGCTTAATAGCTCAGAAAGCTATTCTGTAGCATTTATCAGTGTAAAGACATCGAATAAAAGTAATTTTTCTACCTGGAATTCCAAAATGGATATAGTTATAGATACAATATAGACACACAGTTGGATAAGCTTCTCGCTGAGTAGGCTTTGGGGCAAATATGTTCCTTTCTAAGATATTTTCATCCCAACCTTTTCCAAACTGATGTGCAACACATCTAATGGGAAGGAGTTGTCAACCAGTTTACTCAGATCATTGACCAATTACTTAATTGCATTGATGTGCTTATCTAAGCTATCTGAGTTACTAGACGTGGTCAATTGTAGGGTGTGTATCTTCTCATTTAATTCATTCTGCATAATACAAAGTTGATTGTTTTTGGATATATCGGTCAATGGTCAGACTGTGGGTAGCTGTAGAGAAAACTGAGATATTCTGAATGGTAGAGATAATCAAAAAGGAATCTGAGATTTAAGACAGGTTGGCATTTGTCTGTCACAGAACACACCAGTGAGTTTTCACCAATGCATCCTGACTGTGTTCCCCCTTGCTCACACCTCAGCATCAATGTCACCGTTGCTTTGGATGTGGGATTCTAGATACCAAAAAAATGTCCACCTTCTCTAGGTTTTCTCCATCGATGTGAAGCATTCTAGAGGTGTGTTGCCTTTTATGAACAATCACATTAAAATGTCTCTGGAATTATTCATTAATACAACAGAGAAACCATTACAAACATACAATGAATGCTGCATGGAATCTAATACATGAAGTGATCACTCACAATATCCACTCATGCCCAAAGGTTACTGTTACGTTTGGAATAAGTAGAGAGACACATTGTAGCCTGATTCTTTTCATTAGGAATTGGCTGAACTGCGCTAACAAGTAACCAAGTGTATCAAGACATTGTGGTAGATAGAGAAGTGAGTCCGCACAGCTGCGTTGTCCCTTTTAAAAAAAATTCCTGTAGAGGCGCGGCTCTGACATCCTCTTGAATTACCTGGCTGCATCTTAGCCAGTCCATGGCTGGTGTGCATATACCCTGTATTTACATACACCTATTTACATAACTCCCATTTGCATATATATATTTACATACATAACAGTTACTGAACAAAATGGCAGGTAGGATGGAACCAAGTATACATCTGGAAGCAGAGTATTTCCTAAGATGAGGGAGACCATCTCTAATGTAATCTCCAGGGGTGTTTCAGATGAATGAATCTTATTTCTTATTCTTCCTCATTCTTGATTGCCATTTCATAAATAAATAGACCTTTATTACAGTCAAAGTCCATCAATATAATAATAATTTTTAAAAAAAGAACATCCAAGAACCGTTTCAGATTTTTAGAATCTAGACATTTTGGTATTTCTTTGATCCTAGTAGCAGATTCTTGGGTGATAAATGTAGTCCTTGATTTACAGCAGTTCATTGACCATCCAAAGTTGACTGTCACCCAAGTCAACAAAGAAGTGCTAGGTGTTGAGGTTCTTGGACATCTGGAGACAAATGACTAACAAAATTCATGACTTTTGGTTGACCAACCAAATTTGACCCATTGTAAATATACGAAAGATGTACATATCTCACTATGATGAAGGCACACATTTTCCATTCCATAATTTATGTTTGATGGATGTTTTGATAAAAGTGTATGCTGTAACACCTTTGCGGTATGAGCTTCATTAGTGACCACTTGCTTCCAGGTCCAAATCAAGGTAAACAGGTAAACAGATTTGGAAGGGACCTTGTCGGTCATCTAGTCCAGTGTTTCCCAACCTTGGCAACTTGAAGATATTTGGACTTCAACTCCCAGAATTCCCCAGCCAGGAATTCTGAGAGTTGAATTCCAGATATCTTCAAGTTGCCAAGGTTGGGAAACACTGATCTAGTCCAACCCCACCCCTGCTGCACAAAGGAGACTTTACACCATTTCTGACAAATGGCAGTCCAATCTCCCCTTGAAAGCTTCCAATGATGATGAAGCTCCCACAACTTCTGAAGGCAACTTCTGTTCCATGGGTTGATCACTCTTACTGTCATAAAATTTCTTATTTCTAGGTTGAATCTCTCCTTCAGTTTCCATCCATTGTTCCTTGTCTGCTGCCTTGAAAAACAGCTTGACCCCTTCCTTTCTTTGCTAGCCCCCTGGTCCTTGTCTTCACTTAGACTAGCCATGTCCAGTTGTTGTAACTGTTCTTCATATCTTTTAGCCTCCAGTCCCCTAATCATCCTGGTTGCTCTTCTCTGCACTCTTTCTAGAATCTCAACATCTTTTTAAGAGTGTGGTGACCAAAACTGGATGCAGTATTCCAAGCGTGAGACTTACTAAAGCTTTATAGAGTGGTATTATTACCTCGTTTGATCTTTATTGTATCCCTCTGTTAATACAATTTAGGATTGCATTGTGTTGGTTAATATCCAAGGTGTTGTTTACTATCTGTAAAATCCCACAGGGCATGGAACTAGGTTACCTGAGGAACTCTGTTACCTCCTGGGTGTGAAAACCTGGTTTTGCCAACTCAGTGGTGCTCATAGAGTTGTGTGTAAGAGCCAGGGTGGCACAGTTGTTAGAGTGCAGCACTGGAGGCTACTTCAGCTATCTGCTAACTGTAGTTCAGCAGTTCAAATCTCAACCCTGGCTCAAGGTTGACTCAGCCTTCCATCCTTCTGAGTGGGTAAAATGGGGACCCAGATTGTTGGGGCCAATATGCTGATTCTGTAAACCGCTTAGAGAGGACTGTAAAAGCACTATGAAGCGGTATATAAGTCTAAAGGCTATTGCTATTTTTTGTTTTGTTTTAATTGTGCTTTTAGCTCTAAAATGCTCAGAGTCATTCTGACACTCAGATGGTAAGTTCCTAAGTTTGATTTATTCAAATAATTAAATGTGCTATCATTACCTCTTTACTTCAGAAAAGAATGCTGCTCATCTTGGTATAAATCCCTTGTTAATTTTGGGTAATTGTTCGATTCTGAACTTCAGCATTTGTGCAGTAAATGACTTGTCCATGCATAACGTCTCTGAAGTTTTGGCTCTTGCTCTATAATTCCCTCTGTTCTTAGAAGCTCTGTTTCATAGAAGGTCTTCAGCTTCCTTATCACACTCTATCAGCATGCTGTAACTTTAGGTAAGGAGCCAAATGTTTCTTTTAGTTTGCTCAAGAGAATGTTGCACAGAATAAAGGAAAAAGCCCTGCATGAAACCTTGGATTAATAACGAGACAGCATGAATGACTGCATCACTGCTCTCATTTCCAGTGTTGTTATTGTATCGTCTCTTTTCCATTTGTGTGTTATTTTTCTACTGTTGTTTGCATTTCCAGAGTTTATGTAGAGAGTTATCTCTTTAGGATTCAGGTGGTGACAAAACATGGTTTTAAAGATAGTCAATCAATCATTCAATCTCTAGAGTACATATACACCATTGTTGCACATATTTTAAAATGTCTTGGAATTCAAACCATTAAGCACCACATTTACTCACAATTACAAAAGAAAAAAAATCTCTGAGCAACTAATAGTTCCTAAAATGATGCTGCCTTATATTAATAATTAGAAATTAATAAACATCATCATTTTAAGAAAGATAGCATAGTTAGTTCACACATTTAGAGGGAGGTTAGGGTTATGTTTTTTTTAAAAAAAATAACTAAGATCCAAAAATATCTTAACCAATTAAATTGCCGAGATGGATCCCCTAAAAGGGGGAAAAAATTTGAAATGTAATTATGTGGAATATGCTTTTAAAAGTTCTTAAACCTCAGAAACATCAAGATGGGCTTTCAAACAATATCCACTGACTTTAATTTTAAGTTTAATTGGAATTTTGAAGGATCTTGCTTACTGGGATTGGATGGAATGAAAATAGTATACAATGTTCTAAAGAGAAAACTTAGGAAATAGCATTTAATTATTTATTAAATTTATTTTGCCCAGTCACTTATTTTTGTGGCTGATATATTTTTCTGTGGTATTTTGGAAAAATTAACTACTGTGTTAAAATTAGAGGTAGAATCTGGTATTGCAATTACATTCCAAATCCTTAATAATTTTGATAATATTGCCCCTTCGTTTGTTGTTGGCAAATTCCTTATCTGAATTCTCATTCCCTTCCCTTCCCTTTCTCCTTCTATCTATGTCACTTGAAGATCAATGGTTAAACCAAGCAATAATTAAGTTTGCATAGTTCAAAGAGGCGACTTGATTTGAATTATTGATTCAAATGGTCAGATCAAACCAATCCAGTTTGAAGCCTCAGGTCAATTCTATCAAACTATACATGCATATGTGCAGAGTCTAGTGAATGATAAAATCAATTCAAAGATGCTCTGTATTATTGAGTATAGTAAATAGATTTTGCAATTTGATTTAAAGAGGCGATTGGGCTGAAGCAGTGATTTGCCCAGTCCTAGTTCAGGATGATTGGGATCAGTGACATTGTCTCGCTGCTGTCCTGCCCTAGCACAATCTCTCACCAAGACAATCATTTCTACAAATTTGTACAAATTTACTTTCAAAATTTACTTTCAAAATTCCAAATGTCCCTTCAAGCCTGCTTACAGTGTCTGCTCCTGGAGACAATTCTATAATGCCAAACTGCAATTCATTTAATAACAGATATCAAAAGGGAAGGGATACTAGAACCAAAGTCTGTTCCGTTAAAAAGAAATACAGTGGTACCTCTACTTAAGAACTTAATTCGTTCTGTGACCAAGTTCTTAAGTAGAAACGTTCTTAAGTAGAAGCAATTTTTCCCATAGGAATCAATGTAAAAGCAAATAATGTGTGCAAACCCATTAGGAAAGAAATAAAAGCTCAGAATTTGGGTGGGGGGAGGAGGAGGAAGAAGAGGATGAGGACAGTCACTCCTGAAGGAAGAAGGTGAGGTGGGCGCCCCCTTTTGCTTTTCCGTGCCCAGACGCTTTGGGAGGCTACCTTGTGCCGGGTGTATGGGAGGCAGCACGAGGGAGTCACCACTGTGGTTTATTCCCTCTCCAAGTGGCCAGAGAAAGGAAAACGCTCCGTTCGCTCTGGACTGTCAAAGCCTCCTTAAGCACCACCAAAAGGTTCCTCTGGCAGCCCAGAAAAGCCCGGGATTAAAGGGGGAATGGCAGGAAACTGGCTGGGCCTTCGTGCAGCTCTCAAATTTCCTGGGAATTTTTTCGGGGTTCAGGTTTTTAAGTAGAAAATGGTTCTTAAGTAGAGGCAAAAAAATCTTTAGCACCCGGTTCTTATCCAGAAAAGTTATTTAAGTAGAGGCGTTCTTAAGTGGAGGTACCATTGTACTGTAGTTTTATTTTTTTAACCAAACAGTAACCTTCCTCCTCCTCCTAACAGGAAGTAAACTGAAGTTATATCAGCAGTTTTGAATAATAAGCAGTTGAAGGTGGAAAGGTTAAAACCATCTACCAGCTAAGACATAATTCTTATTGCTGTTAGTAACGTTTTGGAGCCAAATCTCCAAAATGCATCAGGCTACCTATCTTGATCATATTGCTGTTTCAAGTCCTAAAAGGATCTTTTCACTGATAATGGATTGTCTCCTGAAAGCACTTTTGGTCAAATACATTTCTGGCTGTTAGAGAGCCTATTAATATTTGGCTGGTGAAGCAAGAAAAGAGACAGCCAGGAATCTATTCAGCTCTTGAGAGGTAACCAGGGAGGGGGAGGGGAATCAATGTTTTATTTCTGTGTGTGTGTGTGCGCGCGCGCGCGTGTGTGTGTGTTTGATTCCACACAAAAGACTGATAAGAATTCATAAGGCAAGCATTCAACTTTATAAAGGCTTCTCTTTTTTTGTCATGTTTTATGAAGCAAGACCAGGTTTGGCATGGCAGGCTAAAATAAAGTCAATTTTCTAAACCTAGATATATGTTGGATTCATTTACTTATCAAGGAAAGTCAAGTATTATGCTTGCTCATTTTTATACTTGTATGCAAGATGACAATTGGATAACATCAACTTGATGGAACTCTTCCTCTTTTTTACCTCTGTTGCTGTTTTATATGGCTTGACTGAACAACTGACTATCATGTCTTAGCTAAACCAAACCACTGTAACTGGTGCAAATGAATACTTCTGTAAAATGTTTGGCAGCCATGGTGGCTGAGGGGTTAAAGATGCTGAGCTTGTTAGTTGGAAAGCTGACAGCCCTGATTCGAGACCCAAGCACAGCATGATGAGGTGAGCTCCTCTTCCTTGCTCCATCTCCTGCCCACCTAGCAGTTCAAAAGTATGCAAATGTGAGTAGATAAATAGGTACCACTTTGGTGGGAAGGTAACAGCGTTCTGTGCACCTTGACATATACTCATGCTTGCCATGTGACCATGGGATGCATCTTTGAACAATGCTGAACCATTCCCCCAAATCATTCATGACAGGGGAAACCTTTACCTTTTATTTTATATTTTATTGACATAGACTAATATCAATGTTTTGATTATTTGACCAAGGACAGATATGAACCTAGGTTTCCACAATCAAAATTCATTACTCTGTCTAATAAATACAGTTGCTATTTTTCCTGAATCACTTCAAAACAGTATTTATCCCTGAGTTTGGATTATTAAAATATGTTTAATGTTGGTGCTGTTTTAGTTATACTCTAAAGATGTTAATATTTTAAGAGTTTTCTTCTTGATGTTATTTTTTGTGTACAATTAATATTCAGTGTGTTGTTCACCCCTACAATGGATATTACAGAACAATTATATGGAAATTTTAATATAAATAAATACTTACCCACTCCAGTAATTATTAAAAGCAGAAATCTCTGGTTCACTGAAAATAAGCACAATACTTATATCTTAGCAATATTTATTCTGTTGTTACGCAAGGTGCATTTTCCATTAGATGCTATTTGAAACAGTGAATCTGACCCATAATTTTCTCATTGTAGCGTTTCAAGTTTTGGGAGTGTTTTACTCCATTGTTTTTGTCTGTTTAAGTATATGGCTCAGTCAATAAGTAGAAACTCAAATTACAGGGCAAAACCCTCTTAATGTTTAATTTTAATATTTTTAATTAATGCATATGATTGATTATAATGAAAAGAGGAGCACTAAGTACTAAAGTGTACTTTTCATTGAAAAAAGCTCCAGGTGCGTCCTCTCAAAGACCCTGATTTTACCCTTATTTTATGAGCCTGGATTTGCCGAGCAATCTAATCAAAATCACTAAGCAACCATCCTTTGACATGAAGCCTGCAGCAGATATACCCGTGTTACCTGCTGTGTTTATTTTGTGAGTTTAGTTATTTTTCTCTGAATTTTCTTTGAAATATACTTCCGTAAATGATGCTGCAGATTCTCAACAGCCTGCATTGCCCTGTGGCCATTTTCCGAGTCCTCAAAAAGGGGAGGTATACAAATCCAATAAATTATTATTATTATTATTATTATTATTATTATTATTATTGTTGTTGTTGTTGTTGTTGTTATTTTCACTTCGAATATTATAATGTGGGTGAAATAGTATGCCCAGAGATACTTCTGCACTATATGATCCAGCATCAACTGAGTAAGGGGCTTTAAGCTTTTCCCAATCATGTATCATGGTCCTTGGGGGAGTCACTTGCAGTCTGATAGCTAGTCCTTTTATAGGGAGCTGTCCAATGCATCAACCAATAGCATGTGAGCATTCTCCCGCTCAAACACTGGACCTGGGTGGAACCATGTATACAGTTAATACATAGAATTGTAAACATTTCTACTCATAGATACTGTTGTGGTTAGCTCTGACCCAGCTCCTGCCCCAAGGACTGTGGATGTGGGGGAGACATCCACATGCTGCAGGCCTGTTTTGCCTCCGGTGGAATCTGCTGATGAAGGCTCCTCTGACCAAGAAGACATGAGTGACAGGGAGGAGGAGAGTGTGGCAGACAGCTGAGAAGGAGATCAATTATCTAGCTCCTCCTTGGATTCAGAACAAGAGTTAATGATACAGCCACGCATGCGGAGAGCGATGCATAGGCAATAACAACTGAGAGATTATTATCAAAGAAAATGAGTCCACCTGTGGTTGGGTAGGGCTGTGGTAATTAGTGAGGCTGCTATAAATAGCAGCCTGTGGGTTTGGCCATTGTGGAGGATTATCTGATCGTTGTGTTTCGTGACTTCTTTACTGACTTTGACTTTTTGTGTGCTGATTTTTCCCCGCTTTGAAACTATACCAGAGTAAAGTGTGTTTCACTTTGTGAAAGAAGAAGAACTGTGAATTGCCTCACAGCTGCAAGCTAAGTATCACAGAACTGATAAGAGACTTGTACAAATTACCAGTTTGTTTGGAGACCAGTGCTCTTTGCTATACCAAAAGAGGGCTTGGTTTAAGTGAATTTTCATTATAAAGAACATTGTTTTGAATTTTCAAACGTGTGTGTGTCTGAAATTTGTACCTGTGAATTTTTGGGAGGAGTCTGCCAGAGAGCCCGACAGAACAGATACTTTAGGGTTTAATCGAATTTATTTTTAGATAATTGAGTAAAAATGTGGTCCAGGGTATTGTCCAGAGGAAAGAAACAGTCCAAAACTATAAACTTTCCAAGTACTAAAGGCAACATAGATTAATGATACAGTACTTGCTTTGCCCACAGACAGTGAGAGATATATTTTCCAGCATTTTAAAATAAGACTGAAAATCTAGAGTTGTTTTTTGGTAATTGCTTATGATCAATAGTCTGGCTAGAATAAGGAACATTACAGATCAGTAACTTCTTATTTGTAGGCTGAATGAAGAGAACCAGATTCTTAGCTAACTGTATAGTTAAACTGGAAGCCCAGCAAAAAGCTTATTTTAAGTCTTAATTTAATTACTGGATATTTATTTAGATTTGTATCCAAAACACAGCAGGATAAGCAAGGAAATGGCATGTACTACAATTAAAGCATCTCAAGAGAATTCTCCATATTTTTTTTACTGAGTTGTCCCTTGCTTCAAAGGCCCATAGAGATATTTTCCTTGCTCCGTTTTCCCTTCCACTCCTTTTTTCATTTTCTTCCTCATTCATTTTTATTTTAGTACTAAATAGAAATTTTGCCTTAAGATCTTAAGGCCAGATGTTTCCAGCTGCTTTGATATGCAATTTAGCATTTTGCTTATTTTTTTTACTATACCGTCAATGCATTAGCCTTGTAAAATGTAATGATGTTAATTAGATATCCTCAGAAATGAGAGCAAACATCATTAACCTTGTCACTTTTCATTAAATATGACTCCTTTGTAAATTGTTTGAGCCTGTATATGCTTGCATCTTTTCTTATAATAAACATCATGTGAATCTCCCTAAAGAATCACCTTCTCTATTTAGCCCATTTTCCCCCCTCAAGAGATTTAGGCACCTTATGCAAAATTCCCCCTATCCCTTTGTTTATCCCAATTTCTCTGCAACTAAGATAAACAGAAGGATGACAACTAGTTCAAGGTGAACTTCATGATTAAGTGAAAATGCAAACATTCAACCTCCCAAGGCTACACCTACAATGAGGCAAATAGAAATAAGCTCTTCAGGTCGCAGATCTTGAGGGCCATGGAGTGCAGCAATTTATATAGAATGGAATGGAATGGAATATAATTCTTTATTGGCCAAGTGTGATTGGACACACAAGAAATTTGTCATTGGTGCATAAGCTCTCAGTGTACATAAGAGAAAAGATACATTTGTCCAGAATCCTGAGGTACAACAATTAATGACTGTCATAGGGTGAAATAACCAACCAACTCTAACAAACAAACAAACAAACAAACAACTCTCTAACTAACAACCTACTCTCTAACAAACAATGTGGTTTCAGAAAAAAAAATATCTTGCAACCTGCAACTCCTTCACTACAAAAACATGTGGACCACACATCTCAACAAGGGCAAATCAATAGATGCAATTTACATTGATTTCTGTAAAGTCTTCGGCTCAGTGGTTCATGACAAACTACTTCTAAAACTCAAATCCTACGGCATTTTAGGATCCCTCCATAGCTGGATAACTGCATTCCTATCAAACAAACAACAAGTTGTCAAAATAGGGAGTGCCACATCTAATCCTGTGGACCACATTCAACCACTGCAACATTGCTAAAAAGGCTTCAAGAGTTGTTAACTTAATCCTACATAGCTTCTGCTCAACTAATCTGATACTACTAACCAGAGCATACAAAACTTTCGCCAAACCAATCCTTGAATACAGCTCATCTGTCTGGAACCCGCACCACATTTTGGACATAAACACTCTAGAAAATGTCCAGAGATACTTTACTAGAAGAGCCCTCCCATCCTCCACTCACAACAGAATATCCTACGCAACTAGTTTTATAATCCTGGGTTTAGAAAGCTTAGAACTATGTTGCTTTAAACACGACCTAAGCATAGCCCATAAAATCATCTGCTACAATGTCCATGCTATCAATGACTACTTCAGTTTGAATCACAACAACACACAAGCATAAAATAGATACAAACTTAAAGTAAACTGCTCTAAACTCAACTGCAGGAAATATGACTTTAGTAACAGAGTAGTTGGTGCATGGAACTCACTACCTGACTCTGTAGTATCATCACCTAACCCCAAAACTTTACCCTTAGACTATCCACTGTTGACCCCTCCCAATTCCTAAGAGGTCAGTAAGAGCACCAGTGCGTCTTTCGTCCCCTGTCCTAATATTTCTCTTTTACTAGTATCATGTATATAGATATTGTTATATCTTTGTATACCACCAATACGTACTCGACAAAATAAACAAACAAACAAAGAAAGAAATAAAATCAGGAAACAATCAATATTAATATAAATCATAAGGATACAAGCAACAAGTTACAGTTATACAATCATACAGTCATAAGTGGGAGGAGATGGGTGATAGGAACAATGAGAAGACTAATAGTAATAGTAATGCAACCTTAGTGAATAGTTTGACCATGGTGAGGGAATTATTTGTTTAGCAAAAAACGGTTATTGTGTCTAGCTGTCTTGGTGTGCAGTACTCTATAGTGTCATTCACGCTATAGGAGTTGAACAATTTATGTCCAGGATGCAAAGGGTCAGTAAATATTTTCACGGCCCCCTTTTTGACTTGTGTAGTATACAGGTCTTCAATGGAAGGCAGGTTGGCGGTAATTGTTTTTTCTTCAGTTCTGATTATCTTCTGAAATCTGTGTCTATCTTGTTGGGTTGCAGAACCAAACCATTTTCTTAACATTTCATTTTTACTATTAAACATTTTGGTATGGTGGAATATGTTTTTGCCCTAAGTGCCAAAAGAACGTGGTTGGTATTAGGTATTACGTATTTTGACTTGGGTGGCTGGGTGGCATTTTTGCTTGCTGAACTTCAGGCAATGAAATATTTTGGGTCAGCTCTGAGTTTTCTACTCCCCATCCTAAGCTTTAGGTTCTCAAGCAGACATTTCAAGCTTGAAAAAAATGAAAATAGAAATATTGTACACATGATAATAATCTGTAGTGTAAAATTTTTTTTCTCAATCTTGGCATCTTTATCAAATTGTAGCATAATGTTTTGGAAGGCTGCTTGAGATGATGGAGGAGGAGGTGGTGATGATGATGATGATGATAATTTAATTTAATTTATCTATAATTTAATATAGATAATCTATCATCAACAGAGACAATCTGGTGCAGTGGTTAAGGCACTATGCTAGAAACTAAGATACCATGAGTTCTACCCACACCTTAGGCACAAAGCCAGTTGTCTGACCATGGGCTGGTCAAATTTTCTCAGATCTAGGAAGAAGGATGCAGTGGTGCAAAACCTCACCAAGAAAACTGTAAGTAAGTGTCAAAGCAGTTGGCCAAAGTCAACTGTCAGGGTTCCAAGTAATACTCCCATGATAAATAGGACTCTGAGGCAGGTAGATTCGTGAAATAACCGTTTTATTGAAAATACTATATTGGCACAGGCTAGTGAAAACTGACTCTGAATATTCCAGTGGTTTTTACCAAGTTAAAAGTAAAAAAAATCTCCCTGGTAACGTCACTCCACCTCTCTCCAACACTTTCCAAGGTAAAGTATTTTGTTTTGGCTACAATCCCATCTATCTCTATTCCTCTCTCCCTAACCCTCAGCTCCACTATGGCAACACTGAAGCTACAAAATGCCCTCGCTCAAACCAGTTCAGGGTTGGCATCAACACTGGCATCAACACTGACTTGAAGACACCATAACTGAATAAATGAATGATCAATCAATCAATCAATCAATCATCAGCTTGTATGAAAACTTGATACTGCTTCGTATAATGTTAGCTTTATACTGATTTATTGTTCATGCCTGCACACAAGAATCCAATGTTCAGCATTATTTTGAAGCTAGAAAATGGTTAAAGGAATTCAAGAGAGGACTTAGCGCACTTGTGGAAATGTAGTGACACTAGGCTGATTCCTCTTTTGATTCCACACCCAATGTCTGCCGTGCCTCCTAAGCTTTGGCATGAATACCCATATCTGGAGATTTATTTCATCTAAATCAGGTGTGTCCAACTGATGGCCCGTGGCCAGGATGCTTCACATGCAGGCTAAGCCCACGAAGTGGAAAAACAAAAGGTCATTAATGAAAATGTTGAAGAGCACAGGGCTCAGGACTGAACCCTGTGGTACCCCACTGCCTACCTCCTTCCATGTGGATTTAGACCCATTGAGGACAACTTGCTGGGTGCGGTTGGTCAGCCAATTGTTTATCCATCTTTTTATGTTATAATCTACCCCATTTTTTTTCCTAATTTGTGGATTAGGAGATTGTGATGTACTTTATCAAAAGCTTTACTGAAGTTGAAGTATATTAGGTCTACTGCGTTGTGTTGATTTACTGATTTGGTTATGGTGGGGGAAAATATAAGAGATTGGTTTGGCATGATTTGTTTCTGACAACCCCATGTTGGCTGTTGGTTATTATCTTGTTCGTTTCTAGGTAGTGGCAAAGATTTTTTTGATTATTTTTTTCCAGTATTTTTCCAACTATAGAAGTCAGACTGATTGGTCTGTAATTGCATGGGTCTGTCTTTTTTCCTTTTTTGTGGATGAGGACTATATCGGCTCATTTCCAATCTTCTAGTAGCTTTCCTGTATTCCAGGATTTTTGGTAGGTAAGGAGTAGTGGTTCTGCGATGGTTTCTGCCAGTTCTTTTAGGACTCTGGTCCATTTGGTCCTGGAGATTTGCACTCATTGAGCTCCCACAAGTGGTCCCTTACTGTGTTTTTATTTATGTTGAGTTCAGTTCTGGGGCTGTCTTTTGCAGTTGAGTCGCAGGTTAGTTGGTTGGTGGTTTCTTTTTGTGTGAAAACTGATAGGAAATAGGTGTTGAGCAGCTGTGCTCTATAGAATAGAATAGAATAGAATAGAATTTTTATTGGCCAAGTGTGATTGGACACACAAGGAATTTGTTTATCTCTGTTATCTGTGATTTCTTTACTGTCTTCATTATTTAGTGTAGCGAATGTTTCCTTGATTTTCTTCTTGTTGTTTATGTGCTGGAAGACACTTTTTTTTGTTGTCATTGGCTTTCATTGAAAGGTATTGTTCGTGTTGGCCCTTTTGTATTCTTTTTTTTTTTTCAGATTCTGTCTGTTTCTTGAAATTCTGCCTTAGTTATGTGTCTTTCTTTCCATTTTTTTGTATTTGACTTTTTTTATCTTTTAGGTTGTCTGTGAGGTCTTTGTTTAGCCATGCTGGTTTCTTTTTAGTTTTCCTGTTTTTCTTTTTCATAGGGATTGTGTTGTTTTGAGCATCTATGATTGTGTTTTTTAGGGCGGTCCCAGGCTTCCTGTGTGGTTTTGCCCTTTAGAACTTCTTCCAGGGGATCTTTCCAGATTGTCTCTGAGCTTATTGAAGTCCATTTTTCTGAAGTCTGGGACTATAGTGGTGTTGGGTCCAGCAGTTAATGATTGCATTATATTGAATTTTAGGATGACGTGGTCACTCTCACCCAACGTCTTTGAATACCATCAATATGTACTTGACAAAACAAATAAATAAATAAAATAAAATAAGATAAGATAAAATAAAATAAAAGGCTGTGGATATGCTTAAAGAATCATTGTGATATGTAAAATGTGAAAAATCAATAAAGAAATATTGGTGGGGAAAAGGTGATAGCCATTTTCATTAGGATTTTGTGCTGAAAACCCAGTGTTAAGAAAAATGTGCAACAACAGAAGTGTAGGCTTCTCCGGTGCCTACAATGATTTGCTAAATCAAGAGTTTGTCACACCTTCTTAAATTAATTTGATTCCTTTAAGTAGAGTTGAAGCTGTTCTAAAAGCTTTACACCGTAGCTCAGCCCAGGTGCTATTCATTCTTTCTTTTTTTCCCCTCTCCTTCCCTCTTGTGCCAATGGGCAGAGACTTAGGCAATTGCTATCTTCCTCCTGTGTGATTCATTCACCCACAAAACCATCAGTTCTCTCCGTGGCACTTGCTGTTAATCAAGCTTTCTCCCTCTATTAGAGCAGTTGTTCTTTCCATCACCTTGGTATACATAATCACTAACTTTCTACATTAGCCTGATGGGTAGGTGTTGCTTACATGCCTATCAACGGGGATATTAGTGCATTAGCAGTTTAGCAGGGAAGCTAATGTCAAAATGGTGATGGCCTCTGCTCATACATCATGGGTTCCTTAGAGAAGCTAATGAATGGAATAATTCAAAGACAACCCCCCCCCCAAGTGTACTGTTAAATAGAGGTCCTTGGGTTAAATCAGCCAACACACCTGGTGGGGTTAGGTGCTGCTGTGAAGAACAAACTAATAGAGGCAGGAAAGATTTAGTAGCAGCAAGAAGTGCTTTAGAGCATATTATTGTTTATGTAAAGAGCTACTATATTAAACAGGTGTTATGCATAAATCAAACAAAGATTCAGGATCCATCTGCAGGCTCGTAATTCAAAAGAGAAGAGGTGCAGTGAAAAGGAAGAGAAGTTTCCAACCACTGGAACCACAGATTGTGGCGAAAGTGGCCAAGCATAAAGCAAGAAGAAACAAGGCTGGCAGGACATCTCTTATAAGGAACTGTGCCCCTTATGCTCAATAAAAGTAGTTCTACAAAGATCCATCTCTAGGCTTGTTCTCTCTGGCTGTTGAAAAAGGATACGTTATTCCATTCTATGGTAGGACCAGGTCAGTTTTTGGTCATTCTGCAGTCATTCTTGGCTGTTGTTGCTTCTGAGGACTAGACAGTTGGGTTGCCTAATAAAGTCTTGAATTTTGGTACCAGTAGCTATCAGTGTATACCAGCAGAAACAATGGGAAGGAGTTATGTTACTGTTATGTTATGACCCATCCTAGAATACCGCTCATCTGTTTGGAACCCATACCACATTTCTGACATTAACACCCTCGAAAATGTCCAAAGATACTTCACCAGAAGAGCCCTTCACTCCTCTACCCGAAACAGAATACCCTATGAAACTAGACTTACAATCCTGGGTCATGAAGGCTTAGAACTACGATGCCTTAAACATGATCTAAGTATTGCCCACAAGATCATATGCTGCACTGTCCTGCCTATCAAAGACTACTTCAGCTTCAACCACAACAACACAAGAGCACACAACAGATTCAAGCTTAATATTAACCGCTCCAAACTTGACTGTAAAAAATACGACTTTAGTAGTCGAGTTGTTGAAGCGTGGAACTCATTACCGGACTCCGTAGTATCATTCCCTAACCCCCAAGATTTTACCCTTAGACTATCCACGGTTGACCTGTCCAGATTCCTAAGAGGTCAGTAAGGGGCGTACATAAGCGCACTAGAGTGCCTTCCATCCCCTGTCCTATATCTCATATATCTTCTCTACAAAATAAATAAATAAAATAAAAATAAAAATAAATAATTACAAGGGAGAACAGAGAGGAAGCATGACCAGATGGACTATTTCTACTTTATTGTAAGCTTGCAAGATTCCTGCATTCTCTTTACAGCCCCAGAAATTAGGAAGGGTTCCTTCTGAGATATTTGTTACATGACCATTCCATCTGTGGGCTCCCTGGCTGTGGCTCTCCCACATACCATTATGCTGTGGGGCTGTAAAGGACAGGAGGAATAACCCTGAAGCGAATATGTAGCAAATATGTGCATAATGGCCACAGATTGGCTAATCTACTGATGGGAGATTCAAACCCCTATCAGTGGCTAGAGGGCTGCAGGGAAAACCTTAAAAGCAGTTTCCCTGCCGCTTGCTGGCATTCTGAATCTACTTCAGCTAGGAGAAAATAAAGGTGCTGAATTGTTCCTATGAATCGCCTTTTCATTTACGCATGAATCTAACAGAGTCTCCCTCATATCTCTTGCTTCCAAACTTTAAATTAATGCAAGAATGCTGCATTCACCTGAAATAAATGGAGACATTTTTGAGGGACAGGTGAAGAGAAAAAAAAACCCAGACAAGAATAATTTATTTCCCATGTATGAAAATGTCTAAGATTTCCCCAGGAATGTTTCTAATATTGTTGAATGTGATTGTTCTATTTTATATTTAAAAAGAAATAGATAGCAATTCATTATCTGCTTACATTTCTGACTTTTACGGTGGGAGAAAGGTTTGGTCCACAAAACATATTCTGAATATCTTGTGTGGCTTGTCTTTGCTTTTTACTTCTTCTTATTTCCATAATGCTATAAAAGAAGTTTGAGAAATGGCAGTTGTGGACAGATAGTTTGGAAGGGAAGAATAGGAAAAAAAAAACCCCAGTAATGTTATTTCACTTGGATTGCAGTTTAGGGAGTATTGAAATGCAAAATGTTCACCTAAAACAGTTGGCACTGGGAATAATCAAATATCTATATATAGCTTCCTAGACTTTTCCCCATTGTAGTTAACTACTATCTTGAGCAGGAAGACCTGGAATAGCTTTACTAATTTTATAAGCAGAACGTAAAATATATCTGGTCATGGTGGTTCACCTGGATGTCTAGCTAATTACAAAACATAAGTTATCTTATCCTTTTAAAATATATATATATATTTTATTGGTTTTTGCACACACATAACACAATACAAACAACATACAGCAGTGCTCTGTGCATGTGTCCCATCATCCGACATTCCCCACCACCAATTGGGGGGCTTCACTTATTTACGAGTATATATTCTGTTATTTCCTCAGCTCTGATTTGCATTTATTTACAATTCAAAGAGTGATTTGAGTTTATTTTTCACCTTTTCATCGCAAATTTTACTTAACATATAATCCCTCACCTTGTCCCATCGTTCCATCAGTTTCTCAGTTTGTTTTCATTAAAGTTGTTTAATCTTATTTCCATAATTTCAAAGTGAATGTGATCCACCATGTACCAGTACCAATTCTGTAATGTCCATTTTTTAGCCTCTTTCCAACCCAATACCACTACTGCTTGAGCGCTTTCCAGTGCTGCAGTTTTAATTTCTTTAAAATCTCTCAGTTCTCTTTGTTTAACTAATATCGCTATTACTTTTATAGTTATTCACTTAATGTTTAACATCTTGTATAAGTTATCTTATCCTACCATTAATAGAAATAAATGTGATATATTAGCTATTCCAGATTCAAAGTCAAATTAACTCATTTACTCATGTATTCAACCATCCATCCATCCATCCATCCATCCTATAAGGCTACTCAATCAATATTTGACTCAGGCAGCATGCACAGTTAAAGACATCAAATAACGACCAACAAAATAAATCAATTGAAAACTATTTCAATAGAAACAGTCATTTCGAAGTAGGCATGAAGCTAGAAATTTGGAGAGTCAGAATTCTAGTTTAGTCTAGACTCACATCGAGGCAATTACTCACTCTCAGTCCTAGGAAGGGGCCCATGGCAAACCACTTGTGAAATGTTAACAAGAAAAGTGTAGCAACTTATCCAGATAGTCTCCAAAAATCAACAGTCACTTAAAGGCACAAAAAATAAAATCAAAACAGTTTAAAAAAAAAAAAAAACCTCCAGAGAAAAGGATCCATGTTTCAGGGTCTTTCAGAAAGGTGGCAGGGTTAGACTATCTGAATTTTGGTGAGAATGATACTCCATAGGCTAGGCTAAATGACAGAGGATTAGCACTCAGAATAAATAAATAAATAAATAAACAAACAAACAAACAAATAAACAAATAAATAAATAAAATTTATTTATTTATTTATACTGTGCGATAATCCTCTGTCTCATATATATATATATATATATATATATATATATATATATATATATATACACACACACATACACACACACACACACACACACACACACACACACACATATATATATCTTCAGTATATATATATATATATAACTTCTGTAACCGAGTTGTCGAAGCGTGGAACTCATTACCGGACTCCATAGTGTCATCCCCAAACCCCCAACACTTTACCCTTAGATTATCTACGGTTAACCTATCCAGATTCCTAAGAGGTCAGTAAGGGGCGAGTACAAGTGCACTAGAGTGCCTTCCGTCCCCTGTCCTATTGCTCTCCTATATCTCCTACACCTTTCTTCTATTCCTATATCTCTTCTTCTATTCTTTCATTGATATGTTCTGTTACTATACCTTCTTTTCTCTTCTTTCTTAGATATAGTTTACTATGAGTATCTCTTCTATAACCTTTATCATGTATTTTACTATGTGTATATAGATATATACCCACTAAAACCTTCATTGTGTATTGGACAAAATAAATAAATAAATAAAATAAATAAATAAACATTTCCTTATCTCAATGAATGCCTCGGGAGTGATGTTTGAAACCCTGGGGCCAAGCTATACATTAAGATTAAAATAAATGTTTGGCTTTTTTCCAAAAAGAAATGGCATTATGGAGCATATAGTTAACCTTGGCATGAAAAAACATTTTTTTCTAGATTTAACAACATCCAATCAAAAGTAGACAGGAAGATTAGCACAGCATTCATTAGGATTCACATTCTGGAAAATATGGACAAAGCTATAATTCTTTGTTACATCAACTGAAAAACACCTCCTTGGAATTAAGAAATATGTATCTGATTATAATTAAGGACACTTCCTGGGCTGTAGATTCAATTGAAATCAGTGGGACGTCCTCCAAAAACGATACACATAGGCTTTGACTGCAGGAATTCAATGCATGTTTACAAAATCAAAATCACCATGGAGAGTTTTCTTAGGATGATGGTTTGACTAATTTTGGATTGCTGCATTCTGAAGGCTTGAAGCATTCTCAGACAGATAAAATGGTTTTGATGCACAATGTAAATGTGGTGGAGGCCACTTAATCCAAATCACCAACAGTTGAATAATTTCTGGTTTGTTTTCTCCTGGGTGTAGTAGCTCAGTTTATAAATGTGCTTGTACTTCATAAATCACTCTCAAGAGCAAAAGGGGAAAAAAATGGAAAATCTATTTCTCTGTATCCCCTTGGGTCTTTATTTAATTTTTAATGACATCTGGAGGATACTTCATCAGTGGCAACAATAAAGTCATTCCAACACTCATCTTTACTACAAAGGGGAGTAAACGTTTCACACACAGAGCAGAATAACAACAACAAAATCCTCATAGGGAAAAGGGCTGTTTAAAAGATGGACAAACTCATTTTAAATCATAAGAAGAAAGAAAAACATTCAGAACAATGCAGAATAGCAATAGCATTGGGTAGTTAACACATATGCTAATATTAACGATGCAGATGTTAAAAGGAATGTGCAATTTTGGGAATCTATTAAGATAATTAGCTATATGGGTTGCCATCTGCTAGGAATCACAATGTTTACCTCTACTTGGATTCATCCTATCAAGATGACTGGTCAAGCTGATGTCAGCAAGAGCAAGAATGTCATTAGCATCAGCATTAAGTTATCCAATAAATTAGGAGTACTTACTCTGGATGTAAAGGAAACCAGCCACAGATTTCCAAGGAAGGTTCTTCCAAAACTACTAACAAGAGAGTGTGCAATATAAATGGATACCACAATATCATTAAAATGGTAATGACATTATAGTTTTCTAAATAAATAATTAGTGACATGATTGCTGCAGCATATGAAGCCTTGCAAAATATATTCAAAGGCTGTAATATACAGTATCTTTAGCTACCAAGACCAGAACCATACAATCCATGGTATTATTTGTGACACTCTATGGAAGCCAAGCTGGACTTTTAGGAAGCAGGATAGGAAGAGTATTCATGCTTTTGAACTTTGGTGTTGGACAAGACTCCTGACAACAGCCAAGAAAACAAACTAATGGTTAATCAAACAAATCAACCCAGAATTCTTATTTGAGAGCTCAATAACCAGGCTCAAATTATCTTACTTTGGAGACAATGTTGGAATAATATAATTATGTTCCATAATGCTGGAAAAGATGGAAAGAAGGGAATGGCCAACAATAAGGTGGATAGACTCAACTACAATAGTGATGGGTGCAATATTGGAAGACTTAAAAGACCAGATTAGAAACAGGTCATCATATTTATGTGGTCACTAGGATTTGAAAACTGGCATATCAATCAATCAATCAATCAATCAATCAATCTCTTCCCATTTAGAAGTAAATTACATATTTTATCACCCTAACAACCTTGATGATACAGTCCTGCTTGCCAGTAAGCATGAAGACCTTTAGCTTTGCATCAACAGAGTCACAGAAATATCTGAAAAATACAGCTTGAAGCTTAACACCTTAAAAACCAAGGTCATGGTCATTACCAAACAACCCATTAATTTATCACCAATAACTTCAGAAGGGATACCTCTAGAAAAAGTTGAAAGGATCATACACCTTGGTTTTAATTTACATGAAAGTTGGAACATAACCACAAGTAAAAACAAAGATAGAGAAAGCTCAAAGATCATTCTCCAAATGAAAAAGGTCTTCTGCAGTCATGACATAAGCCTAAAACTGAAAATCAAGGTTGTCAAATGTTACATCTTTTCTATCCTGCTCTACCGAGTTGGTTTTGGACAAAAAGTCACTTGAAGAGACTAGAAGCATTTGAAATGGGGATTACAGGCAGCTGTTATGTATAAACTGGGTTGACAAAATCAGAAATCAGGAGATGATAAACTGCCTGGAAAAACCAAGAGAAATAATCAAAACCATTAAAAAGCAAAAATTAGAATATTTCAGACATGTGATGCAAGACCCGGAAAAATACAGCCTACTTCACTTAATCCTCTAGAGAAAGATCGGAGGCAAATGAGGTCCAGGCAGAAAAAAGAACATTGTGGCCAAAACTCAGTAGCACTGTTCTGTCCCGATTAAGAATATAACACACAGCTTGTTCGCAATTATTTTTAATCAATAACTGATTGCTAATAATTGTCACAAACACAGAAACTTAAAGGCAGTATATTTTTGCAAAAGCCCAACTGTTAATTAATCCTCATTAACAGTTGACATAAGTTCAGGAAGTCTTAAATCATAATAGCAATTAGTCTTTGATAGCTCATAAAATTTGGCAAAATGCCCAGGAGTTGCGTTCAAATAACAATCCAAAGCAGATAAGCAGAGCAGAGATTTTCCAGACACGAGTCCACACGCCGCACACACAAATTTCAAATTTGTTTCCTGCAGAGATTCAACGACCCCAGCTTTCCTTAAGTAGATTAGAGGAGTGGCCAATGAGTCCCAAGTCTTACTCCTGATGAGACCTGCTCTGGAATAACCACGCCTGCCTTTTGGCAGCTCTGCGTGCTTATGCATCAAGAAGAGGAGAAGCTGTGATGTTGATGCTGTTATACATCTTGGCACAAACGATCTGTCCCAAAAAGATGTACTCTCTGTGCAGTATGACTTTCAGAGCTTGGGATATGAACTTATTCGTATAGGTTGTAGGCTTATCTTTTCAGAGGTATTACCAATATATAAGGAACAAAAAAGGAAAGGCCAACATGTAACAGAGTTTAATGTGGGGCTAAAAGAGTTTGGCTTTGTTAGTCATGATGTCTGCAGCTGGTCCAATAAAAACTGTGCAAAAGAGATGATTTGCATCCATCAAAGAAAGGACTGAGCTACTTATAGTTGCTATTATGGAACTGCCATTGCGGAACTGCCATTGCCATTATGGAAACTTATAGCTGCCATTACATCAACTGCCTTTCCTGGGGAAATGTCAATCAAAGGTAGGCACGGCATGGGCGGACGGTGCACTTGAACATCCGGCGCGAGGCAGGAAAGGGACATGATGCCACCGCTGCTGCTTCTTCCACCTTGGCTGCCTCTGGCAAAGGGGACAGGAAGAACGGGAAGGGGATCTGAAGCTTTCTATTGGGATGCTTCAACCACAACAACACAAGAGCACACAACAGATTTAAACTTAATATTAACCGCTCCAAACTTGACTGTAAAAAATATGACTTCAGTAACCGAGTTGTCGAAGTGTGGAACTCATTACCGGACTCCATAGTGTCATCCCCAAACCCCCAACACTTTACCCTTAAATTATCCACAGTTGACCTATCCAGATTCCTAAGAGGTCAGTAAGGGGCGAGTACAAGTGCACACTAGAGTGCCTTCCGTCCCCTGTCCTATTGCTCTCCTATATCTCCTATATCTCTTCTTCTATTCTTTCATTGATATATTCTATTCCTATATATATATATGTATATGTGTGTATGTGTATATATATATATATATATATATATATATATATATATATATATATATATATTTGTAGATTGTTCTGAGTTCGGGTTTTGCCCTGTGTAATATTTTGCATGTCTATGCGACGTTTCGGTGAAATCACATTCACCATCCTCAGGCTGAAGTTTCAAGCTTCGTGCTGTTGTAAAAATATATATGTGTGTGTATATATATATATATATATATATTCCTATATTCTATATATTCTATATATTCTATTCCTATATCTTCTTTTCTATTATTTCTTAGATATATTTTACTATGAGTATCTCCTCTATAACTTTCATCATGTATTTTACTATGTGTATATTGATATATACTCACTAAAACCCTCATTGTGTATTGCACAAAATAAATAAATAAATAAATAAAATAAAAATAAATACTGCCCACGTTTTCTCAAAACTTCCCATTCTTCCTGTCCCCATTGCCAGAGGCAGCCAAAGTGGCGGAATCTGCGATCCTCGTCAGTGGAAGAAGCGGCAGTGTGGCATCCTCTCCCTTGCCTGCCTCACGTCAGACATTTATGCGCACCAAGCTTTTCCTGCATGGAAATTGCCCCGGCATGACTTTCACCTACTGTTCCCGGGCAACTTTCCCAACCGAGCACCTGAGTCCTTCCACCCCCTGCCCTTCACCCCGCCGGGAGAGCACAGCTGTTCAGTCGCTCAGCATTTCCTTGCTTCTGCACATGCACAGAAGCAAGGAAATACCGGGATTGGCAAAATGGTACACTGCACATGTGCAGGAAGCTGAAGGGCGCATACATGTGCCCCTATCCCACACTGGAGCATTCCAGTAGGGCCGTTATAGAACAGAATGGAATAATGGAATGGATTGGAACAGAACAGAATAGAATAGAATTTTATTGGCCAAGTGTGATTGGACATATAAGGAATTTGTCTTGGTGCATATGCTCTCAGAGTACATAAAAGAAAAAGATACATTTTTCAAGAATCATGTGGTACAACACTTAATGATTGTCACAGGGGTCAAATAAGCAATGAAGAAACCATCAATATTAATAAAAATCTTAGGATACAAGCAACAAGTTAGTCATACAATCCTAAGTGGGAGGAAAAGAATTATAGGAATGATGAGAAAAAAAATAGTATAAATAGAAGTGCAGATTTAGTAAAAAGAAGAAGAACCTTAGGGGTGGGAGGCAAACAAAGTAACAGGTCCAAACAAACTATGAAAGATACAAAGTCAAATCAGAATTGGAATTTTGTTTACACATTCCTTAAACAGCAGTGTTTTCCAACTTAGACTACTATCAGGTAGTTTAAAAGTATCCTTTCCGAGAACATAGAGTGCAGAGGGCAAATATTACATTGCATACGAGATCTACAGTTTGACTTACTTTTTCATCACTATAACTTACCCAGTATGGCAGAAACGAGAGTCTTTGAGAGTTTTAAAAACATGCATCTTTCTTTGGAGTTGGATTCTTAGGCTGCAAAAGAAGACATTCCTTGTAACTTATTGAATCAAGATATTGAAAAACGGGAGAGCTGTCCATGCCACAATTATAAAAAGGAGACACACAGTACTTCAGATGAGTATAGTCTTAGATTTCAGTCAGATATTTTATCTTCAGTTGATTTAATTTTGAAAGAGCTAACATTTCTTGAAAGACCACTTGTGGGCAGCTGAAGGGAGGCTCTTTTTGCCCCTCTCCATCTTTTCCCACCTCCCATTTTTTTCTGATGTCACTAAACCTCCCCTGAACATTTGAAATTTTCATGAATTCTCCAGCTCTCTAGAAGCAAGCAACTCTTGGGAGCCTGGGAGCAAAAACACAGAAAGAATGCTGGTACCTTCTCATGCTAGCCATTTTCTCCTCCTTAGAATTGATTTTTCCAAACTGCTGTTGCTGCTACCAACATGTGCATTGAGCAAGAAAATCTTTGACGATCCCCATCATATCTAGATGCAATTCCAGCTGTGTCCTGGTTTTCCTCATTGCTATTTGCCACTGTTGAGACCATTGGAGGGTAAAGCAACATTGATGCACCTTGTTATTTCAGGTGAGATGACCTCAAATAGCAAATGCCATTCAGTCAATGTAAGCAAGCATCAATGCACATCAGTTCACACAAATATCCAACACAGGGACATGTAAACAAATATCTGAAATGGGCACATACATTACAGCTGGGCAGGAAATTTCAGATTTCTCCTTCAGCGTGTTTTGGAATCCATAGAAGCATTCTTGGATCATCAGGTTACTTACCATCCAAGTGTTGGTTATTACAGAATAGAGAATAACAGAGTTAGAAGGGACCTTGGAGGTCTTCTAAGTTGTCCCCCTGTTCAAGCAGGAGACCCTATATCCATTATTATGAACCTAGGGCATGTATGCCACAGGTGAGCCTTTGCCCTAGCTCAGCTCCAGTACGCATGTGCGTGCTGGCCAGCTGATTTTCAGCTCGCACAGTGGCTCTGGTAGGGCATTTCCGGCCTCCAAAGGAGTGAGGAAGGGTGTTTTTGCCCTCCCCAGGCTCCAAGAATACCTCTGGAGCCTGGGAGGATAAAAAATGGGCCTACTGAGGCAACTGGAAGTCAGGAAACAAGGGATCGGTGGCGGTCATGTACAGATTCAAAGGAGGTGTAATGTACGGAAAACATTGAATTATGGGTGTGGCATAGCACCCATCTGTGTGCTTTCATGGCATTGGACCAGAATACTTCAGGAACCGCCTTCTACCGCACGAATCCCAGCGGCCAATAAGGTCCCACAGAGTTGGCCTTCTCCAGGTCCCGTCGACCAAACAATGTCGTTTGGTGGGCCCCTTGGAAAGAGCCTTCTCTGTGGTGGCCCCGGACCTCTGGAATCAACTCCCCCCTGGAGATTAGAACGGCCCCCACCCTCCTTGTCTTTCTCAAGTTACTCAAGACCCACCTATATCGCCAGGCATGGGGGAATTAAGACATCTCCCCCAGGCTTTCTTATATTTTATGTTTGGTATGTATGTGCTGTATGATTTTTAAATTGTTGGGGGGGTTTATATAATTTTATTATTAGATTTGTTCCATTGTTATACTGTTTTTTATTACTGTTGTGAGCCGCCCCGAGTCTTTGGAGAGGGGCGGCATAAAAATCTAATAAATTGAATTGAATTGAGTTGAATTTCAGCACCTTAGGGAATAAAGGTTTGCCATCACTGACCTATACCATTTCAAACAAGTAGCTTCTTAAAAGCCTCCACTGATAAAGCACCCACAACCTTTGAAGGCGTATTGATTGTTCTCACTATTAAGTTTCTTCTTAATTCCAGGTCATCCATTGGTTCTTGTCCTGCCTTCTGGATACTTTGGAAAATAAGTTGACATAGAAACATAGAAACATAGAAGTCTGATGGCAGAAAAAGACCTCATGGTCCATCTAGTCTGCCCTTATACTATTTTCTGTATTTTATCTTAGGATGGATATATGTTTATCCCAGGCATGTTTAAATTCAGTTACTGTGGATTTATCTACCACATCTGCTGGAAGTTTGTTCCAAGGATCTACTACTCTTTCAGTAAAATAATATTTTCTCATGTTGCTTTTGATCTTTCCCCCAACTAACTTCAGATTGTGTCCCCTTGTTCTTGTGTTCACTTTCCTATTAAAAACACTTCCCTCCTGGACCTTATTTAACCCTTTAATATATTTAAATGTTTCGATCATGTCCCCCCTTTTCCTTCTGTCCTCCAGACTATACAGATTGAGTTCATTAAGTCTTTCCTGATACGTTTTATGCTTAAGACCTTCCACCATTCTTGTAGCCCGTCTTTGGACCCGTTCAATTTTGTCAATATCTTTTTGTAGGTGAGGTCTCCAGAACTGAACACAGTATTCCAAATGTGGTCTCACCAGCATTCTATATAGTGGGATCATAATCTCCCTCTTCCTGCTTGTTATACCTCTAGCTATGCAGCCAAGCATCCTACTTGCTTTCCCTACCGCCTGACTGCACTGTTCACCCATTTTGAGACTGTCAGAAATCACTACCCCTAAATCCTTTTCTTTTGAAGTATTTGCCAACACTGAACTGCCAATACAATACTCAGATTGAGGATTCCTTTTCCCCAAGTGCATTATTTTACATTTGGAAACATTAAACTGCAGTTTCCATTGCTTAGACCATTTATCTAGTAAAGCTAAATCATTTACCATATTACAGACGCCTCCAGGAATATCAACCCTATTGCACACTTTAGAGTCATCGGCAAATAGGCAAACCTTCCCTACCAAACCTTCCCCTATGTCACTCACAAACATATTAAAAAGAATAGGACCCAGAACAGACCCTTGTGGCACACCGCTTGTAACCTGACTCTGCTCAGAATACTCGCCGTTAACAATAACTCTCTGATGTCTACACTTCAGCCAGCTGCAAATCCATTGAACTATCCAGGGATTAAGTCCAATCTTCACTAATTTATCTATCAGTTCTTTATGTGGAACGGTATCAAAGGCTTTGCTGAAGTCCAGGTAGGCAATATCCACGGCACCACATTCATCCAACACCTTTGTGACATAGTCAAAGAAATCAATGAGATTAGTCTGACATGATTTGCCTTCAGTAAAGCCATGCTGATTTGGGTCCAATAAGTTATTGTTTTTTAGGTGCTGTTTTATCCTCTTTTTGAGTAGAATCTCCATCATTTTAACTACCACTGATGTCAAGCTAACTGGCCTGTAGTTACCAGCTTCTTCTCTACTGCCCTTCTTGTGGATAGGCACAACACTGGCCATTCTCCAATCCTCAGGAACTTCTCCTGTTAACAAGGATTGGTTAAACAAATCAGTCAGGGGGGTAGCAATGACAGATCTGAGTTCTTTAAGAACTCTGGGGTGGATGCCATCTGGACCCATTGCCTTATTTATCTTTAATCGTTCAAGTTCTTCTAAGACATCGGCTTCTAAGATCACTGGAGCTGAATCCGTACAGCTGGAAGCAATGCTATATCCCTCTATAGTATTATTTTGTAAGGTGTCTTTTGAGAAAACTGAACAGAAGTAGCTATTGAAATGGTCAGCGATCTCCTTATTCCCATTAATGCATGTATTATTCCCGGTACTAAGCTTCGTGATGCCGTAGTTTTTCTTCTTCTTATCATTAATATATCTGAAGAAGGTTTTATCCCCCTTCTTTACAGATTTGGCAATTTCTTCCTCTTTTGAGGCTTTAGCAGCATATATTATCTGTTTCGCCTCCTTCTGTCTCATTTTATATACCTCCCTATCAGCTATACTTCCAGACTCTTTATACCTCCTATAGGCAGCCTTTTTTTCATTGACTATAGCCCTTACATCATTGCTAAACCATAGCGGTTTCTTCTTCCTTTTACCTTTAGTTATTTGTCTTACATACAGTCCAGTGGCTTTTAAGATGGCCTTACATACAGTCCACTGGATGCTCGCTCCTGCCATTTTATCCCTCCCCCTTAATTCATTATCTAAATATTCTCCCATTGCATTAAAATTTGTTTTTCTGAAATCCAATACTTTGGTTGCATTATAGGATTGCTCACAATGAGTTTTTACATCAAACCACAAACATAGATGGTCACTGCAACCTAAATTTTCTCCCACCTTGACATCTGAAACCCAATTCCCATTCGTAAAAACTAAATCTAGAATATTCTCCCCTCTAGTTGGTGTCTTAACCAGCTGTGCCAGAGCTGCTCCTGTAAAGGCCTCTACTATATTCTTACTTTTGCATGTAAGGGCACTGGGGATATTCCAGTCAACATCAGGCATGTTGAAATCACCCATAACCACAATATCTCCCTTTACTGCCATTTGGGTAATTTCATCCACCATCTTGTTGTCATATTCCTCGGATTGCCCTGGAGGCCTATAGATCACCCCAATTCTAATGACAGAACCTTCTTTATTTTGCATGCAAATCCAGAGAGTCTCTAGATCTTGACACGTATTTTGAATTAGTGTTGTTTTTAGACTTTCTTTAATATAAATGGCTACTCCACCTCCCCTTCTCTCTATTCTATCCTTCCTATACAGTGTATATCCTGGTATGGATATTTCCCATTCATTAGAATCCTTAAACCATGTCTCAGTTATGGCAACCAGGTCCAAATTATCTCTAGATATTATGGCCATTAATTCACAGAGCTTGTTGCTCAAGCTTCGAGCATTTGTGCACATTACCCGAAGAACATTATTTTCGTTATTAGTTTGCCCCTTATCATCAACAACTACATCTATATTATTTGCAGCTCCCTTTTCATAAGCTTCCAAAAACTGCTTTATCCTCATTGGTCGGGGACAGAAATCACCCACATCAGTTACATCTCTGTCCCCTTTACCTAGTTTAAATGCCTGTCCAAAAAAGTTCTGAATTCCTCACCGAGCACCTGGGTACCTCTATATGATGGATGCAAACCATCCCTCTTAAACAACTCCCTATTAGACCACCTACTGACATCATGACTTACATAGCCAAAACCTTCAGCTTTACACCACTGCCTTAACCACACAGTAAACTCTCTGATACACGTTGTTTTATCCTCTTCGCCACAAACCGGTAACACCTCTGAGAAAGTCACTGAATCAGTTATTTTACCCAGCTCCACACTTAGACATTGAAAATCTCTTTTTACTACATTAACATTTCTCTGGGACAAATCATTTGTGCCAAGATGCACCACCACATCAACGTTATTACCTTTACTCACAGTCTTAACAATGTTTGTAATCCACCTCCTGTCCCTGCTGGCAGTGGCCCCTGGGAGACACCTCAGCACCTTAACCACATCCTTGCTCTGTCCCAAATCAACACCTCTAACGGTCGAATCACCCACGTTGACCCCCCGTTTGTGGCAGCCCCTCAAATATTGGAAGTATTGGAACAGTACTATCATGTCACCCCTAGTCATTTTTTTTTCTTTAGACTAGACATATCTAATTCCTGTAACAATTCTTCATACGTTTTAGCCTCCAGGCCCCTAATTATCTTTGTTGCTCTTCTTTGCTCTCTTTTCAATGCTCAACATTTTTTAAAATAATGTGGTGAACAAAACTGGATGCAGTATTCCAGATTTGGGCTTATTAAGGTTTTATAAAGCATTGCTAATACTAATACTAACTGTTGTGAGTGTTCTTTGTCCACTTCAGGTCATGTCAGATTCTGAGGATGAGCCAGGCCCCTCTGGATACCCTGGGCCAGGGGGGTTGCCAGCTGATACACAGGGTGAGAGTGAGGGAGAAAGTGACCTGAGTGAACCACTAGAGGGGGCTGATGTGACAGTGAGGGAGTGGTCCCAGTTGGAGGATGAGGAAAACATTAAAGTGGATTGACCCTCACTATAGAAGATTGCTGAGAAGGTGAGAAGAGTTGCACAGTAAAAGCTATTAGTTTACAGCCTTATCCTCTTTGGGGTGTGATGTCACTTCCAGGCAGTATAAAGGCAAAGGATCTTGGGTAATTGGGTGTGGGGTTTCAACGTCATTCAATGGAAGAGATGTTAGACTGGGGGTGTGATTGAACAAGGCTTTAAAACCAGTAACAGACATTCTCTGCTGGATGATTTTTGTCTGGAACTTCGGTGAGCTAACTCATATGTTTAAATTATAAATGGACTGGTTATCTCAGGAATACTGATTAGGATCAGTTTGGCACCTTTAGATTAGATTAGATTAGATTTATTGGATTTATATGCTGCCCCTCTCCGCAAACTCGGGGCGGCTCACATTGTTTATGTTTAGCTCCAAAGACAAAAATAACTCCTTTTTCCTTGCCATTTTAAAATCTGCTTTTCGTTATGTGTGCTTTATTCAATAGTTTGGTTTTATCATAAAGTAAGGGATTTTTGAGTTGGTGGACTCAAACAGCCATGGTGACATGGTGTTTAGAGTTCAGTTCACTTCTGCTGATCACTGGCTGCCAGCAGTTTGGCAGATCGAATCTAATCAGGCTCAAGGTTGACTCAGCCTTCCATTCTTCCAAGGGCAGTTGTTCTGTCTGGGTGCCCCCAGACTTCAACACCAACTGGAAAAAGCAGCCAGACACGCTGGTAAAATCAAAAGCACTTTATAGTTTGAAAAATAAACACAGAGAAAAACCTGTTCTTCCCAACAGGCAGGCTATGAGGCTTCACAGCAGAGTCCTGACGGCCAGACAATACAGCAGACTTCTTGCTGGCACACCCACCACTGTAGAGAATAAGACCCACACCTTTCCCCCCCAAGGTTTCAGTATTCAAAGTCACAAACCAGAATTCCAAGACGCCAAAGATCACAGCCAGGTCCCAGGACTCCCAAAGATAATATTCCACAAGCCAGGAAGGGTGGGTCTGCCTTTTCAGCCTTTCCAGAGAGCACCACACCCAAACCCAGCTGTTGCCTCTTTAGTGCTGAAAGTACCTGGCTAATTGTCCCCTTCGTTGTGTTGCTCTTCTCTGCCGGAGATCGATTATTGCTTGTGCATTTTCATCTAAGGAATCCAGGCTGCTTGCTGGGGAGAGCTCCCTCTCGGGGGACTCTGGCTGTCCTCCCTCTCCCTCAGCCTGAGATTCCTCCTCCCCGTATGCCTGAACCTCCTGTTCCTCATCCTCCCCCTCTGAGCAGGAAGCCGGCAGAGGATCAGCCGTTCCCTGAGGGGCCTCAGACGGAATCACAACAGGCAGTAAAATGACCCAGATTGTTGGGGGCAATATGCTGACTCTGTTAACTGCTTAGAGAGGGCTGTAAAGCACTGTGAAGTGGTATATAAGTCTTAGTGCTATCACTATTGTTATTCTTGAGATCTTGACTCTATCCCTGTTTATGCAATAAGGATTGCATTAATTTTATTACCTGTACACCCTTCATAGTGTAGGACCGGATTACACGAGGAACCAATTATCTTCCTGCGCCTCACATTTTGATGGTGTCACTGTGCTTTGGGTCTCATCAATTAAAAATGTCACCTGGTAGGACCCACAAAGTAACTTTTCTCTGTGGTGCTGCATGCCCTCCAGAACACCCTTTCTCAAGATTTATACAGCTCTCAACCTGGCTCTATTGAAACAAGCCCTTAAAGTCTGGTATTATCCCCCAGGCCCTAGGTTGGAGAATGTGATGGACCTCTTGGGTAGCATTTCTTCTTTTAAATGGCTGTTTGCCTTTTTTCCCTCTGGACTTTGCTTCTGAGAGATATAATTAATAGCGTTGAATTGCTGGATTTCTTCGCTATATTTTGTAAGCAACCCAGAGTTGTAACAGATTGGAAGCAGCCACTAAATCCCATAAGGAAATCATTCATGCATGCATGCAGTGAAATTTACCTCCCACTTTTCTTTCACAAGCCCAGTCCTGTGAGCTGCTTGAGAGAAAGGAGAGTTTCCATAGCTGAGGCTGGGCTAAAAGATGGATTAAGATTTGGGCCTTGTGGTTCCCAGTTAACACCTTAATTAGCCTTACTAAATATAACCTCCATTGTAGAAACAAATAGAACCAAATCATAGCATAAGTATAAAATATGTAAGGGAGTCAATTATATAAATGTTTTTTAAAAAAAGATTACCTGTGTCGTATTAGTGGCTTAAGAGACTCTTTGAACACCTGGATTTATTTTATATCTTCCAAAGAGGATTTTTTGTGAATTTGCTTTTGAATGTAAAGCATCAGTATTAGTCTTTTTTTTCCCCAGGAAAACAATTAGGCAACAGGGAAATTTTTGAAACACCAGTGATTTGAGGTAGAATACTATGAAAACTAGAAGGAATAATAAGTCAATGGCTGACAGATGGTGATGTGAATTAGAGAAGCCTTTGGCAGATGGAATTGACAATTCAGGCAGGACAGAGTTTTTGGCCACCACTAGATCATATTGGAAAGTGTGGAGAAGGTCTTGCGTCTCTGAGAATTGCCAATTTGGGTACAGTAAACATATGGTGGAGGACAAAACTATATCTCTTTCTATTGGTTGGACAGAAAACCAGGGATAAGGCTTTGATATCAGAAGGCAATCTCTTCCTTAGCTTTGGTGCTGGCAAGGAGGTGCAATTTTCATGTTTAATGGGCCTCTGATACAGGATTATTTTTGTTTTGGCTCACAAAGTCATTATTCTCACTACAAAGTCTGGGAAATGGTACAAAAACATTAAACTCAAAGCTCTGCAACTTTATTTATATCACAATAGCCATAATCTTTCCCCCTACAAGAGGATTTTGTCATGCAACAGTGGCTGTCTAATGACAAACAGGAGTATAACTGGGAGAATTGGATGAGAACCATCCATGAGTCGCCCATCAAACAACTGAACTGAAAAATCTTCAGGGCTGAAGTGAAACAGGAAAAGACAGTCGGTGGAAGGACAAAGTGGCCCTCTGTAGATGAGTTGGGACCTCCCTTTGTAGTAGACCTTAGGGAGAGTTGGGTATTCGTCTCTAATGTTATGAAGTACCTTGTAGGGATGGATTCAAATGGACTGACCTGTTTTTGCTGCAGAAACAAGAGCTTCTGCAAAGCGAGCCAACTTAGCAGCTGTTTAGAGCTACTTTTCAGCTTTGCTTTAAAAGAGGGATTTCCCCCTTCTCTTTAGAACCCCACAGTCCCTTTTTTGTCAGGGTGCAGTTGGGTGTTATTAATCTTACAGATTAACTGCAGTGGGAGGGACCTTGTAGGCCATCTAGTCTAATCCCCTACCCAAGTAGGAGACCCTACATCATTTCTGACAAATGGCAGTCCACTCTCTTCTTGAACGCTTCCATTGATGGAGCTCCTACAACTTCCTGTGTTAGCAAAAACTTCAGAAGAGAAGGATTTAGGGGTAGTGATTTCTGACAGTCTCAAAATGGTTGAGCAGTGTGGTAGGGCAGTAGGAAAAGCAAGTAGGATGCTTGGCTGCATAGCTAGAGGTATAACAAGCAGGAAGAGGGAGATTGTGATCCCCTTATATAGAGTGCTAGTGAGACCACATGTGTTCAGTTCTGGAGACCTCACCTACAAAAAGATATTGACAAAATTGAACGGGTCCAAAGACGGGCTACAAGAATGGTGGAAGGTCTTAAGCATAAGGAAAGACTTAATGAACTCAATCTGTATAGTCTGGAGGACAGAAGGAAAAGGGGGGACATGATCGAAACATTTAAATATGTTAAAGGGTTAAATAAGGTTCAGGAGGGAAGTGTTTTTAATAGGAAAGTGAACACAAGAACAAGGGGACACAATCTGAAGTTAGTTGGGGGAAAGATCAAAAGCAACGTGAGAAAATATTATTTCACTTATTAAAGAGTAGTAGATCCTTGGAACAAACTTCCAGTAGACGTGGTTGGTAAATCCACAGTAACTGAATTTAAACATGCCTGGGATAAGCATATATCCATTGTAACATAAAATACAGGAAATAGTATAAGGGTAGATTAGATGGACCATGAGGTCTTTTTTCTGCCATCAGTCTTCTATGTTTCTATGTTTCCAAAAGCAACTTCTATTCCATTGGTTGATTGTTCTCACTGTCAGAAAATTTCCCCTTATTTCCAGGTTAAATCTCTCCTTGATCAGTTTCCATCCATTATTCCATGTCTGGCACTTGGGTGTTTTGGAAAATACCTTGACCCCTTCCTCTCTGCGGCAGCCGCTCAAATATTGGAACACTGCTATCCTGGTCCTTCTCTTCACTAGACTAGCCATGCTCAGTTCCTGTAAACATTCTTCATATGTTTTAGTCTCCAGTCCCTTAATCATCCTGGTGGCTCTTCTCTGCAATTTTTCTAGAGTCTCAACATCTTTTTTATGGTGTGGTGACTGGATTAAGTACTCTGGGTGTGGTTTTACTAATTTTAATTTAATTTAATTTATTAGATTTGTATGCCGCCCCTCTCTGTGGACTTGGAGCAGCTCACAACAAAATAACACAGTATAACAAATCTAATATTAAAAAACATTTAAAACCCAACATTAAAACCATGCAACACAATCATTCCATGCATAAACTATATATGCCTGGGGGTATCTTAATTTCCCCATGCCTGGTGACATAGGTGAATCTTTAGCAATTTATGAAAAGCAAGGAGGGTGGGGGCAGTTCTAATCTCTGGGGTGAGTTGATTCCAAAGGGCTGGGGCCACCACAGAGAAGGCTCTCCCCCTGGGGCCCGCCAACCGACATCATTTAGTTGACGGGACCTGGAGAAGGCCAACTCTGTGGGACCCGACTGGTTGCTGGGATTCATGTGGCAGAAGACGGTTCTTCTGGCTTTATAGGCTTTATAGAGTGGTATTAGTACCTCACTTGATATTGATAGTATCTGTTGTGTTTGGCTCACGGCCAGCTCCTCTGGTCACAGATTTTGAACCAGAGGAGCTGGGTTCGTCGGTGCACTGGAGACCCGTGTAGCTCTTGAAGTGGTCAGATGGTGAAGGGGGAGGAGAGATGGAAGCTGAAGGTGTTGGAGAGGTAGAGGTGGAGGCCCCTGCAGGGCCTGTGGAACCCCCAGTTGGTGCCTTATCTGGGTCAGATGAGGAGGGGTTGATTAATGACCCCATTCTCAACATCCAAGTGTGAAGGAGGATGGGACAACAGGAGCAGCTACGCAGACACAGAAGGAGATCTTAAAGCACAGCTGGGAGTAATTAGGGAATGCTGCAGCATGCTTAAAAGGGGAGGTTTTGTGGGAGGCCCTTTGAAGGAGTTATCATTCATGGTTAACAGAGACAACGAAAAAGAGATCCGTCTCTAAACCAACATCTTGCATTGAAAAACAACCCAGTTTTTGGACACTTGTGTTTGGAAAGACAGTAGCTCTTGAACAATAGAGTGAGTTATTTTGCTGCAGCCCACTTTGGAGGCATTCTTGACAAACCTTGGGTTTTTTTGAGACATTCATTACCAGCTTGGCAGTTAATCCTGACCTTTTGGTCATAAACAGACATTATTCTGCCATCATTGCAGCTCTCAGCCAATTTGCAAAGCAATATATTTTGTGTTTCGTAAATCTCCAGTCTCTGTGTGTGTTTTGTATTTCCTTGCTGCTCAACCAGCCCCATCAGGCAGAACAGTATAAATAATGCAGTTTAGGATTGCATTGGATTTTTTGGCTGCCACTGCACACAGCTGACTCATATTTAATTGGCTGTCCACTAACACTCCAAGATCCCTCTCACAGTTACTGCTATTAAGCCTGGTTTCACCCAGTCTATATGTGTACTTTTGGTTATTATTATTATTATTATTATTATTATTATTATTATTATTAATTAGATTTGTATGCCGCCCCTCTCCATAGACTCAGGGCGGCTTACAGCAATAATAAAAACAATGTATAACAAATCTAATATTTAAAATATCTAAAAAAATCTTATTTAAAAAGCAAGGCATACACACAAACATATCATGCATAAACTATATAGGCCTGGGGGAGATGTCATAATTCCCCCATGCCAGATGGCAGAGGTGGGTTTTGAGGAGTTTACGAAAGGCAAGGAGGATGGGGGCTGCCACAGAGAAGGCTCTTCCCCTGGGTCCTGCCAGACGACATTGTTTAGTCAACAGGACCCGGAGAAGGCCAACTCTGTGGGACCTAACTGGTTGCTGGCCTTGCCTAAGTGTAAGACTTTACTTTTCTCTACATTGAATTTCATTTTGTTAGATAGGGCCCAGTCTGTCAAATCTGTCCAGATCTATCTAGATTTTGAGCCTATCTTCTAGGGCAGTGTTTCCCAACCTTGGCAACTTGAAGATATTTGGACTTCAACTCCCAGAATTCCCCAGATAGCATTCCTTGGCTGGGGAATTCTGGAAGTTGAAGTCCAAATATCTTCAAGTTGCCAAGGTTGTGAAACACTGTTCTAGGGTGTTGGCTATTCCTGCCAGGGGGCACTGAACGAAGTTGAGCATTTATTGGCCAGATGCCCTTCCAGACACCTATGCTGAGTTCCCAGCAGATATTTTCTCTTTCTGAGAAAGAAATATCTAGCTGCTGCCTAGGATTCATCCATCGATCCATCGATCGATTGATTGATTGATTGGATTTATATGCCACTCCCTCTCAATCTTCCAAATGGGAGGTGAACATCTTCATCTCTAAGGCACTCCATTGTTCTTTGCTTTGAAAGAGTATTTTTCCCAATTCTCCAGTGAGGCAAAAGTATTTCCTTGAAAATCCAGATAGCTATACGATAGCCTAAGCTGATAATAGAAGGGGGAGAGCATTGGTGTAATGAAGAATTCCCAAGCATTTTAGGTTGATGCTGTCAATCTGGAAAGGCAGCCCAGATAGGAAGCTTGATCAGATGGACTAATTCTACTTTATTTTAAAGTTGCATTAAAAACCTGAATGTAAATTCTGTTGCCTTTAAGCTCAAGAAATTAGGGAGGTTTCTTCCTGAGATAGTTGCCACACGACCATACCTTCTGTAGGCATGTTATCCAACCATTTCCTGTGGCTTTTCTCCCATGGGTACTCTTGGACATCATTACAGCTGAAGATGTTTGGGATTTTGAGAACATACATAAGTATTTTAATAAAATGTTTCCCTAGCATTAGTTTGCTCTCCATAAAATGACTATCATGGAGGGTACAACTGATCACAAGGTCACCAATGTAGCAGAAAACAGTCTGGGTGTGGTTGCTTCTTCATCGCTGGTCTCTGAAAATGTTCTCCTAACATTCAGCCTTTTTTTTTTTAAAAGAGATGGACAGACATCTAGAAATCGCACTGTTCTCTGACAATAAGATTTTGCTAGTTTGTAAAACTGGAAGCTTGAGATCGACCACAGTCTTAGAAGTGTGGAATGCTGGAGGCTTTATGTTTCATTTTGTATCATGGCATCTTTTCATGTGTTTGGAGGGTTTTTTAAGTCAGGGAAGAGGGTCCTAGGGGCAAAAGAGGCACCCCAGTGTGAACCTGATGGCATCTATCCCATCAGAAAAGGAAAATAGAATGTACTTTCATCTTTGTTTTTTCTTTTTTTTCTTTTTAAATCGTAGAATAAGAGAAAATACAGTTCCAGGCATTTGTAGACTTAAAAAATTGACTCGGGCGGGGGGGGGGGGGGACCCAACCTAGCTGTATGAGAGAAACAGATGGAGAGAAATAGAGAAAAAGAAACTTTATATGAAAACGTAAGAAAGAGCATGAGCATGCATTACAAACTTTTGGCCTTTTCATCTTGCGGCAGAAGTGTTTACACTATAGTTTTCATCTTCCTATTTATTTGCTTATAAAATTGACCAGCTAGAAAACAATTCTGGGTGGTGTACATTAAAACTGGAAAACAGTCAAAGGTAACCCATAACAGGAAACTCTCGTGAACTGGGCAAGCACACTCCCTCAAAGAGTAATGTGAACCAACCATGACATGCAAAGGAGAATGCTGTGAGAATACTGTAATCAAATATCTCCTTCTCCAAATATCACAACAACAGTCTTAGAAAACAAGCTGGCAAGGAAGACAATTTCTGCTATATATAACAGCACGTCTCAGTTAGCATTGAGGTTTGTAAATGGTACCCAGGTCAGATGATAGCATCCATCAGACATTGTCTGATCCTGAGGAAAACTAGGATTGATACTTTAGAAGCTATGGTTTGTTGGTAGTTGGAATGCAGTACTGCAGGTTAATTCTGCACACTGCCAGGAGTTCAATTCTGACCAGCTCAAGATTGACTTAGCCTTCCATTCTTTTGATATCAGTAAAATGTAGAGTCCGATTGTTGGGTCCTCTATAAACCACTTAGAGTGGGCTTTAAGCAAAGTCTAAATGCTACTGGAATTTTTAGGAGGTTACTGGGAATGACCATGGAGTTTGGATAGGCTGAAAAGTCAAATTCCAGAAGTAGACAATGGCAAGCCACTTCCATGTGGTTGCCAATAAATCTATGTCAATATAGGTCCTCAACTTGCAACCACAACTGAGATAAATATTCCCATTGTTAAGCAAGGTGGTTGCTACAGGAGTTATGCCTAGAAGTTGTGGCCTTTTCTGCCATGGTAGTTAGGCAAATCACTGTGATTGTTTAGTAAATCATACAGTCATTACACCAGAGGTCTTCAAACTTGGCAACTTTAAGACTTGTGGGCTTCAACTCCCAGAATTCTCCAGCCGGCATAACAGTGGGACAGTGACTGGGACACTACAAATCATTGTAAATTCAGGTCAGATGCCAGGAACCCAAATTTTGATCATAGGACTGTGTAGATGCTGCATCAGTTGTAAGTGCAAGAACAGGTTGTAAGTCAATTTGTTTTCAATTCCGCTGTAACTTTGAACAGCCAATAAATGAATGAATGTAAGTCAAGAATTATCTGCATATCTGAATAATCACTAGAAATGGTGCATCTTTCATACAAATAGTCCTTGACCATGATTGAGCTCAAAATTTCTGTTGCTAAGTAAGATATTGATTAGTCCATTTTGCCCCATTCTATGACTTTTCCCACTGCGTTTGTTCGGTGAATCGCAGGAGTTGTCAATTGAACACATGGGTGTTAAGTGAATCTGGTTTCCATTGACTTTGCTTGTCAGAAGGCCACAAAAGGGATCACGTGACCCCCAGGATGCAGCAACTGTCATAAGTATGAACCACTGAAGCATCCTAATCAGTGGTTGAATTTCTGTCACTGAGTAAGGTGGTCTTGCCTGATTTTTACAACCATTTTAGCCATGATGTCAATTGAATCATGTGGTTGTTAAGCGAATCCTGCTGCCCACCCCATTGACTTTGCTTGACAGAAGGTCACAAAAGGGGATCACATGACCCCAGGATACTACAGCCAGCATAGTAGCCTCCAGTGCTGCACTCTAACCCCTGCCCCACTCCGGCTCAATTTGGGAGCCAATTGTCCAGAGTCTGAATTTTGATCATGTTGATCATGAGGTTGCTGCAATGGTTATAAGCAGGGGGGGCAGCAGGCAGGATGGGGTGGAACGCAGTTCCACTGGTGGAAGTGAAGATGCGTGCACAGCTCCAGCTGATTGGTGGTTGTCACTTCCTGGATTACTGGTCTTGGCTCAGCTCTCCTTTTCTTCCCTGCTGCTGCTACATCTGTGCTCCTTGCTTTTTTCCTCTTTCCTCCTTCCTGGCCTCGGACGACCTTCTCTCTCTCCTGCCCAGCTCCCCTCCAGCCTCCCACGGCCACCTCCCGCCTAAGGTACAAGCAGAAGGTGTGGGTGGAAGCGGCGCTGGCAGTATTTATGCTTCTGGCAGCGCTCGTTCGCCTAGCTACCCAGCCTGAGGCAGGGGGAGCAACCCAGGAAGGAGAGTACGGGAAACGTGAAGCAAATTGTCACCCCAGAGAGCGACACTGGTAAGGTTGTAAGTCGAGAACTTAACAGTTGACATGAATGATGATGATCGATCAAGCCACTCCCACCTGGTCACATGGCCAGCAAGCCACTCGTGCCCAGTCACATGACCATTAAGCCACACCCACAAAATAAGCCACACCTACAGTTTGGCAGTAAAAATTTTGGCTGCCCATTACTGGTTATAAGTGTGGAAAATAATCACAAGTCCCTTTTTTCCAGTGCTGTTGTAACTTCAAATGGTCACTAAAAGATCAGTTGTAAGTTGAAAACTACCTGCATTTACTTTTATAAGCAGGAGAACTTTTTAAATATATATACTGTATTTTCCTTTGCTTTTCATGTATGCTCAAAAGTGTAGGGAAAAAAATTACCAACAGGATTGAAAACTGACCTTGCTTTCTTCTGCACTGTCATCAAATAATGGGAATATTTTAACATCAAAGTAGCTCTTGTCTTTCATACACTGGGCTTTGCTAATAACTTTAGACACTTCGTAATATCTTTTACAGCAAGGTTAGGTTAACTGTGGTTTTTATTGGCCAATATTTTATAGTGAATTGGTGGACCAAAAACCTGTAATTATGTATGTGAGGTAATCTCTTGAATAATTAATAATGGTCAACCAGTTGCTGTCTTGTGAGGCTATTTTAGGACCTGAATAGGAGAAGACCGGGCTGCCCACAGCCAGTGCTAAATCTACTACTAACAAAATGCACACAGAAGGGTAGAAATGGGTGTGGAACGATGTCACAGTGGCACTACAAATTTTTATCAAAAAGGATCTTCTGCCCCTAAAGAAAAGACTGTCTTCCTGGGTTTGACTACTCAAAACTCCATAGAAGATGAGCCTCCTGCCACATCAGATGGATTGAGTGAAAACATTATGGCGCAGGAAAGATTAGCATTAAAATTACTACTGTAATTTGACTTCATTTGTCACTTGCCATTGAATTGATTTAGCTGCTGGACGTTGTTCTGCCGGGCTCTCTGATAGGAGCCTCCCGAAAATTCAAGGGTACAAATTTGAGACACACACACGTTTGAAAATTCAAAACAATGTTCTTTATCACAAAATTCAAAAGAAACAAAGCACTCTTTTTGTATTGCAAAGAGAACTCTTCCCAAAACAACCGGGTAGTCTGTACAATTTCTCTTAAGCAGTCATTAAGTACTTAGCTAGCAGCTGTGAAGAAACTTCACACCCCTTCTTCTAACGAAGTGAGACACACACACACACGTTGCTCTGCTTTGGTTTCAAAGGCGTGAAAAAGCAACAAAGTCCAGCAACACAAGATTCCTGACGAACTCCAATCAGATATTCTTCCACAACGGCCAAACCCACATGCTGCTATTTATAGCAGCAGCCCTAATTACTGGAGCCCCACCCAAACACAGGTGGTCTCCCTTATTTCTTGTAATATGTTCTTACTTGGTCTCTTCGACGCATAATTCTGCGCTTGCATGAGTCCAAAACGTCATCATCTGAATCAACGGAAGATAAGGGAGATTAACTGCCTTGGCGGTGTGCCAAGCCCTCCTCTGCCGAGTCACTCCCACCTTCTTCTTCATCCGAGGAAACTAAACTCTGAACTGATTCTGTCGGCAATAACACAGGCCTGTGACATGTTGAATTTTCCCCTGCATCCACCTCCCCATTCCCTGGGGCAGGAGCTGGGCCAGAGCCAACCACAACAGACGTAGAATGGGCTGTAGTTTCTCAGACACTCAACACAACACAGCCATATAAAAATCTTGTCTGGAAGGAACCCATAGTAAATAATTAAATCCCCTCTGTGAATGAGATGGTGCCAGTCCATCACTGCTTCTTTTCACCTTTTCAATGTTTCAATAGATTCTGCTCTGTGGTGGTGCTGAATCCAGCTGTTGAGTAGTTGTCAGTTCTTGGCATAATTGACATCTTTGTCCTGAAAAATCACTGGTTCTCAGCCTAACTCCTGTATCCCTTTTGAGTGGAAAAAAAAATATTAGGCAGAGAAAGATTCTCTAATATATTCCACTTGGCATTTCATTTAATTCAATGTACTTGTAATTGGGACTTCATTGACATCTAGCTACCCATTTTTATTTAAAATGTAATAAAAAGAAGATGTTGCTATGGAAGAGTTCACGCCAAAAATCATACACAACTCTGAACGAACAGAAAAAAGTTCAACTTTATCCAGCTTTTTAAAAAGCAGGAAAATCATTAAAACTCACAATTCAGTTTTTGTTAGAATGAAAGATTTGGAGTGTTTAGCAGCTGAACTTCAGAAATACCCATTATTCTTAAAGTGCAGACAATGTTTCTGTCTTACATTGCTTCCCCTGATTAAAAAGGGACCCCCACCTTATTTCATTTAATAAAACTGGCCTATTTAGTAAGTATATTAAACTTTTTGTACATGACAACTGTTCCCATTTTCGGAATGCGGCTTTTTGCCACCATGAGCTGAGATTTCTTATTACAAACTCAGAAAGGTTAATGAGAGCCTTAACAAGAAAGCACAGGTAATGTAATGAAGTAAAATAAGCAAATATACTGACAGGCTCTTTTTATTAATGTGATTGCAGTATAAATCTATAACATTGGGGGGGGGAGGAAGGGATCACATTCAAAGTTCTAATTACTCCTTGGGCTGCAAAAATCCTTTGGAATTGTTCTTTTTCGTGACTCTAGGTCTGTATCATTGTCCTGAATCTTTGCAATTTTAGAGGGAAAATTTCTCAGTGTCCTTTTTCCTCCACAAAGTCCAGAAAAGTTTGGAAAATCTTCAGGGACAATTCACACCCTGGTCAGCACTTCTTTACCCTCCTATCATCGGGAAGGAGATATAGAAGCAGGTGTGGGTCCTCCAAGTTCGGACCAGATCACCTGAACTGTTGGTGACCTGTTGGTGATGTAATTTTGGCATCACAGATACTGTTCTGTCTGTGCCAAGCAGTGCTCACCGCCATCTTTTTTTTCTGAATTTTTAACCAATTTTCCTGTGTTTTGATGGCTTCCGCTTGATCTGTGCTTTGAAAAAAGTCCTCCCGCCTGCTCCCGGGTTAATACTGACCTTTATTTCTTTGCCCAAAGCACAGCTGATCAGCCCCTCAGCTGTTTTTCTGGCTTTAATCCACCGTCTGAGCATGCACAGAAGTGAAATAGCTCGTGGGGACACATGCGAAATGTCGCGATGTGCACCGGTATCGAAGGTAAGTGTAACCCACCTTTGCGCAGAAGCATAGCCAGCCACACCAACAAGATGAAGAACAGCTTTTATCTGTGGGCTGTCAGGCTCCGGAATGCAAAATAACATTATAACGATGTATTATGATAAACTTACAGGGCTGGCACAACATGAAACATGTTCAAACTGGTGTAATAGACTGAGTGTTGTTCATATGATTTATTGGGTTAGGGATTTTCTGCCTTCACTGTGATTGTATTGTGTTGGGGAGGTGCACCGAGGGAGCTCAACCAATCTCATTTGACATGATTTATTTATTTATTTATTTATTCATCCATCCATCCATCCATTTATTTATCCATTTATTTATCCATTTATTTATCCATTTATTTATCCATTTATTTATCCATTTATTTATCCATTTATCCATTTGTTTGTTTGTTTGTTTGTTTGTTTGTTTGTTTGTTTGTTTATTTATTTATTTATTTATTTATTTATTTATTTATTTATTTATTTATTTATTTATTTATTTATTTATTTATTTATTTATTTATTTATTTATTTATTTATTTAATTCGGTTTTTATGCCACTCTTCTCCTTAGACTCAGGGCGGCTTACAACATGTTAGCAACAGTGTGCTTTTTAATAGAGCCGGCATATTGCTCCCACAATCTGGGTCTTCATATGTTTTATTTTATTTTATTTTATTTTGTCCAATACACAATACATAGAAGAGAATAGACTTGAGGTAATATATATAAAGAAAAATATAAAATAGAGGAGAAGATATATGAAAGGAAGAAAATATATATGATATATGAGATAAAGGAAAGACAATTGGACAAGGGACGAAAGGCACACTGGTGCACTTATGTACGCCCCTTACTGATTTGAATTTTAGATTGTTTCACTTTTGATTTAGTAACCCCTGGCCATCAAACGGAGTACACCCTACCGTTTTCTGGCAACCATTTTTGGAAGTGATTTCCTACTGTCTCCTTTGTGGGTTGAGAGAGTGAAATTGGTTCAGGTTCATGCACCCTACGACTAAAGATCACAGTCTCCTGTTTATAGCCTGGTGCCTTTAACCAAGACATCTAACTTGTTCTCCTAGACCAGGCATGTCAAAGTCACATCATCATGGCATTGTCACATGACCAGTAGTGGGATGCTACCAGCACAGTAGGGGATGGTGCACCAATAGCAGCCGCCAGATTGTGCAATTTTTGCGCAAACACTACTCTGCCAGTCCTATGGACATCACCAACTTTTTTCTTCAATTTTTCATATTTTTGTTTTGTGCGCATGTGCAGATGCAAAATCCCATGAGGGGACACACATGTGTGGGAGATTTTGGTGATTTTTGCTTCTGCGCATGTGCAGAAAGAAAAAAAATCACCAAAATCTCTCTAGTGTGCACATCCCCTCCAAAACTTTCAGCACATTTTTGCTTCCTGGACATGCGCAGAAGCAAAAACATGCTAGGACATGCACGCATAGCATGTGCACTCATGCGAGGGAACCAAAGCTGCGTGTACAGCGCACCAGTAGTGGCAGTAATGGCAATCTGCCCCTGCACATGTCGCACCATGCCTTTTCACCCCTTCGCTAAACTGGGTGAGGGGGTGGCATCTATCCTGTGGGCCACAAGTTTGACAGCCCTGTCCTAAACAAATCAATGCAAGCTGACTTATTTTTATTTTCCAATTTGTATGGCCATCTGTCTCAGTAAGTGATTCTGCGTGGTGAACAGCTTCAGAATCAATTAGCAACAAATTCCCATCATGAATACAAAAATTAAAATATACAGCAACCGAGAAAGGCAGAACAATCCATGACTGTTAGCACAATATGATGATGATGATTTTATTTATTAGATTTATTTATTTATTAGATTTGTATGCCGCCCCTCTCTGTAGGCAAGCCCCATCATCCGCATTATGATGGTGATGATGATGATGATGATGATTAGTAGTAGTAGTAGTAGTAGTAGTAGTAGTAGTATTATGTCAATACAACATAGCAAACAAGATCACTATGCTGGATTTCATATTTCATCACCAGTTGGGCGCTTCCCAAGCACCTAGGACTGCGTGATGTAGCGGCGAATTATGTTTGCCGATCCCAGTAAAGCGGCCTTTTGCAATTGACAGATGGAGATTTTGTCAATTCCAATGGTTTTCAAATGTCCACTGAGATCCTTTGGCACTGCGCCCAGCGTGCCAGGTACCTCTGGGACCACTTTCACTGGCTTATGCCAGAGTCGTTGCAGCTTGATTTTTAGATCTTCGTATTTCACTAATTTCTCTAGCTGCTTCTCCTCAATTCTGCTGTCTCCTGGGATTGCAATGTCGATGATCCATACCTTCTTTTTCTCCACAATCAGGATGTCTGGTGTGTTATGCTTCAGAATTCGGTCAGTCTGAAGTCCCACAGTAGTTTTGCTTGCTCATTTTCGACCACTTTTTCGGGCTTATGATCCCACCAGTTCTTTGCCACTGGTAAATGGTAGTTCTGGCACAAGTTCCAGTGGCTCATCTGTGCCACAGCATTGTGTCTATGCTTGTAGTCAGTCTGTGCGATCTTTTTGCAGCAGCTGAGTATGTGATCGATTGTTTCATCTGTTTCTTTACAGAGTCTGCACTTTGGATCATCTGTTGATTTTTCAATTCTATTATTACTATTACTATTACTATTACTATTATTATTATTATTATTATTATTATTATTATTATTATTAAGATTTCTATGCCGCCCTTCTCAAATGACTCAGGGCAGTGATGAGACCCTTCACATTCTGTCCCAAAATCATGTGATCACTTTTTGCAACCTTCTGCCAAGAAATTTCAATGGGGAAGCCAGATTCACTTAATATCCAGGTTATTAACTTATCAACTGCAGTAATTCACTTAATGAGACAAGAAAGGTTGTACAATTGCGCAAAACTCACTTAGCAACAGAAATTTCGGGCTCACTTGTGGTCATAAGACTAGAATCATGATGGCGAACCTATGGCACACGGGCTGCAAATGGCATGCAGAGCCATCTCTATGGGCATGCCAGCCTCCACCTGTTGCTTTTCTGCGATGCGGCACACATCCATCCATTCATTCATTCACTCTCCTCTCTCTCCAATTATATATAAGTAGTTCTAGACCAGTGTTGGCAAACCTTTTTGGTACCGAGTGCTGAAACGGGAGTGTGTGCGTGTATGTGGAGAGCACCAGAAAACAGAAGAGCATCTCCCTAGCGCTTGTGTACCATGTGTGCCAATCAGCTGGTCTTTATGCATGCATGCGAAACCAGAAGAACAGGTGACTGGCGCACATGCGTGCCAGGGAACTGCTCTTCCGGTTCCCAGCATGTACACGCATGTATGTCAAGGAGCTACTCTTCCAGTTTCGGGCACTCCTCCACCCACACACATGTGCTTCCGTTTCGGCACTCAGCGCCGAAAAAGGTTCACCAACACTGGTCTAGAACAGTGTTTCCCAACCTTGGCAACTTGAAGATATTTGGACTTCAACTCCCAGAATTCCCCAGCCAGCGAATGCTGGCTGGGGAATTCTGGGAGTTGAAGTCCAGATGTCTTCAAGTTGCCAAGGTTGGGAAACACTGGTCTACAGCTACCTGTATATAATTGGAGAGAGAGGAGAATAAAGATAATGAAGATGGATAAATGGATGGATAGATGGATGAATTCATGGATCGATGAATGGAGATGGCTAGGTAGATCAAACATTACATTTGTGAATTTGATTTTCAAATTTTAAAATAATTGATGAGCACCAATTAATCAAAAAATGAAATGGTTGTTTACATGCAGTTGCTTGTTTGCAGCATATACATCAGCTTTAGGGATTTTGCTTTGCTTGTTTTGGTAAAAGCTTTTTCTGATTCCTCAGAATGTCCCTAAAGTTGCTTCTCTTCCTCATGAGTTTACTTGTGTCAAGCCATTATATAATTTTATTTGGTTAGGTTTAACTTGTAGCACAAACCAAGCATTGTGGCTTGGTGGCCATGATTTATAGCTTAGCAAGTGACATTTTGATTAGTAAACTAATTAAGTGTAGTCCAGTTAAGTGGACAACTAGCTAATTTGATGAGGAGCCACTGATGCATGGTTTTCAAATCAGTGTAAGGTATTTACTGGGGTGCCATATGCATTGGTCCTAACCCTCCAATTTTTCACTTCTTGGCTAGAAAGGTGAAAAAGCATTTATGACATCTATAGATGATTGAGGGATGTCAATACTTTAGAAGACAGGTAAGAAGTGCACAATAAATATAAAGGGTTAAATAGGTTAATAAGTGAACAAAGATGATTAGGGGACTGGAGGCTAAAACATATAAACAACCGTTGCTAGAATTGGGTATGCCTAGTTTAAGGAAAAGAAGGATTAGGAGTGACAAGATAGCAGTGTTCCAATATCTAACACTTTGGTTCCCAATGTAGGGCCCACACCGCACAGGCGGGCAATTTGATTTTTAATGGGGGCAATTGGAGCCTTGTTTAAACCAAGTTAATTAGGCTTCCTCTGCATGTGCAGAACAAGAAGCAGTGGATGGAAACTAATCAAGGAGAGAACTAAAGATAAATTTTCTGACATAACAATTAATCAACGGCACCACTTGCCTCCCGAAGTTGTGAATGCTCCAACACTGGAAGTTTTTAAGAAGAGATAGATCAACCATTTTTCTGAAACGGTGTAGGGTTTCCTGGCTGAGCAAGGATTGGACTAGAAGACCTCCAATGTGTCCATTCCAACTCTGTTGTTTTGTAGGTTAAAGAATTGAGCTGAAAATAATAGAATTAAATTTAATCTAGAGGAATACAGAATTCTCCACTTGGGAACCAGAAGTTAAATGCAGAACCTAAGATGGTGGGGAAACTTGCTTTGGTTATTGTATTTCTGAAAAAAAATCAATAAGACTGCAAACTGAATATGAGCCATCAGCATGATGAAGCTGCAAAAAAGGTAATTCGTTGTTAGGTTACATCAACAAAAGGATAATTTTCAAATCATGCAAACTGCTCATTCCTTTCTATTCAATGTTGACCAGAATTTTAGTTTGAATACTGGTCCAGTCACGAGTACTACATTTTAAGGAAGATTCAGGGAAACTGGAATAGATTCAAAGAAAAGCAACAAAGATAATCAAGTTGCTAGAACTTAATTTCAGAGGGGGGATGAAATAACCTTGGAAAGGCTAAAAAGAAGAGTTCTGTCCTCATTAGATACCCAAGAGAACATCACACCAAAGAAGGTCAAAATGTCAATCCTGTCAACCCTGAAGTTGACCTGGCTGTGGCCATTTTGGGGCTTCAGTGCTGTCACAACTGAAGTGTGGGAAAGGATGTGGGGAGTAGAGATAGCTGGAGTGCTGTAGTCAAAGCAAAATACTTTCTCTTGGGAACCAAGGACATTCCCACCAGGTATCCAGAAGGAGGGGGCTGGAGTCATCTAGCAACTGGCCTGTATCCTGATTGGCTCGTGTGACTATGTGAAAACCGTGGGAACATTTAGAATTGGCTTTCACCAGCTCATGCCTATATGGCATATCCAATAAATCTATTTTTTGAGGAATCCAACTGCCTCTGAGTTTTGACTGCTATTAGTGTGTTACTTCGAACTCTGACAATAAACCAACTCTAAATGTTCCCAGGGTTTTCACCTAACTTAAAGTAAATGTTCTTTCACTTTCTCCAAACAATCAGTCACATGGTCCAGTCACAATACAGCCCAGGTACTAGATGACTCCTGTCCCCTCCTCCTGGACACCTGATGGGGATATCCTTGGTTCCCACAGAAAGCATTTTGTTTTGGCTACAGTACCCCAGCTATCTCTACTTCCCCCACTCTTTCCTAAAGCTCCATTTGGGGCAGCACTGAAGCACCAAAATGACCACTGTCAGGGTTGACACAAGCCCTATTTCTCTGTCATGTCATAAGATCAAGACTTGCATTCTGTCATTCTAGTGGACAAGGTACAGAATAAGGAATTTATATTACAAGAAGGCAAATTCCAACTGAATGATTTTAAAAAAAACTTTACCCAAACAGTAAAAGATCCCCCTCACACATATGTGTTAGTTGTCCCTGATTCTACGGGGTGGTTCTCATCTCCGTTTGAAAGTCAAAGAGCCCATACTGTCCAATGACAGCTTTGTGGTCATGTGGCCGGCATAGTTAAATGCCAAAAGTGTTACCTTCCCATCAAAGATGGTCCCTATTTTTCTATTTGCATTTTACATGCTTTCGAACAGTTAGATTGACAGAAGCTGGGACAAGTAATGGGAATTCACTCCATTACGTGTCGCTAGGGATTTCCCAAAATAAGAGCAGTTTAATAGCGGAGTCTTCATCACCAGATATGCCGAAGCTGCACTTTATTTTGGATTTCAGCACTGGACAGGGAGTTTGATTTAAGATCCTTCCGGTTCTTTCCCATTCTGATTCTGGGATTCAAAGCTGAGCAAACCCAATGAATCATAGCCAGTTTATTTATTTCATGGCTAAATAGGCATGATACATGAATCTAACCTCCCTTTGTTTCTCCCAAGTAAAAATTAAGGAAATTCACAGGTGTCTCTCATGGGAGCTTGGGGACAGTTCTCTAGCTTAATTTCCAATTTCAGTTCACAATCAATGTCTGTGGGTCTTACCAATCTGCTTACCATTTACTGATTCTGTTAAATTAATGGTTAAATGTGGATTGATGGATGGATGCCTGCATGCATGCGTGCGTGCATGCATGGGTGCATGCGTGCATTGATGAATGGGTGAGATGAATTAATTCATGGACCGATGCATGGATGGATGCTTGAATGGATTACCTAGATAAGATGGCTTAATGGGAAGTTAATAGCATCAGCTCTTACTGGACTGAAATTAGTGTCAAATGGTTTGAAGAGCAGCATTGTATCTTTTATTATGGTTCTGTTGTTACCTCTTTCTGAATGAGCAACTGCTTTGAGAGTGTGGGAGGAAGTAGTCCTTCAAAAATGATGGGCACACAAGATGACCAGATTCAGTGTAATGGTAAATGATTAGGTCTTTTTCTTTCTCTCTTTTCCTTTTAAATAGAGTTTTGTCATATTTGTCACAATATTTCTGTTATCTAGAACTGAGATTCTAGTAGAGTCATTGCTGAACTCCATTTATGAGTCCTAACATTAACTGTGGCAAAATTTGAAGATTTATGAGCCTTTCCATTAAGATCTAGAGAAGATGCTGAAAAGTGGGCAGCAACTAAATTTAATCAACCTATCAATCAATAATTGAGCTGCACTTTCCATGTTTATATATCTGTTCCCCACTTAATTTCAATAATGGTGCTGCCTTCTAAACTGCGCCAACTATGAGATCTTTTCTGTCATGACTTCAATGTCAGATTTGCAACCAGGTTATAAATAAAGAAGAAGAAGCATGCCATTTAACTTTTAAGTATATTTTGGCTTTAGGTGCATTAAAAAACCTTTTAGCTTAAAAATCATTTTGTGCTTTCTGAATGCAATTCAGGGACCTCTGAAATAGAAAAACTGATGAAATGATAACCGGCGTGGCTTTGGTGATGCTTTGAGTAGCAGAGACACAAACCACAAAGAAATAATAGAGCAAGAAGCACATGTAAATTCTCCTCCTCCTCCTTTTCCTCCTCCTCCTCCTTCTTTTCCTCCTCCTTTTCCTCTTCCTCCTCCTCCTTTTCCTCCTGCTCTTCCTCCTCCTCCCCCTGCTCCTTCTCCTGCGCCTCCTCCTCCTTTTCCTTCTCTTCCTCCTCCTTCTTGTGTTTCTGTATTCAAAGATGAACAGTTTTTAAGTGTTGTGCAATCCGTGGGGCTATTGTGAGTTTTCTCAAAGAATCTTTCTCCCCTTTACCCCCCAGAAAAACAAAACAAAAAAATGCACCATGCAATAATTGGCTTCTTGTCTTTGAAAAACTTGGGAGCGCTTGACAGAAGTTATTTGTTGAAATGTTGATGTGAAACTAATAATGAAATTAGAATATAATTATCCTTAGGGGTTCACGTGCCTCATGTTTTCGAGCTTCTGCTTAATGTTCAACTCAAAACAAAGCATTTGAAAAGCAATTTTAAGGGAAACAATTAATTATATATTAGAACGTGAATAATTTATTATTGTAGAACATGCATGCAAATATTGAATTAGGAATTTTCAGTCATTCTAACAATGCATTGGATAACCCCGTGTATAATTATAATGCTTCTACCACTCTGAACTAAAGTCAGTGATGCCTAACCTAACCATAAAATTTTATTCACTTTTCCCCTAAGGTCAAAAGTCAAAGTACACCATCATTTATTCCTTAGAAAGTTGCTCCAGAGTTTTGATAATTTTGACTTTTCTCTCTATATATTTTTACCTGTGCAGTAACAGCTGGAAGAAAATGGGATGCTGCGAACAAGACCGTACATAAGATCACGCACCATAGATTTGCAGAAAGGCAAACTATTTAGCATCATTTCAATTTCATGAGCGCCTTTTCATGCTTTGGCAGATAATAATTGAACCCATTTCTTTATGAATGGGTTTCTTGAGTCAAATATGCGGACTGAAATGGCATTATATATACCAGATCAGCTTCCTCCTTTACATGATTTATAGCCTCATCCTACGTATTTCTAGTTTTAAATGAGGAGATAAATAGTTTCAGACTTTTTTTGTGTGAACTCTCCCTGGTCTTCAAAATGTGTATGGTTCCATTTGTGCTTTGAATGAATCTCCTTCGCTTCTTTTAGCTTTTAGCCAGCATTCTTGATTTGAATAACCCATTAACTATGCAACTATCTGCTACTGCTAAGGAAATGGGTTGAAATATATTGCAAAGCTTCAGCATGTCATGTTCCATATTTCATAGAATAATAGAGTTGGAAGGAACCTTGGTGGTCTTGAACCCCCTGCTCAAGCAGGAGACCCTATATTATTTCATTCCACTCCTTTTTTTACAAAACATTCAGTGATAGAGCACCCACAGCTTCTGAAAATAAGGATATTCCATTGGTTAATTGCTCTCTCCAATAGGAAATTTCTCCTTGGTTCTAAGTCTAGGTTAGATTATTGGAGTTGGAAGGGACCTTGGAGTTTATCTAGTCCAACTCCCTGCTCGAGCAGGAGTCCCTACACCATTTCGGACAAATGGTAGTCCACTCTCCCTTTGAAAGTCTCAAGTTAGGTCCCACAGAGTGGATCTTCTCAGGGTCCCATCAACTAAAGAATGTCGCTTGGCGGGACCCAGGGGAAGAGCCTTCTCTGTGGTGGCCCCAGCCCTCTGGAACCAACTCTCCCCAAAGATTAGAATTGCCCCCACCCTCCTTGCCTTTCATAAACTGCTTAAAACCCACCTCTGCCATCAGGCATGGGGGAATTGAGACCCTCTTCCCCCTAGGCCTTTACAATTCTATGCATGGTATTTATGCATGTATGTTTGGTTTTTTTATATTAATGGGCTTTTAATTATTTCTAACATCAGACTACTATTGTACACTGCTTTATTGTTGCTGTTAGCCGCCCCGAGTCTCCCGAGAGGGGCGGCATACAAATCCAATAAATAAATAAATAAAAAAGTGTTGGAGCTCTCACAACCTCTGCAAGTAAGCTGTTACACTGGTAGATCGCTCTGTCATAAAGTTCCTCCTTATTTCCATTATTCCTTATCGGGTCTTCAGATGCATTGGGAAACTCCCTTCTCTCTGTGACAGCCCCTCAAATACAGTGGTATCTCTACTTACGAACTTAATTCGTTCCGTGACCAGGTTCTTAAGTAGAAAAGTTTGTAAGTAGAAGCAATTTTTCCCATAGGAATCAATGTAAAAGCAAATAAGATGTGCAAACCCATTAGGAAAGAAATAAAAGTTCGGAATTTGGGTGGGAGGAGGAGGAAGAAGAAGAGGAGGAGGACAGTTGCTGCCCAGAGCGAAGGGAGCGTTTCTTTTCTCTGGGCACTGGCACAGGTTTATTCACTCTCCAAGCGCCCAGAGAAAGGAAAATGCTTCATTCGCTCTGGACTACCAAAGCCTCTTTAAGCACCACCAAAAGGCTCCTCTGGCAGCCCAGAAAAGCCCGAGATGGCCGGGATTAAAGGGGGAATGGTAGGAAACTGGCTGGGCCTTCATGCCACTCTCAAATTTCCTGAGAAATTTTTCTGGGCTTGGGTTCTTAAATAGAAAATGGTTCTTAAGAAGAGGCAAAAAAATCTTGAACACCCGGTTCTTATCTAGAAAAGTTCTTAAGTAGAGGTGTTTTTAAGTAGAGGTACCACTGTGTTGGAAGACTGCTATCATGTCTCTGCTGGTCTTTCTCTTCGCCAGATTGGCCATGCTCAGTTCCTGCAACCGCTCTTCATATGTTATAGTCTCCAGTCCCCTAATCATCCTAGTTGCTCTCTTCTGTAGTTTCAATGTCTTTTTTGTAGTATGTTGACCAAAACTGGATGAAGTACTCTAGGTGTTTATAAAATGGTATTAATACCTTCCTAGTCCTAGATTATATCCCTCTATTAATACAATTAAGGATTGCATTGGCTTTTTTGGCTGTCGCTGCACACTGCTGGCTCATATTTAGTTGGTTGTCCACCAAGACTACCAAGAATAGCAAGTTGCTACTCTTCTTGGTTAGTTTCCAGACATTGTTTCTTATCTTGCCTATTGTGCTTTGAAAAAATATTTTCTGTTACATTTCAGTGAGTTAGGGTTTACAATAAAATTTATTATTATTTATATCAATATTCCTTTTGACAAAAATCTAGTGTCTACTGCTGTCACTTAATTCTAAACAAAATATACTTTTTATGTTGTGCTTTGTTCTATTTTTATGGGTAGCATGTCTTTTTTTTGTTATTGTTGTTTTTTTGTGTTTGACTGTGACAAAGCCTATACCTAACACCTTTCTAACAAGATTTTTTTTGCAATTTTTTTAAAAAAATATCTATATATAAATGATCTCACAGAAATGTGGGTTATCTTTTTTTCAAGCATTCTAAATGTCATTGTGGTGAAGGTTTGGCTTTTTTGTTATGTCTTCCAAATAATATTCAAGAAGTGGTTTAATCACAATTATTTTGACTCCAGCAACTGCAGTGATGTTTGTAATCCTGACAAATTAGGGTACTTTTTGTCATAAGTACCTCAAATAATTGCAGGGCCTGTCAGATGTTTCTGAATCATGCAAATATTTTTTTTTAATTCCATTCTCTCTGGTTCTCTTTTCTATGAAATGTATCTTTGTCAGACATGCTGTTGTTGTCCTCGATTTGACATTGTCTCAGTAAGAAATGTTGTTGTGACATGTTTCAAACACATATAAGAATGCGGAGTATGGGGAACCATTTCTCCATGCAGGAAAAAAAAAGTTAAAGTTTTGACTACAAGATTTGCCTTCATTCTGCAACCTGCACCTACTCCCTGCCATTTTTGTGTATGTGCCTCTTTGAGTGCCTGCCGTTTTTGTGCATGTGCCTCTGTCAGCCTCCACAGGTAGACCACGCAGGAAATAAAGACAGGTGAGATAATTCTACTTTACTGTAAGGCTACACCAGTAATGGGCAGGCAAAATATTTTCTGCCACACTGTGGGCGTGGCTTATTTTGTGGGTATGGCTTGATGGTCATGTGATCAGGTGGGAGTGGCTTGAATGATCATCATCGTTCAAGTGAACTGTTAAGTCCTTGAGTTACAACCTCACCAGTGTCGCTCGCTGGGATGACAATTTGTTTCATGTTTCCCACACTCTACTTCCTGGGTCGAGCCCCCACCTAAGGCTGGGTAGCTAGGCAAACAGGTGCCTATCAGCTGTTGAGAAAAGATGGGAGAGGAAAAGGACCCCTCCGCAACTCCTGCCGTTGCTTGTCTCCCTGCTGCTTTCCGAGGAGGAGGAGGACGGGAGGGGGGGATTTAAAAATATTGGAAAGCCGAGGGAGGGTCACAAGGTTATTATTGTCGCACGATGCCTTTTCATCTCAGTTGCGGGCAGAGTGAGGACTTTGCAAAGGGAAAAAGAGGAGGGAGAGAAAAGAGAGCTGACCTGAGACTGGTAATCCAGGAAGTGATTGCCACCTGTCAGCTGGAGCTGCGCTTGTATCTTCATTTCTGCCGGTGGAACTGTGTTTCACCCTGTCCTGCCTGCTGGGCTACACTAACAGAATCTTGCAAATCTGAAAGTAAAAATATTCCATGTTCTTTGAAGCCTGAGAAACTAGGAATGATTCCTCCTGAGCATCTTTATCAGTCCATTATGCAGCTGCAGACTGCGCCCTCTCTAGGCAGCATTTCTTGTTCCCGTTTCTTAAGATCTTTTCACATACCTTTGCCTCTTCAGACCAGTGGTGGGTTGCTCTCGGTTCGACCTGACGCTTAGAACTGATAAGACCACAACCCAGTAAGTATTATAATTAGAGGAAACCAAACCAAAAAAAATAGATGGACAATGAATACAAAAATTATACAAGAAAATAAATACAAAGAATTTTCAAAAAAAGAATTAGATATCTTTCTAGAAAAAAATTGGAATGAAGACACAACCATACAAAATATATGGGACACAACCAAAGCCTATATAAGGGGGATAACCATTGCATACACTAGTAAAAAAAATAAGGATAAAAATAGGGAGATGAGAGAAAATCAAAAAGAATTAGAACAAATAGAAGCCGAATGGATAAAAGATCCAAAAAAAATCGAACTAAAAGAAAAAAGAGATGTAATTAAACATAAGATAAACTTGATAGCACAGGAAGAAATAGCCCAAAAAATCAAAAGTGTGAAACAAAATTACTTCGAACATGCAAACAAACCGGGAAGGTGGCTTGCCTATAAAATTAAAAAACAGAAAGAGAAGAAATATATCCAACAATTGGAAGATGAAAAGGGAAAAAAAAAATTGATATAGAAGAAAAAAAAAGATAATACAAAACTATTTTGAACAGCTATATAGGAATGATGAGATAAAAGAGGAAGAAATAGATCAATATTTGAATGAGATTGAATTACCCCAAATATCGGAGACTAACATTGATAGAATGGATAAAACCATAACTATGACAGAATTAGAGCTAGCAATTAAAAAACAAAACAATAACAAAACCCCAGGAGTAGATGGAATACCAGCCGAATATTACAAAGAAATATATGAACCAGTCAAAAAATTATTACTACAGATGTTGAACGAGGTGTTAGATAAAGGAGCAATGCCTGAATCCTGGAAGGAAGGGTTAATAACACTAATACCAAAAGATTTGGAACAAAGATATTTAATAAAACAATACAGACCAATTGCATTACTAAACTCAGATTACAAAATCTTTACAACAATATTAGCAGAAAGGTTTAAAGGGATAATTAATGAAATCATACATCCAGACCAGAACGGCTTTTTACCAAACAGAAATATAAAAAATAATTTGAGAAACATTATAAATATTTTAGAATACTATGAGGTAAACCCAGGAAAGAATTTGGCACTAATATTTTTAGATGCGGAAAAAGCATTCGATAATTTGAATTGGAACTTCTTCATTAAACAACTGACCAAAATGAAATTTAAAGAAAAATTTATAAAAGCAATCAAGACGATATACTCTACACAATCGGCAAAAGTTATAATAAACGACCAATTAACGCAAAATATAAAAATAGAAAAGGGAGTACGGCAAGGATGCCCCCTTTCCCCATTAATATTTATTTTGGCCATAGAAACCTTATTAAATCAGATAAGGTTAAATAAAAATGTTAAAGGATTAAATTTGAAAGGACAAGAATACAAAATTCAGGCATTTGCCGATGATCTAGTATTCAATATAGAAGATCCAATTGAATCAGGGGAAGTTTTATTAAAGGAGATTACTGAATTCGGAAAAGTAGCAGGACTTAAAATTAATAAACAAAAAACCAAAATACTGACAAAAAATTTAACAAATACAGAGAAGAAAATATTAGAAGACAGATTAGGCTTACAAATAGTAAAAACAGTTAAGTATTTGGGAATAAAATTAACAGCAAAAGCGATCACAATAAAGGAAGATAATTACACGGTTTTAATAAAAGAAATAAAAAAGAAATTAGAAAAATGGAACAAATTGCCTATTTCGCTCATAGGTAGAATCTCAACAATAAAAATGTCTATCTTACCCAAGATTCTATATCTATTTAGGACGATTCCAATTATATTAAGAAAAGACTTTTTTCAAAAATTAAATAGAATGATTACAAAATTCGTCTGGGCCGGAAAAAAACCTAGAATTAGAATACAATATCTACAAGATAATATCAAACAAGGAGGATTTGCACTACCAGATTTCGAATTATATTATAATGCAGCAATTATGGATTGGTTGAAAGATTGGTTTAAATTGGAAAATAAAAGACTTCTAATACTGGAAGGACACGATATGAGAATAGGGTGGCATGCTATCCTGTGGGAAAATAAAGAAGAAACACATAGTTACTTCAAACAACATATAATAAGAAACTCGTTATACACAACTTGGAAAAAAATCAAAAAAATGTACTATCACCAAACTCCCAAATGGTACTCAAGCTTAGAGGCGACGGTATATCCAAACTCAAGAGAACTAAACAAAATGTTAAATTATTATCAAACATTAGAAAAAAATGGGGAATTAAAAACTAGGGAACAATTAGAAGAAATTGGAATCAAAATCGACTGCTGGGCGTATAACGTAATTAAATCAAAATATCAAGAAGGGAAAAAGAAGGAAATACAAATAAAAGAGATAGAATTAGATAAGATAATTTTAGGCCAAGAAAAAAAAATGATTTCCAAAATATATAAATATATGCTACACTATAAAATGGAGGAACACATCGTTAAAAATAGTATACATAGTTGGGGCAAAAATTTTGGTTATAGCATAAATTTAGATAAGTGGGAATCAATTTGGACCAAGAACTATAAATTAACAAAATCTACAGCTTATAAGGAAAACATATACAAAATGTATTATAGGTGGCACCTTCCACCGGCAACATTAGCCAAAATGTATAAAGGAACAAGCCCAAAATGTTGGAGGTGCAAAAAAATGGGGACATACTACCACATTTGGTGGACCTGCTCAAAAATGAAAAAATTCTGGAACAAAATGCAGAACTGGATAGAAGAGATCTTACAAATGAAGATAAATAAAAAACCTGAAGCCTTTCTCCTGGGAATTATAGATCAAAAAATTGAAAAAAACAAACACTACTTATTAATTCATATATTGACAGCAATTAGAATAACGATAGCTCAAAATTGGAAGCAACCCGAACCACCTGAAGACGATTTGATAATTAAAAAAATATTAGACTGTGCTGAATTTGACGCACTAACAATTAAATTAAAAAATAAAGAGGATTCCGAACACGATAAAACCTGGATACATCTTTATAACTGGTTTAAGAAAAGAAATAAAATTCAAAAGAAAAAATCAAATTAACAATACTTTATATCCTTTTCATTACATGGAAAAAAAAATACAAAAGACATATATACAAAAAACCTTTTTATAAAAAAAGATCTGTATGACATTAAAGAAATTGAATATGAATAAAAGAAGGCGGATAAGAAAGAATTAAATGATTTAAAAAACAGTGACAACCTACAAGAGAAAATGGTATACGCTGAGGACACAACATGCTTCACCAGAAAATAATTTAAAATCAAAAATCATTCAAAACTTACCTCCTGAAGGGAATACAAGTACAAATATTATAAAATATGCTAAGTGAATAGTTATTGTTATTAATGTACTTAAATAAGCAATTAGATCTTTTTTTTAAGAATATTTTTGTTTGTTTGTTTGTCTTGTTTGTTTGTTTGTTTGTTTATTTGTTACGCGTTGATTTAGCCTTGTATTAATATAAAACATATATTGTATGTAAATGTGTATATATATTTGTAATAAAAAATTTAAAAAAAAAAAAAAGAACTGATAAGTGTCAGTGGTGGGAGGCTCTGCCCACCCACTCGGAATGCTTCTGTGCATGCATAGAACTGTAGCGGGTTGCTGGGATCGGGGTCCCGGTAGCAGAAATTGAGATGAACATGCATCTCCAGCCCCAACACGTGCACTCACATGCGTACGTGAGATTTGGCTTCGAGGATGCTATTGCGCATGAGATTTTGCTGATTTTTGGCAGTTTTTTGCTTTTGTGCATGTGAGGAGGCAAAGAAATTGCCAAAAATCGGCAAACTCTCCCATGCAAGACCATCCGCATATGAGATTTCACTTCTGTCCATGCGCAGGAGCCAAATGTCACACCAATGAGTGTGCGCCTACCCGCCGGATGCACATGCACTCACGATGGTCCTGGAGAGCGTCCTGGTAGCAGCCGGCAATAATAATAATTGTTATTATTATTATTATTATTATTATTATTATTATTATTATTATTATTATTATTTAGATTTGTATGCCGCCCCTCTCCGCAGACTCAGGGCGGCTCATAACAAGAATAGTAGCAATATAACAATGTAACAAATCTAATATTTAAAAAACATCTAAAAAATCATTAAAAAATCATGCAACACAAACATACCATACGTAAACTATATAAGCCTGGGGGAGGTGTCTCAATTCCCCCATGCCTGGCGATACAGGTGGGTCTTAAGTAATTTGCGAAAGACAAGGAGGGTGGGAGCAGTTCTGATCTCTGGGGGGAGTTGATTCCAGGGGGTCGGGGCCGCCACAGAGAAGGCTCATCCCCTGGGGCCCACCAGATGACATTGTTTAGTCAACAGGACCCGAAGTAGGCCAACTCTGTGGGGCTTTATCGGCCACTGGGATTCATGCAGCAGAAGGCAGTTCCGTAGGTAGTCTGGTCCGATGCCATGTAGGGCTTTATAGGTCATTTCCAACACTTTGAATTGCGACTTGAAACTAATTGGCAGCCAGCGCAGGCCATGGAGTGTTGGAGAGACGTGGGCGAATCTAGGTAACCCCACTATAGCTCTCGCGGCCTCATTCTGCATGATCTGAAGTTTCCGAACACTTTTCAAAGGTAGCCCCATGTAGAGAGCATTGCAGGTAAGTGCAACCCTTGCCAGACACAGAAGTATCACATGCAAGAGAGAGCACACAAGAGTTTTAGAACTGAATATTGCTTCAGACAACTAGTTGAAACTACATTCAGTTTTCTTGGCAACATTGTTCAGAGGTGGTTTACCGCAGTGTTTTTTTTTTTCCTTCAATCTAATGATTGTCCCTAAATCATCCAACTCTAAGGCAGGAGTGGAACTCAGAGCCCTCTATCTTCTAACTTGTATTGGAATGTGCCGCTGAAGAAGAAATATGTGTGGGGAGAATGACAACAATACCACCATGGTTTTCCAAAGAAGAGGTAGCACATTGCAAAGAAGGATCCAAAACAAGAGACTACACAATCCTAAACTGAATAGTAGAGCGGGGGAAAGATTCAAAGTAACCACATTCCCAAATCTTCTAGGGCAGTGTTTTTCAACCAGTGTGCCGGGGCACACTAGTGTGCCGCGAGACATGGTCAGGTGTGCCGCGAAGCTCAGAGAGAAAAAAAGCAAGAGAGAGAAAGAAAGCAAGAGAGAAAGAAAGCAAGAGAGAAAGAAAGCAAGAGAGAGAGAGCGTGGGAGAGCTAGAAAGAGAACAAGAGAGAGAGAGAAAACAAGAGAAAGAAAGAGAGAGAGAGAGAGAAAGAGAGGGAGGAAAAGAGAGAGAGAGAGAAAGACATAGAGGGAGGGAGGGAGGGAGAAAGAGAGCAAAAAAGAGAGGAAGGAAGGAAGAGAAAGAAGGAGGGATGGAGAGAGAGAGAAAGAAAGAGGAAGGAAGGGAGAGAAAGAGGGAGGGAGAAAGAAATAGAGTGAAGGGGAGGGAGAGAGAGAGGATTTTTTTTGTCCAAACTTTTTTTAGCGCCCCCCCCCCTTGCTCAATGTGCCCCAGGGTTTCGTAAATGTAAAAAATGTGCCGCGGCTCAAAAAAGGTTGAAAATCACTGTTCTAGGGCATATCTGTTATGTTAGAAGCTTATTCTGGCAAGATTCTGTCAATAAGCTGTCTGTCCAAATAAAGATTTGGACTCATTTGGATTTCGAAGGGGCATCTTTGGGCTTGGACCTGACAAGACCAGTGTCTTAACCACTACACCGAACTCCCTATGAATATTACAGAAAAAAATTGCAAAGAATCATAGAATGGTAGACAGCTACATAAAATATATTGTGGGCAGAGGGGCAACTTTCCTCTATTTTTTATTTCTAAAACAGAAAAAAATATACACAGTAGCATGAAGTATTGCTTGTGTCAGGCACGAGTAACTAGATGAACATGTGTAAAATTCAAGCTCACTACTTTATTATATTCTGACTATTATCCAAGAATCTCCCCAGATTGCCAGCCTCAGCTTGGGAACAGATAAAGTAGATAGATAAAGTTCTATAGAGGTTAAATGAGGAAGAGAAGTTGATTCTGGATCTCTTGTGGCTGCGCAAGGACTCAAGGCTAATTTCATACTTGAGGCCTCCTCCTTGCCTTATTGGGTATCACCTAATGCAGGGTGCTAAGAAAGATCTTATGATTTATGAAATCCTTCCCCTTTGTTGCAGATTGGACATTTCCTGCACCAGTCTGGCTTCCTCAGAATTTAATCAACCCAGAATGTAATTAATTGCATGCCCTTTTGTTGGTTTCATTGTTTTTGCTTTGAGATAAATGGCACCTAACCCTAACTGATAAAAAGGGACATTTCCCCCTATTAGAAATTTGATAAAATGTGCTTTTCCACTGAAAATCAATTCAAATTTAATTTCTTTCATAACAAGTCAAATGAGGACATGTTAACATACATTGCAGAAGAACAATTTGGCATAGGATTAATCTGAATACTGAGACTTAAGTATCCCATGTGGAATTCTTTCTTGATCTTTCTTGCTGTAATTTTCATTAGCCCAAGCCTAGCATTGCCAACAATCAAGAATGTTGGAAGGAAAAACCTGTGCATCTCTTGCATCTATTGGATATATTGAATCTATTGGATATATTGCATATATTGGGGAAAAATAAGAAACAAATAACCAAAAAAACCCCCACCTCTCCACAAAATAATAGTGTAGTATTTGAAAAGGGAGGATGCTAAGGGGACCCATCAAACTATAAACTATATCTGTCTTAGTACAAATTAAATACCATTGTTAAGAGGAGGAAATATTCATCTGAAATATCTAAAAAAAAAACAATGAGAAGATTCCTCTATCTCAGGTTAAATATCATCTATAATTTGGAGTTGTCTCTGGATATAAAAGGAATAATTTCCAGCATGCTTTTTGCCCATAATTAAAGTATAATTAGTAGTTGAACAATGGGTGCTTTTTAAATCCTATATTGAAAAATTATACCTTTTCTCAGTGTTCTCAAGCAAGCAATGAAATTTTTGTTCCATGTTTTAATATTCTAAACAGCAGATTTGGGTAATATAGCTATTTTCTTTTCTCTTTCTTTTCTTTTCTTTCCTTTTTTTTCTCATGCTATGTACCCAATTTTATTTGATCTCTGCAGAGAAAGAAGAGGGCCAGATGGGAATGCTTATTATGGGAAGGGAGAGGTGGGTATACAATATCTGCATATAATAGCAATAGCAGCAGCACGTCTCTAAGCAGTTTACAGAGTCAGCCTAATGCTCTGAACAATCTGGGCCCTTATTTTTACCAACCTTGGAAGGATGGAAGGCTAAGTCAATCTTGAGCCAGTCAAGATTGAACTGCTAGCAGTGGGCAAAATTATCCTGCAATACTGTATTTTAACCACAAGGAAGGAGGAAGGGGAGGAAGGAAGGGAGAGAGAGAAAGAAAAAAGAAAGGAAGAGAGAGAGAAAGAAGGAGAGAGAGAGAAACAGAGAGGAAAGAAGCAAGAGAGAGAGGAGAGAGAAAAAAGAAATGGGAAATGATGGAGGGAGAGAATAAGAGATGGCAAAGAGGAAAACAAAAGAATGAATGAATCAAAGAAAGAATAGTAGCATAAAGGGAAGGATGATAACCCAACCCAGAGTTCCAAGCATTAACTATTCGGTTACTAAAGTCATATTTCCTGCAGTTGAGTTTGGAGCGGCTTACTTTAAGTTTGCATCTGTTGCGTGCTCATGTGTTGTTGTGGTTAGTCCCATTTCTTTTCCTTGCTCAACTTCCTCGGGATACAACACTTGCAGGAGTGAAAAAAAGAGAGGTATTAATATGTTCAGTATCTAACTCTCCTGTGCACAACCCTTGTGAGTTCCATTTTTGCTGGCAGAAGTACCATGGGCCAGTCCTTTGCTGTTTGGCCCTGATTTCTGCAGGCCAGATCTAAGCACCCCATGGGCTGGATCTGGGCCCCGTGGCCTTGAGTTTGACACCCCTGGATTAGTAGAACTCTAAAGCTATAGTGGAAACAAAAAATGTTTTTATTTTTGATTTGCAAAGGAATAGATCCAGTGGTCTATTGGTTTGATGAATTGTATCTATGAAGGAGGAGTTGGTGTGATGGGCTACAGCAGGGGTGTCAAGGACCGAGGGACAAGAGGTACTTAGATCTGGTCTGTGCAACCACCCTGCAAGCGAAGGACCTACCTGTGGTGTTTCTGACAGTGAAAACAAAGCTCAGGAGGGCCACTCCATCCCCACCCCAAATTACATTTTGCTGGCAGAGGGTTGAAAGAGGCTGTGGCAGCATGATGTAGGCATGTACTATGGTGACACATGCACTTCTGAACTGGAAGGGAAGTAAATTTCAACACTGTCTAAGTTGTTATATTTTCCAATATTCTTTCTATTTAGAGAGGGTTTTTTTCACTAATTAAGCATAATATCTTAACATCAAAGGCCCTAGAGGGAAGCTGCAGCAATATTTCATACTTTGTGCGCATCTCACCAATCTCAGGTGAGATAAACTAGACAATTGCCCATATCTTACAGCATTGTTCCTGTTAGACTTTGTAGTTTGCTAAATTAAAATGCATTTTAAAACATGCACTTAATAATTTACACTTTATTAAAAGCATGTTTTGCCAGTTAATTAATTAAGAGTGTGCATTTTTGTTTGCCTATCTGAATATATGAATTTCAGTGAACATGGTTAAATTCTATTCAATTGCAATTTTTGTTAGAAAGAGTAAGTGCTTCTGCTTTTAAGGTTTGTCCGTGTTTCACCGTTAACAGAAATGGTATGGGTTTTTTTAAACTAAAAAATGCCTTTTAATCTTCCTATTGTGTATTGCCTGATTATCTGGTATCTGATTTTTCCTTCCCTTTCATCTCAGATTGTAAACAAAATGCATTATTTATTTAATAGCTATCTTCAACTTCATCTTTAGTTGAGGGCTTTTCAATATCCTAATGTCAAGCTCCAGAAATAAGGAGTTCAAAAGTACTATGAGTTTATTCCATGCTACCTATCCAAAAGAATTTTTAAAAATTGGCACTAGATAAGAGTCAACAGACTTCAAGGAGGGCTGATCTCTCATGGAGAGATTCCAAACTGATGATGCACTTGACCCCACCTTTGGGTTCTGTCCAGTCGCCTCCTATATCTAGCATATGAAGCAAATCCAGACTATTTGGTTATTTTATGCATGATGTAGTGTGTAAACCTGGAAAATTGGTTAATTTGCTAATCAAGTTACCTCTACATTAGAAGTCTTCAAACTTGGCAACTTTGAGACTTGTGGACTTCAACTCTCAGAATTCTCCATCCAGCGATGCCAGCTTGAGATTTCTGGGAGTTGAAGTCCATAACTCTTAAAGTTGCCAAGTTTAAAGACCTCTGCTCTACATATTTTGAGCAACATTGACTAATCAGCTGGATTCACATTACCACATACTTAACCAGAAACTTAACAAGTGACTATTGCTCTATTCACATAGCTTATTTTGCTCAAATAATAACCCATATTTGGCTTAATATGGTTAACAATTTTCTTGCCAACATTTTGTAAATGGTTTCCCAGTACTTTTTTCAACTTCCCATACTAGAGTTCAAATCACAGTATCATTAATGCCTTTTTAAATGCAAAATCTAATAACAACAACTAAACAGGTTCTGTCTACAAGAGGTTTACAGTTGAAAACAGAGGAGCCAAAAGAAAGGAATTTTCATGCATATGTTCTGGGAGTGTGTAGAAATTCAGAAATTTTGGAAGGAAGTGCAGAACGAAATAAATAAAATGTTAAATATTAATTGGACAATTACAAAAGAAATAGTGATTTTAATTAAACAAAGAGAACTAAGAGATTTTAAAGAAATAAAAATTGCAGCACTGGAAAGTGCTTAAGCGGTAGTGGTATTGGGTTGGAAAGAGTCTATAAAATGGACACTACAGAACTGGTACTGGTACATGGTGGATCACATACATTTTGAAATCATAGAAATAAGATTAAACAATTTTGATAAAAATAAACTGGAGAAGTTGATGGCACGATGGAATAAGGTGAAAGGTTATATGCTGAGTAGAATCTGTGACGCAAATGTGAAAAATAAACTCCAATCACTCTTTCAATAATAACAAATGCAAAGTCGAGCCAAGGAAATATAAACTAGTAAACTATTTACTATATAAACTAGTAAATATTTGAACCCCCCGCAATTGGTGGTGGTGGTGGTGGTTTTTGTCGGTCGGGTGATGGGCACACGCACTGTGCACTGTTTTATGTTTGTTTTATGTAACCATATTTACAAAATCAATTAAAAAAACCAGAGGTGGGGAAAAAACAAGATCTATCAAAAGAGTCAAAGTTATAGTTGGATCAATGCATGCAAATAAACTTGTACACAAATGAAGCTTTCATTTTGGGGATGAGAATTTTCAAAATTGCCAATGTAGTATTAGTAAAATGATATAATTAAAATCAATGCAATTAGGCAGATAGCGATGTTGCATTGGGTCCAGATTTTGTCATTCTGAGAGTAAATAATTGAAATCAATGTGATTTAAATTATAATGAAGTGCTCCCAATGACTTCACTATGTACATTCTGCAGTTGATTAAGTCTGAATCTGTTGTGTACTTATTTGCAGATTTTATCTCTGTCACATAAATATACTAAATCATCAAATAATATCCATTAGAAGATAAGCCTTATTTTTCACATGATCGATATATTAAACCTTTTCCAGTTTGAGAAAATATATTTTACTCTTGTTTTCTTTTATAAATCTGATATAATTGCTCAAACCTAACAAAACAGCTTAATGGCAAATCTTATTTTCCCATTCTTCAAACTGTAAGAATAAATTATGCTATTGGTGTTTTTGCATAATGTACTCTTACTGCAACCAAATATAGCACTTGTGATAAGGGTTTTGGGAAATGAAACAGAAGAAGCCAAAGTTTGTGGATAAAAGTTAGGTTAGAAAGAGGAACAAGGGCATGAAAAGCAGGGGTGAATGAAGAGATAACATGGGACAATATCAAATATTTTAAAGTACCATTATTTCAAACATTATAGAATAGAATAGAATAGAATTTTTATTGGCCAAGTGTGATTGGATACACAAGGAATTTGTCTTGGTGCATATGCTCTCAACGTACATAAAATAAAATATACATTTGTCAAGAATCATGTGGTACAACACTTAATGATTGTCATAGGGGTCAAATAAGCAATGAAGAAGCAATATTAATAAAAATCTTAGGATATACGCAACAAGTTACAGTCATACAGTCAACATGGGAGGAAATGGGTGATAGGAATGATGAGAAAAACTAGTAGAATAGAAGTGCAGATTTAGTAGAAAGTATGACAGTGTTGAGGGAATTATTTGTTTAGTAGAGTGATGGCGTTCGGGGAAAAACTGTTCTTGTGTCTAGTTGTCTTGGTGTGCAGTGCTCTGTAGCGATGTTTTGAGGGTAGGAGTTGAAACAATTTGTGTCCAGGATGTGAGGGGTCAGTAAATATTTTACCCGCCCTCTTTTTGACTCGTGCAGTATACAGGTCCTCAATGGAAGGCAGATTGGCAGCAATTGTTTTTTCTGAAATTCTGATTATCCTCTGAAGTCTGTGTCGGTCCTGTTGGGTTGCAGCACCAAACCAGACAGTTATAGAGGTGCAGATGACAGACTCAATGATTCCTCTGTAGAACTGAATCAGCAGCTCCTTGGGCAGTTTGAGCTTCCTGAGCTGGTGCAGAAAGAACATTCTTTGTTGTGCTTTTTTGATGATGTTTTTGATGTTAGGTGACCATTTTAGGTCTTGAGATATGATAGAACCTAGAAATTTGAAGGTCTCTACTGTTGATATTGTGTTGTCTAGTATTGTGAGAGGTGGAAGGGTGGAAGGGTTTCTCTTAAAGTCTACCACCATTTCTACGGTTTTGAGTGTGTTCAGTTCTAGATTGTTCTGGTCACACCACAAGGATAGTTGTTCAACTTCCCGTCTGTATGCGGATTCATCGTTGTCTATTATTGTAGCATTATTTCAAACATTATTTTTGAATTAGTTCAATTGTTCCATTTCCATCTGATGGGAAAGTGACTGTTTTAAGAAACTTAAGGAGAAAACCCCACTGAGATCCATATACTTGGTGTGTGGAGCAATTCCTTCCTTGGATCTTTCTAAGGTTTAAACATGGGGAGCAGTCAGAAAGGCTGCACAGCAATAAAGAGATTTATAGCAACAATAGAAATAGAAACAGACATATACTACCCATAGAATTTTATAGCGCTCTCTGGGTGGTTTATAATATAAGCATTATTTGCATATTACCTCCAACATTATGGGTCCTCATTTTACGGACCACCGAAGAACGACAGGCTGAGTCAACCTTGATCAAACTCCAGGCTGTGGGGAAAGTTTGCCTGCAATACTGAATGTCATCATGGTGCCTAGTATTCTCCAGAGAGAATAATAATACTAAAAACAGCTATGGTTATCTGGTCAGATCAGTAAGTAGTAGTAAGTAGTAGATAGCCTGATTCTGTCTCCAGAAGCTGCAAAGGTCTTGGGATGCAAAACCAGAAGAGCATAAATTCTAGCAAGCTAGAACTATTATTGGTAATGTTGTTCCAGTGAAAGTTCCATCTATTGGTCTAGCTGGGGCTGAACTTCCCCTAAATAATTGTTGTAATATTTGGGAGAACTTCTTAACTCACAGCTCCTGCTACAGCACAGAGATTATCTGCCTGTGGCACCCAATATTTCAACCAAGAGGTGCTGAAAACAATGTTCATCTCTCGTTTAATGCTGCAATTCTATGTGGGTAGGGTTTGCCCCTGGAAATGACCCAGAAGCATACATATTTATGCCACATCAACAGGTTCTATTTACAAACCAAAAAAAAAAGACCATGAAGGTGAAATAGTTTCATGTACCACAGGTTTTCAAGGGGTTATAAAAATATTTGCTTTACAGTCATTTAATCCATACAAATTAAGTAAGTAACTCAGGCAAGGAAAGGACTACAAAGGAAAGATGAAGAATACAGATATCCACTATGAAAGAAGAATCAGCCCAAGGAGAAACATCTACAAAATGTAGGATTTGATTTGCAAGAACAGATGCATGCCACTGCAGCAAAAATCCTCACTTAAAGATTTTCTGATAAAAAAACAACACTAGTGGCTAACCTTAATTGCAGTTTGAAGGTCAAAGTAACAATTGTTGACTTTCACATTTTGTCTAGAACACTTTGCAAAATGTGGAGAATTCTCTCTCCACCACCATTATTTTTTTCATTTTTCAGAAGTTAGAAATATGCAGACATTTTGCAATCAAAGTATTCTAAAGAATCATTTTTATAAGTGACATTAATTAAAGCTGTATATAATTATAATTTTATCTATCTCTTCCTTACAGTGTAGTAGTTTCATTTTTTTTTAATCCTCAAGCTATATAAGGCTGCCCAGTGTAATTCTGAATGGTCTAGAAGTGTGATCAATTATTGATTGCTTGTTTTTTTAACAAACAATCAATTATATAATAATAATAATAATAATAATAATAATAATAATAATAATAATGGTGATGATGATGATGATGATGATGATGATGATGATGATGATGATGATTCTTGCAGCCCTGGAGCAAGCAATCAGAACAAATGCAATCAAGGCCAGGATCGAAAAATAAGCTGATGACCCAAAATGCAGACTTTCCAAAGAAACTGATGTAATAATTAATCACATCCTCAGTGGCTGCAAGAAAATCACACAGACGGTACAATCAGGGGCACAACTATGTGGCCCAACTACCATCTACTAGTGGTAAAAAACTGGTGGGGTCATATGCCTGAGAAAGTAGTTGAAAACAAACATGCCAAAATATTTTGGGACCTTTGAATTCAAACTGACAAGGTTTTGGAATAAAAAACACTGGACCTCATAATTGTAGAAAAGAAAAAAGTGTTGATCATTGATGTCACCATGCAGTCGAATTGATGAAAAACAAGAAGAAAAAAATATCCGACATCAGGATCTTAAAATCAAACTATAACAACTCTGGCATAAACCAGTACAGGTGGTCCCAGTAGTAATCGGCACACTGGATGCTGTGCCAAAAGACCTCAGCCGGCATTTGAAAACAATAAACATTGACAAAATCACAATCTATCAGTTGCAAAAGGCCACCATAGTAGGATCTGTGCTTATCTTATGAAAATACAACACACAGTCCTAAATGCTTGGGAAGTATTCGACTTGTGATATTGTGATACGAAATGCAGCATATAAATCTTGTTTGCTGTGCATTACTGTTTTTTGTGAATCATCATCATCACCATCAGAATAAAACACATTACATGGCCAATTTCTGGAAAAAATAAAAGACAAAGTAGTGAAAAAACTTGGTTATGTACAATTTTTAAAGAAAGAGACAGAATCACTGGTCCTGACAGCACAAGAACAGGAAATTAGCATAAATGCAAAAAAGCCAAAATTAATAAATTCTCAAATGACGCTAAATGTGGATTGTGCAAGGAAGCTGATGAAACTGTAGACCATGTGCTCAGCTGCTGCAAGAAAATAGCGCAGACAGATTACAAATTACCGCACAACTCTGTTGCACAAGTGATCCATTGGAATTTATATAAAAGCTGTAATAGACATACTGCTACAAATGGGTGGGAACACAAGCCTGAAAAAGTTGCTGAAAATCAGTTGGTCAAGATCTTGTGGAATTTTCACATACAAACGGATAAGGTACTGGTGCATAATACATCAGACATTACACTGGTTGAGAAAAAACAAGAGACTATCATTGACATCACAATAGCAGGGGATAGCAAGGTCGATGAAAAGGAGCATGAAAAAATTGCAAAATGCCAGGACTTGAAAACCAAAATTCAATGATTATGTCACAAACCAGCAATTGGTGATTCCAGCAGTGATTGGAACACTGAGTGCCATCCCAAAAGCATTGGAATTACATTTAAAACAGCGCAAAATTGACAAAATCACCAACAGTCAAATGCAGAAAGCTGCACTGCTTGGTTATGTACATATATTTCAAAAATATATTAAATAGACCTTTATTACAGCCAAAGACCATGAAGATAATATTTTTTTTAAAAAAAAGAACATCCAAGAACCGTTTCAGACTCTTAGAATCTAGACATTTTAGTATCTCTTTGATCCTAGTAGCAGATTCTTGGGTGATAAATGTAGTCCTTGACTTACAGCAGTTCGTTGACCATCCAAAGTTGGTCATCACCCGAGTCAACAAAGACATGCTAGGTGTTGAAGTTCTTGGACATCTGGAGTCAAATGACTAACAAAATTCATGACTTTTGGCTGACCAACCAAAATTGACCCATTGTAAATATACGAAAGATGTACATATCTTGCTATGATGAAGGCACACATTTGCGACGAATCCCCACTGCTGCTGCGCAGAAGCTGCCCCCCTGTGCTGTAATTATGGCCTGTTAAGCAGCCACTGGAGATAGTGTCTGAGTGGCCAGGATACCTTGCAATTAGTGTCAAAATGTGTTTTTTCCTAATGTCTGTATAAAAGGGGCATCTCAGGGGCATGTGTCCCTCAATCTCCACCTCTCCTGAGCCACAAGGGCCAAATCTTTCAGTGAATGGTATTCTTTTGTACTTGCCGTACAAAATGGCGGATGGAAGTGCCTGGCACCGTATAAGAGCAAATGCTTTTTGGTGGTTTGTTTATTCCAGCTGTCTAAGATATCTGGCAGGAGCCACAACATATCTAGTGGCAACTGGGGCAGGAAAATATATTATCACATCCTAGGCTCCAGGGTGGGGGTGGGGGGGCTTGACTAGTAATTAATGCCAAATCCAGCAAAACAACTGGCCGCTGTGATACAATTGTAGATAAACGAAAACAAAAACATCATCATCATCATAAAACATAAAATATAGTATACTGTAAAATGGTGACCAGCACTTAAGAGAACATAATTAATACATAATTAAGGGAGTTATTAAATTTCATAGTGTATCACACAATGCCCAGGAAAATGTTGGGGGAATCGTATCAACAGTAGCTGTTTTGTTCTCCAACTCATCAATTCTAAATAGGGTGTCGCTTACAGCACAATGGTGTGACACCACTTTTGTCATTGGCATGAAAATATAAAATTCTGCAGACATCTCAGTTTGTCACTTTGGGCTCCAGGGTCCAATCCAAAAGGGCACTTTTTTTTTTTTTCATTTGCCCTTTCCAATGGTCTAACTTTGGGAAAAACTTGAAAATGCATAACTTAGTTCTCAAAAACCAAGTCAACAATTACCCAAAGTTGAATTAAACCAAATTAAATACATTTATGATTATTCTCCTATATTTAAGAATTTCCCCTTCAGGCACATTAACATTAAATCCTGGTACTTATTTTTAAAGGCCTGGGAGCCAGAACAAGTTTGGAGGGAAATAAGTAACCTTATATTTCATATTTATTTCTGGGTGCATGTCATAAAAGATACCTTTCCTCTATTTTCTCCATGCTGTCAGATGAATGACATATTCTCAGCAACATCTCCCATCGGTAGGTGATATCTTGAGGTTCAGAAGTTTTGCACCCTCCATATGATTCTTTTTAAAGGTCTCATATTTATTGGCCAGCACTGACACTAGCCAGAGTATGTGAGAATTCTGCCCATCTAACAGACTTCAGGAAGCCTATACAGGATAACTAAAGCGAAAAAATGCTATTCGTTCATTTCATCATTGTCCTTTGTAGCTGAAATACCAATTTGGATTGTAATATCAGCTTAATGTGCACTGGATACTGCTTTTGCTACAGTTTGAGGCACAAAGGTGTATCCCCCTCCCAAAATAAAGATTCCTAATGTTCATATGGAAGGGAAGCCCATGCCTTTTAATCCTAAGCATGTACTGTATATAAGATTGTGCATCTTTTAAGTAGTGTGGCATGACGGTACAGTGGTTAAAGTGCAGTATCGCAGGCAAACTCTGCACACAGCCTGGAGTTTGATCCTGATGGGGATCAAGGTTGATGCAGCCTTCCACTTTCTGAAGTCGCTATTATGAGGGTCCAGATTGTTGGGAACAATATGCTGACATTGTAACCTGCTAAGAGAGTGCTGGAAAGCACAAACATCATATAAACCAGGCCTGTCAAACTGGAGGCCCACAGGCTAGATATAGCCCACACCCACCCTGGATACACAAAGGCAAAAAACCATCCCATTGCATCTGCAATATGGTCTGATACATGGTATAACCCATGATGTGATAAGGTTTGACACCAGTAATATAAGATATTGTTAAGAGAAAATTTGTCAGTGAGTTATTCAGGATACTATATACCAGTGATGGTGAATCTTTTTTTCCTTGGGTGCCGAAAGAGCATGCATGTGCGCTATCACACATGTCCGAGTGCACACATCCATAATTCAATGCCTGAGGAGAGCAAGCTGTCCCCACTCCCCAGAGGCGCTCTGGATGCCGGAAATGGCCTGTTTCCCAACTTCTGGTGGGCCAAGTAGGCTCATGTTTTACCTCCCCAGGTTCCAAAGGCTTCCCAGGTTCCAAAAATGCCCTCCCCCATCCCCCAGAGGCCCTCTGAAAGCTAAAAATGCCCTCCCAGAGCCTCTGTGCAAGCCAAAAACCAGCTGGCCAACACACACTTGCATGTTGGAGCTGAGCTAGGGCAATGACTTGTGTGCCAGCAGATATGGCTCTACATGCCGCCTATGGCACCTGTGCCATAGGTTCGCCATCACTGCTATATACCTTTCCAACCTAGATTATTTTTCTTTGAAGTGGTTTCTTTAAAAAGTACACCCTGAATATATGCGTGTGAATTTTGAGGAATTGATCTTCAACTGTAACAATGATAGGAACTAAGTTTCCTAACACTTTATGTTTTTATGTTACATTATGTTTTTGTGTATAATAAAGAAATAAAAAAAATAAAAATAAACCCTGCACTTAAAAATAAACAAATAAAAGCCAAACTACTAGTCCCAAGTTAGTGTTTTAAATATAAATTTGTCAGTGATGGTAAGCTAGCAAATTGTTTAACTCCCTATTGGAAGACAGCACCAGATAACTGTAGATTGATGGCAAGGACACTTTGTCTGGATCACTGAGTGGGCTAATTTCTATATTTAGTTACAGATTTATAGTTGTTTTTAATACAAGGACGGGACAGTGAATCGTTAAGGTCAGAATTTATTTTATGTTTTTAATAGCAATTGGAAGTAGACTGTTGAATGATTTCCAGAAATTGCAAGGGGGAAGGGGATAGCTGAATTGCACAATGGTGCAGTGTGATTTCAGCTTCTGAAGAGAGGAAAAGGAATTACAGCTTGAAAAAAAGAACCATCCTCAATGCAGTGCCCTCTGAGTGCATGGAATTTTAGTTCCCAGAATCCTGTTGGGAAATAGCCCAACCAGGAAGGGAGGAGGAACTAAGTGGGAAATTAGCCTTGAATCATTGCACAGTCACAAGAGACTTGGGAGTGATAAGCTCCAAGGAACCTCATTTTATTATTATTATTATTATTATTATTATTATTATTATTATTATTATTATTTTATTATTTATTGGATTTGTATGCTGCCCATCTCCGCAGACTCGGGGCGGCTAACAACAATGATAAAAAACAACATGTAACAATCCAATTTAATAAAACAACTAAAAACCCTTATTATAAAAACCAAACATACACACAAACTTACCATACATCAGTGTTTCCCAACCTTGGGCACTTGAAGATATTTGAACTTCAACTCCCAGAATTCCCCAGCCAGCAAATGCTGGCTGGGGAATTCTGAGAATTGAAGTCCAAATATATTCAAGTGGCCAAGGTTGGGAAACACTGCCATACATAACTTGTAATGGCCTAGGGGAAGGAATATCCTAACTCCCCCATGCCTGGCGACAAAGGTGGGTCTTGAATAATTTGTGAAAGACAAGGAGGATGGGGGCCGTTCTAATCTCTGGGGGGAGTTGATTCCAGAGGGCCAGGGCTGCCACAGAGAAGGCTCTTCCCCTGCGGCCCACCAAACGACATTGTTTGGTCGACGGGACCCGGAGAAGGCCAACTCTGTGGGACCTTATCGGCCGCTTGGATTCGTGCGGTAGAAGGCGGTTCCGGATGTATTCTGGCCCAATGCCATGTAGGGCTTTAAAGGCCATTACCAACACTTTGAATTGTAACCAGAAACTGATTGGCAGGCAGTGCCGGCCGCGGAGTGTTGCAGAAACGTGGGCGAATCTAGGAAGCCCTATGATGGCTCTCGCGGCCGTATTCTGCACGATCTGAAGTTTCCGAACACTCATTTATTTGTTCCCAAGAGAAGATAAACAATCTGGGGAGATGCCTGTTTTCTAGGCATAATGTCAGGGTTCCGAATAATACATCCATAGTAAATAGAACCCCGAGACAAATGAATTCCTCAAAGAATAGTTTTATTGGACATATCATATTGAAAAACCGAATCTGAATTTTCCCGTGGTTTTCACCTAATTAAAAATAAAAGTTTTCCTCCTTCCCCAAACAATCAGTCACATGGTACAAATCAAGGTTTCACCCAGTTTCCGGGCAACTTCGTTCCTCCTGTCTCTGACCATCTATGGGACTGTCCTTGGTGGCCAGGAGAAAGTATTTTGTTTTGGCTATCCCTATTTCCCTTCCACCTCCCTCATTGACAACACTGAAACCTCAAAAGGCCCTCGGTCAGGTCATCTTCAGGGTGGGCACATAATACAAGAAAGTAGTTATCTTTATTTATTTATTTATTTATTTATTCGTTCGTTCGTTCGTTCGTTCGTTCGTTCATTCGTCCGTCCGTTATTTATTTATTTATTTATTTATTTATTTATTTATTTATTTATTTATTTATTTATTTATTTATTTATTTATTTATTTATTTATTTATTTATTTATTTATTTATTTATTTATTTATTTATTTATTTATTTATTTATTTATTTATTTATTTATTTATTTATTTATTTAGATTTGTATGCCGCCCCTCTCCGCAGACTCGGGGCGGCTCACAGCAAGATACAGCAATTCATGACAAATCCAAATATAATTTAAAATATTTAAAAAGATTTTAAAAGAACCCCATTTTACTAACAAACACACACACAAACATACCATGCATAAATTGTACATGCCCAGGGGAGGTGTTTCAGTTCCCACATGCCTGACGGCAAAGGTGGGTTTTAAGGAGTTTACGGAAGGCAGGGAGAGTAGGGGCAGTTTTAATCTCTGGGGGGAGTTGGTTCCAGAGAGTCTGGGCCACCACAGAAAAGGCTCTTCCCCTGGGGCCCGCCAACCGACATTGTTTAGTTGACGGGACCCGGAGAAGGCCCACTCTGTGGGACCTAATCGGTTGCTGGGATTCATGCGGCAGAAGGCAGTCTTGGAGATATTCTGGTCCAGTGCCATGAAGGGCTTTAAAGGTCATAACCAACACTTTGAATTGTGACCGGAAATTGATCAGCAGCCAATGCAGACTGCGGAGTGATGGTGAAACATGGGCATACCTAGGTAAGCCCATGACTGCTCTCGCAGCTGCATTCTGCAAGATCTGAAGTTTCCGAACACTTTTCAAAGGTAGCCCCATGTAGAGAGCATTACAGTAGTCGAACCTCGAGGTGATGAGGGCATGAGTGACTGTGAGCAATGAGTCCCGGTCCAGATAGGGCCGCAACTGGTGCACCAGAGCTTGAACTCTGTACACATGAATCGGTTGTTTGCACCTGACAAATCTCAAGACAGTGAAGCTTATGCCCAATTCTAACTTTTAAGGGAATAGAAGAGAAACATTAAATATAAAGTGAATCAATACATTAATGGTATTTAATTTCATTGTAATTCCTTCAAACAAAGTTAAAGTTACTTTTATTCTTGCTGGGATGCAGGCAATGACGCAACATTCAAAAGCCAAATACAGCCCCAGTATAAGTTTTTAGATGGCAGAGTTTGTGCACTTCTATTGAACACTCCAGTTCTAATGTTGTTGAATGTATTAATTTCCAGATGTAAATCTGGGGTACCAGTCTTTGGACTCCAGTGATAACTCACGGCATCTTGAGGCATCATAGTCAATGTTGAAAGAGTTGTAATACTCTAGGAATATACACTAAGAAACCACAAGTCATCTGTCCTAAGCAAAGTTGTGGATAAAGAGTAGAGTAGAGTAGAACAGAACAGAACAGAACAGAACAGAATAGAATTTTATTGGCCAAGTGTGATTGGACACATAAGAAATTTGTCTTGATGCATATGCTCTCAGTGTACATAAAAGAAAAGATATGTTCATCAAGAATCATAAGGTACAACATGTACTGATATTCTGGGTACATATAATTAATCAAATCATATTAGGAACCAATCAATATAAATTGTAAGGCTATAAGGCACAAAGTTACAGTCATAGTCATTAGTTGGAAGAGATGGGTGATATTAAGATAGGTGAAATGATATTAAGATATCATTTATATTCTATCATTGATGTCCAAAATGTGAAACAACTTGGTCTTTGAACTATAAGTCACAACTTCCATGCATACATGTATGCATTCTTACATGCACACCCATGTACACAGGCATGCTTCTCTGAAGTTAAAGCAATCCAACTAAATGCTAAACATAAGTATTTCCATTAATAAAGATTCCAACTGAAAGGCACCTTTGCAATCTCCGTTCTCTGTGGTTTGTGAGAAAACAAGGTTTCCATTCAAAGCAGCCCATTTGTGTGATACACACCAATAGAAATATAATCATTTGGGCTTGATTCTATGTCTTTAACAGATAGGCAGTTGTGCAAAGAAATGAGCATATTCTTACAATCCTGTTTCCTAAACTTCAAACTAAGCACAATATGTTTTGGATCCTGAGTCAGAAGACCATTGAGAGTTCAATGACTCAGTTCAAGGGAGTTGGATGACAAAACGGGCTCCAGTCAATTTTTTCCAGCTCCTGTAGTGGAAAAATGTAAATGCAAGAAGATAAATAGATACCACTTCAGTGGGAAAATATCAGATACCTCTTTGGGTATCTCCTGGGCCACAGTTGACCTATCCAGTATCTCCTAAGAGGTCAGTAAGGGGCGAGAACAAGTGCACTAGAGTGCCTTCCGTCCCCTGTCCTATTGCTCTCCTATATATCCTATACCTTTCTTCTATTCCTATATCTTTTCTTCTATTCTTTCATTGATATGTTCTATTATTATATCTTCTTTTCTATTCTTTCACAGATATATTTTACTATGAGTATCTCCTCTATAACCTTCATCATGTATTTTACTATGTGTATATAGATATATACCCACTAAACCCCTCATTGTGTATTGGACAAAATAAATAAATAATTAATAAATAAAATAATAAACAGTGATATCACCAGCTTAGTGGGTACTTCTGATATGAACATAGTAGGAATAATGCTATTCATAAGGAAACAGAGGGAATGTGCCAGCCATGTGCTCTGAACCTTGTGGTTGTGGCTGTAGTAGTTGTTTAACAATGTCTTTGTTTAACAAAGTTGAGTCTTGGTGGTGCAATGGTTAGAGTGCAGTACTGCTGCAAGCTGCTTCTGCTGACCGCTTAGACAGGGCTGTAAAGCACTGTGAAGTGGTATATTAGTCGAAATGCTATTGCTATTCATTCTCATAATTCACCAAAGCTTGAGCTTAAGCCAGTCAAGGTTTCGTTTAAAATGTGGTTGAGACAAAGCTGTATTGTCTGAATTAAGAATATTTTTCAATAAGAGCCTATTGCATTGTTTATATAACAGGAAAGTATGTGTGTTTGTGTAACATTTTTTTGCTGATAATGAAAAAGAAGGGAGACTACTATAGATCTATAGTAGTCTCCCTTCCTTTCCTTTATATATATATATACTGTATAAAATATAATATATATACAGTATATATATATATGTAACATATTTTGCTGATAATGAAAAGGAAGTAATATATATGTATGTATGTGTGTATATATATGTGTGTGTGTGTGTGTGTGTGTGTGTGTGTATTCTTTTTTATTAACACTACAGCACAGCAGAAAATGTATTTGATGCCCAAGAAATAGCAGATCTTGGCACGCAGACTTAAGTAGATTTCCTATTCAGTGAACAGATAAATGAAGCTAGAGCGAAGTGTTAGAGAAAATACCGCTTTGAATGCTACTCAGTGATACCCTCCAAAAGAAATAGTCTATCACGGGTACTCACTGTCAGATCAAGTTCCCAGCTGAGATATAGCTCCCTGTTTCTTCTGGATTTATTTATTTATTGTGTGTATTTTTACTTTTTAGGGCATACTGTGGAAGCTTTTTAAGTGGTTCACAAATTGAACATAGCACTATCAAATGCAGGAATTTGGGGGGGGGGGGGGGTTGAGTAAAAAAACTAGAAACTAGATGTGTTGGTGGGGGGGAGGGATAATAGTTCAGGGAAGGAAAATGATCTCACCTTGCTAAGGATCTTCATCATGTTAAATAAATTATGACAATTTTCTAAATACTGTGTTGAGAGAATTCTACTTTCCTTTACTCTTTTTTTGCAAAATAGTATGTAATAGGTCAGTGGAAAGTTTTTTTTTAAGATTCCTATTGTTCATTGATACCCCAAATGAATACATTTGCTCTTATCAAGTCTTTAAAACTTTGAATCCTAGAACTCTGAAAGAATAATAATAATAAGACATGTACACCATGTAAAAGTCCATCCTTCTTTTTATTTTCCGGGTAAGCAGCACTATGCAAAACATAGAACGTGAGTGAGAAATAAGAAGAGAAAGAAAAACATAACTAAAGCTAGGTGCGATTAATAAATCAATCAATAAAAATGCTTTAGCCATGGTGGCGCAGTGGTTAGAGTGCTACTTCTGCTAACTGCTGACTGACTGATTGCAGACGACACCAAGCTGGTGGGGGTATTTATTTATTTATTTATTCATTCATTCATTCATTCATTCATTTATTCCAATACATAATACACATTGAAGAGAATAGATATGTAGTAATATAACTAAAGAAATGAATAGAAGATAAGATATAAAAGTATAGGTGAACAAATTTGAAAGGAAGAAAAGATAAAGGAGATAAAGGAGAGACCATTGGACAGGGGATGGAAGGCACACTGGCGCACTTATGCATGCCCCTTACTGACCTCTAAGGAACCTGGAGAGGTCAATCGTGGATATCTAAGGGAAAAATGTTGGGGGTTAGGGGTTGACACTACTGAGTCAGGTAATGAGTTCCATGCTTCGACAACTTGGTTGCTGAAGTCATATTTTTTACAGTCAAGTTTGGAGCGGTTAATATTAAGTTTGAATCTGTTGCGTGCTCTTGTGTTGTTGCGATTGAAGCTGAAGTAGTCATTGACAGGTAGAACGTTGCAGCATATGATCTACCCCAGAGGATAGGCTCCAAATACAGAAATATCTAGATAGATTAGTACTGTGGGCTCAAACTAACAAAATAAAATTTAATGTGGAAAAAAGCGAAATCTTACACCTAGGTAAGAAAAACCTAAGACACACATACAAATTGGGAGAAACCACACTTAACAGCAGTGGCTGTAAGAGACATCTTGGAGGTTTGGTGAATAACCAATTAAATTTGAGCCAGCAATGTTCAGCGGTGGCTAAAAAAGCCAACACAATCTTAAGCTGCATCAACAGGGTGATACACTGCAAGACTAATGAGGTGTTAATACCACTCTATAATGCCCTAGTCAGACCACACCTAGAGTACAGCATTCAATTTTGGTCACCCCACTACAAAAATAACATTGAAGCTCTAGAGAAAGTACAGAAAAGAGCAACTAGAATGATAAAGGGACTGGAAACCAAGACATACAAAGAGATGTTGCTGGAACTGGGCATGGATAGTTTAGCAAAAAGGAGGGCCAGAAAGGGACATGATAGCAGTGTTGAGATATTTGTGGGGTTGCCACAGAGAGGAGGGGGTCACTCTATTTTCCAGGGCACAAGAGTGCCAGACCAAGAGCAACAGATGGAAACCTACCAAGAAGAGATTCAACTTGGAAATTAGGAAGAGCTTTCTGACTGTGAGAGTGATCAACCAGTGGAACAGCCTGCCAGCAGAGGTTGTGAACGCCCCATCACTTGACACATTCAAAAGAAAATTGGACTGCCATCTGGTTGGGGTGGTGTAGGGTTTCCTGCTTGAGCAGGGGATTGGGCTTGATGACCTGCAAGGTCCCTTTCAACTCTAATAATAAATAAATAGATGACTGCAATTTTGCAGTTCAAATCTCACCAGGCTCAAGGTTGATTCAGCTTTCCATCCTTCCAAGGTGGGTAAAAGAGCAATATGCTGACTCTGTAAACCTCTTAGAGAGAGCTGTAAAGCAGCATGTAAGTCTAAGAACTATTGCTATTTATAGCAATCTCAGTCCCCTCACCAACCTTGCACTTAGCTCCATATGCCATTTAACGCTTGCATTTTGTTCATTAAACACTTTGTGTCTCTGATTCTGAGGATCTGCCAGGCTTCCAACTAAGAATGACATGTGCCAATTCTTCCAAGTTGAGTTCTTTTTAGTTTCACACCTGTAAGCCAAATATTTTGTAAACTACTCAAGACCGACCTATACCGCCAGGCATGGGGGAGTTGAGACACCTTTCCCCCAGGCTCTTTATGTTTTATATTTGGTATGTATGTGTTGTTTGGTTTTTAAATATGATAGGATTTTATATGCTTCTTTTATATTAGATTTGTTTTGCTATAATATTGTTTTTATTATTGTTGTGAGCCGCCCCGAGTCTTCGGAGAGGGGCGGCATACAAATCTAATAAATTGTTGTTGTTGTTGTTGTTGTTGTTGTTGTTGTTATTATTATTACTATTATTATTATTATTATTATTATTATTATTATTATTATTTCCAGACTGAGGACTTTGCTTTCTGCCTTCTACAACATGTTCTGGAAATTATTAAGGAGTTGCTGTCTTATATACAGTATATAGTATTTGTTTTGTCCAATATACAATAATACACAATGAAGTTTATAGAGGATATATACGAGTAGAATGTATCAAAGAGAGTATAGAAGAGAAATATAGGAGTAAAATATAACTAGAGATAATAGCAGAAAATATAAGAGATAGAAGAAATAGAAGAGATAGAAGAGAAGACATAGGAGATATAGGAGAGACTATAGGACAGGGGACAGTAGGCACTCTGGTGCATTCATTCATTCATTCATTCATTCATTCATTCATTCATTCATTCATTGGATTTGTATGCCGCCCCTCTCCGTAGACTTGGGGCGGCTAACAACAGTAATAAAGACAGCATATAACAACCCAATATTAAAACAGTTAAAAACCTTTATTATAAAACCAAACATACATACAGACATACCATGCATAACATTGTAAAGGCCTAGGGGGAAAGGGTATCTCAGTTCCCCCATGCCTGGCGGCAGAGGTGGGTTTTAAGAAGCTTACGAAAGGCAAGGAGGGTGGGGTCAATTCTAATCTCTGGGGGGAGTTGGTTCCAGAGGGCCGGGGCCGCCACAGAGAAGGCTCTTCCCCTGGGGCCCGCCAAGCGACATTGTTTAGTTGACGGGACCCAGAGAAGACCCACTCTGTGGGACCTAACTAGTCGCTGGGATTCGTGCAGCAGAAGGCGCCCCTTACTGACCTCTTAGGAACTTGGTGAGGTCAGTCGTGGATAGTCTAAGGGTAAAGTGTTGGGGTTTAGGGGATGATACTACGGACTTCACCCTCTTTGACTCACACAAAATATCAGGCCTATGTTTACTCCTCTGGAATGCACCTCCTCTCTCCCAGGGATCCACTTTCCCCAATACATTCCCTTACAAGATTGCATCCAACCCCGAATTTTCTCAATTTCCCCCCTTTTTTGATATCTTCACTCTTCCCTCATGTCTGCTTTGTGATTCAGTCCTCATTCATTTTCTTTGAATATGATCAAACCATCTCATTATGCTTTTTTTCTTGTCGGTTGCAAGCTTTTTTTTGTCAGCCCGCATTCTTTCATTACTCATTCATTTTTGACTTAGCTTTTTTTTTATCACCCATACATTTCTTGAATATTTCATTCAGACTGCATTCAACTTTTATGTTTCTCTTGAAACACCGAATTCTATCTTCACACATAAAAAAACCTGGCAGGTGCACCTCTGATATACAACAATTTTTTTAATTATTTCAACAAAGATTCATTCTTTGCAACAGAGCAAATACTACCCACTATCTTTCTACCAACATTTGCATGTCTTATTTTTTTCTCTCTCTTAATTTTATTCTTATCTTTAGGAAATCTTTTCCTTAGGTACACCAATTCATAGACTTGATTCTAGTTCCTCTTGCTAGTGTTTTGTCCTTTGCAACAATTCACTCCATTTTCCTTGTCAAAAACACTTGCCCTGATTTTTGATATGTTAATTTTAAAATCTACAAGCATAACAGCTTTTAAACATCTTTTATGAATATACCTATTAAGCATCCAAGTGGACATCACACATTTTTCCTTGTTACCTGTTCAATTTGCTAAACATTCCATTTACTTTCACCTATATTTTATTTTCATCAAGTGCCTATTTTATCCATTTAAGCAATCAACCTTCAATTCCATTCTGCGGCAAAACATTTCATAATTCAGTCCAATTCATATAATTTTTCTTAAGTGGCTTCTACATTTTCTTTGTTTCCATCTATTTTCCGTTCATTTTCTATGAATTTAATCTTCTAGGACATTTTAAATGTATGGCTCATTGTATACTTTCCTGCAATCATTCTTCTTTCACTTCAATTTTTTTCTTTCCTTCTGTTTTTTTCTTAAGAAAAATATGGTAAAAATATATAACTACCATATTACTTGTTGGGCACATATGTGTAATCATTAAATATTTTAAAATATAAGAAAATGTTTTGCTGTTGGACATTTCTTAACCCTGCTGTTCTGTTTAAGAAAAGTAACAAATCTTCTGTTATCGGGTCACCCTGACCCGGACCGAAAACTCTTCATTTGCAGTGCTTATGTTTGGTCAATTTGAATACTTTTTTCACTTGGAAAGTAGTCTGAACATTTCTGCACACAATGATATGAAAATTGAACTGAAGAAATTAATCCTTATTGGTTTATTTTGCACATAAATATGCCCCCCCCCCATTTTTGTGAATTTTCTTTCGGTTTATTGATAATTATGCCTGCAAAATACATTCTATTTTACTAAAGTTGGTATGGGATTGGTAGCTTGAACATTTCTGAACATAATGATATGAAAATTGAACTGGAAAAATTGATGCATATTGGTTTATTTTGTTGATGAAATGCACGCCCCCCCCTTTTTTTAAAATAGTCTTCACTTTATGGATAGTTTTGCTAGCAAAATACATTCTATTTTACTAAAGTTGGTGTGGGATTGGTAGCTTGAACATTTCTGAACATAATGATATGAAAATTGAACTGGAAAAATTGATGCATATTGGTTTATTTTGCACATAAATGTATGCCTCCCCCCGTGTTCAATTATTTCAATTTATATAAAAATTATGCTGTTAATTTCAAACTTACATACTTTTTTTTAGTAAAATGGATTTGTTTCATAAAATTAGTTCTCTGGCTACAATGTGGTTGATTTTCAAAAGGATATTCCAAATATTTCTAGACAAATATGTATAAACAGTGACAATAATGGCACATAGCAAGGCCGGGGGGTGGGGGTGGCCCTTTTGTGGCAAAAATAAACCAATAAGAACCATTTTTTTCAGCTCATTTATATTTTTCTTATATTCAGAAATGTTCAATTTAGTATATCAAACCTTTTGGGGGGAAATTCCTTAGGGATTTGTAGCCTTAAAAAATAGAAATTGACACGAAATTAAAAAAGGATGGGGGGAGGGGCTTTTTGATCAAAATAAAAATATAAGTCTCAATCTTTCCAGTTCAATTTTCATATCATTATGTTCATAAATGTTCAAACTAGTTTTCCAGTAGAAAAAGTTTTCAAAAAGATCAAATTCAAGTACCTAAAAAAATTATTTTTGGTCCGGTCATATACGAACAGAAACAGACTCGAAGTTATGATTTTTTTTTGCCCAGAAAACAATTAGCCACCATCCCAAAAATATTTTTTGATGATCAGCATTGTTAAATTGAGTAAATGAATGCCTAAGATTTTAAAGAATATTTCGGATTTGGAGCATAAAAAAATAAAAAGTTAAAAATGGTTGCAAGCAGCCGAGGGGGGGGGAGGCCTTATTTCTGATATTAAAAAACCAATAAGAATCATTTTTTTCAGTTCCTTTATATTTTTCTTATATTCAGAAATGTTCAAGCTACCAATCCCACACCAACTTTAGTAAAATAGAATGCATTTTGCAAGCAAAACTATCCATAAATTGAAAGAAATTTCACAAAAACGGGGGGGGGGGCATGCATTATATCCGCAAAATAAACCAATAAGATTTACTTTTTTCATTTCAATTGTCATATCATTGTGTGCAGAAATGTTCAGACTACTTTCCAAGTGAAAAAAGCTTTCAAAAAGACCAAACATAAGCACTGCAAATGAAGAGTTTTCAGTCCGGGTCAGGGTGACCCGGGAACAGAAGATTTGTAACTTTTTTTGCCCAGCAAAAACTAAGCCCCCCACCCCCCCCCCCCCAAAAAAAAATTCTCATAGAGAGAACCCCTGAAATGATGAAAAGTCATGAAATTTCAAGTTTCAGATATGCAGGGAAAATTTTTTACAGGGACTCAAACTTGGCTTCGGGTCGCATACGACCCGAACAGAACAGCAGGGACAATGGGAAACCCTATTACATCTGTCACAGAAAAAGCTGTTGTTCTTTCCAAGAAGAGCTGTTGAGAGATATTGACATTTCAAATTACATTAATGTTTGCACTCTCTTGATAGTTTTGACTATGTGTTAAAAATCCATTCTGGAGAAAATGCATCTTTGTATCCCATGTGTATCCCTATACCATAAATATCTCCTGTTTGGTAGCGTTTGGGCAAAAGTACATTTTTAATTTATTTTTTATTTGTTTGTTTTGTCACGTATGTATTGGTGGTATAGAAAGATATAATATTTATATACATGATACTGGTAAAAGAGAAACATTAGGGCAGGGGATGGAAGGCACTCTGGTGCATTTATGCACACCCCTTACTGACTTCTTAGGAATAGAGAGAGGTCAACAGTGGATAATCTAAGGGTAAAGTTTTGGGGGTTAGGTGATGATACTACAGAGTCTAGTAGTGAGTTCCATGCATCAACTACTCAGTTACTAAAGTCGTATTTCCTACAGTCAAGTTTAGAGCGGCTTACTTTAAATTTGTATCTGTTGTGTGCTCGTGTGTTGTTGTGGTTGAAGCTGAAGTAGTTGTTGACAGGAAGGATGTTGTAGCAGATGATTTTATGGGCTATGCTTAGGTTGTGTTTAAAACAAAACATAGTTCTAAGCTTTCTAAACCTAGGATTGTAAGTCTAGTTGCACAGGGTATTCTGTTGCGAGAGTAAGAGTGGAGGGCTATTCTGGTAAAGTATCTCTGGACATTTTCTAGAGTGTTTATTTCCAAAATGTGGTGCAGATTCCAGACAGATGAGCTGTATTCAAGGATTGGTCTGGTGAAAGTTTTGTATGTTCTGGTTGGTAGTGTGATATTACTGGAGCAGAAGCTACGAAGGATTAGGTTAACAACTCTTGATGCCTTTTTGGCAATGTTGTTGCAGTTGGCTTTGGCGCTTAGGTCATTTGATATGAGTATTCCAAGGTCTTTAACGGAGTGAGGTCTTGTTTATTCAGCTTGTAATTGATGTTCTGATACTTTTTGTCAATGCGTAGGACAGAGCATTTTGGAGTTGCCAGATGTTTGATCATTCAGACACAATGTCAAGGTCTTTTTGGAGAGTAGCTGTGTTATCGGTGGTGTTGAAAAGTTTGACATTGTGGCAAAGAGAACGCAGTTGCTTGTTAAGTGATCACAAAAGTCATTTATATAGAGTATGAAAAGTGTTGGTTCAAGTACGCTGCTTTGGAGTACACTGCTCTTAACCGGAACATGACTAGATATGGTGCTCCCTATTTTGACAACTTGTTGTCTGTTTGATACGAACACAGTTATCCAACTATGGAGGGATCCTATGATTCCATAGGATTTGAGTTTTAGAAGTAGTTTGTCATGAACTACTGAGTCGAAACATTGTCTTGTTGCAATTTATCTCTTAATAGAAGTGATAAGTTGCATACAACAGTATAAAGCCAGGGTGGCGCAGCCGGTAGAGTGCTGTACTGCAGGCCACTGAAGCTGACTGGAGATCTGAAGGTCAGTGGTTCAAATCTCATCACCGGCTCAAGGTTGACTCAGCCTTCCATCCTTCCGAGGTGGGTAAAATGAGGACCCGAATTGTGGGAGCAATAGCCTGGCTCTGTTAAAAAGTGCTATTGCTAACATGTTGTAAGCCGCCCTGAGTCTAAGGAGAAGGGCGGCATAAAAATTGAATGAATGAATGAATGAATGAATGAATGAATGAATGAACAAATAAACAAATAAACAAACAAACAATCTTGGAATAAAAATGAATTATGGTTTAATTTCTGGCATTCTGAGCCTATGGACCAAAATGATTATTACCACATTTTTCAGAGTATAAGACACACCTTAGTTTTCGGGAGGAAAACAGGGTAGGGGAAATTCTGCCTACCAGGTATTCATCTGGCTAGTCCTTAGCCTGGTCAGCTTCAGCACATTGATTCACCCACTGGTTTTGAGGCTGGGGATGGTTGGGGCTGGGCTTCCAAAGCACAGATGATCGTCGGAGGGAGCAACGTAGAAACACAGGCAAAGCACAGAAGATCTTGTGTTGTGGCTGAAAAACAGCTTCAGAAGCACAGCTGATGGAGGGAGCTCCAGTGATTAAAGCAGGCAAAGCTCAGAAGGGATAAGAGAAGGCAGCAGCTGTTCTAGGTAGCCATTTTCAGCACGGCGTATCAAGTGTTTGGAGGCTGAACACGCAACAAGGTGGCCAAAAACACAAGCCATTGTTGGTGGCAATCTCTGCAGCCCGGAAGAGGACGCAGAGAGGCTGAAGGGTAGGGGCTTGGGGCTGGGGCTACATTCAGAGTATAAGATGCACCCAAATTTTCAGCCTATTTTAGGAGGGAAAAAAGCGTACTCTGAAAAATATGGTATTTATTATTAATTAAATTTTTATGCTGCTGACAATGTGACTCTGGGTCACTTAAACCAGTGTTTCCCAACCTTGGCCACTTGAAGATATCTGGACTTCAACTCCCAGAATTCCCCAGCCAGCATGCGCTGGCTGGGGAATTCTGGGAATTGAAGTCCAAATATCTTCAAGTGGCCAAGGTTGGGAAACACTGACTTGAACAGCATTTAACATATATCATAGGATACTTCTGTCAGTATAATTGCCTAACACGACCAATTTTTAATTGGTTGATATAATTGCCAGATTGGAAGACTTTAATTTATTTAGAAGAGGAAACCTCCGATGACCATTTTGGCATCTAGTTCAATAGCAATAGCATTTAGACTTATATACCACTTCATAGTGCTTTACAGCCCTCCATAAGTGGTTTACAGAGTCAGCCTATTGCCCCCAACAATCTGGGTCATTTTACCATCCTTGGAAGAATGGAAGGCTGAGTCAACCTTGAGCCTGATTAGATTCGATCTGCTAAACTCCTGGCAGCCAGTGATCAGCAGAAGTAGTAACTGAACTCATTTGACCCACCTCTGAAAGATGGAAGGCTGAGTCAACCTTGAGCCGATGGTGAGATTTGAACTGCTGAACTACAGCTAGCACTTAGCTGAAGTACCCTGCAGTGCTGCACTCTAACCACTGTGCAACCCCAGTTCTCTATTGCTTATTAATAAATAAGGAAGTTATTTTTTTTATACTTTGGAAGAAAGGGGGAAAAAATCAATTTTCTTAACTCAGCGGGAGTTTGGTAATGCAAAACCCAAGATCATTTTTTCCTCCGTTTAATTGAATTGGTCAGCCTTCTCTCTCTTTCCTTCACTCTCTCTCTTCCCCCTTCCCCTCTTTTCCTTATTAAAGAACAACCATCTTCTAATGTGAAACTTAGCGGAAACATGTTAAATGCCTGGCTCAGTATAGCCGGATTCCAAAGGAGAAGCTCAGTGTGTTTCTCTTTTGAACAGTTAATTAAGCTCCCTGAAACTGCTCAGAGAACAGCCATGGGAAAGGCGTTTAAGAGCTTGTTCCTAACTGCATTAAGAGCTCCTGCAGTTTTCCAAAGCCTTCCTTTTTGACCTCCTTTTATTTATGTGGTTATAGAGTTGGATGGGGCTGCTTATGCCATCTGTACCAAACCCCTGCTCAGTGCGGGAACACAAGTGAAAACTGTACAGCCTCTAACATCTAACAAGAGGAGCCACCCCATATCTAAGTAATTAGTTTCCCCGCTGAAGTGCTCTTACTGCATTTGCTTTTTTTCCCTCCTTTTACTAGAATCTGTATTCCTTAGATTAAAACCATTGTTCTGTTTCTTGCCCTCTAAAACAATATTTATTTATTTATTTTATTTATTTATTCATTTGTCCAATACATAAATACATAGGAAGAAAAATAGACATGTAGTAATATACACAAGGGTAAAAGTGAACTTATAGGAGAGGATATATGAAAGGAAGAAAATATATATGAAAAGCGAGAGAAAGGAAGACAATTGGACAGGGGACAAAAGGCACACCGGTGCACTTATGTACGCCCCATACTGGCCTCTTGGTTACATCTTTCTCTGAGAAGTCCCTTCGGGTTCTTAAAAAAATGTAGTGCCATATTTAGCACCAGTTGTGGCCCTATTTGGACAGGGAACCCCTGCTCACTCACGCCCGTATCACCTTCAGGTTCGACTACTGCAATGCTCTTTACGTGGGGCTACCTTTGAAGGGTGTTCAGAAACTTCAGATCCTGCAGAATGCGGCCGCGAGAGCAGTCATGGGTCATCACACATACTCCCATGTTTCGTCAACACTGTGGCCTGCACTGGTTGCCGATTAGTTTCTGGACCAGAATACTTCTGCCACATGAATCCCAGCAGCTGATTAGGTCCCACAGAGTTGGCCTTCTCCGGGTCCCATCGACTAAACAATGTCGTCTGGCGGGGGCCTAGGGGAAGAGCCTTCTCTGTGGCAGCCCCAGCCCTCTGGAATCAACTCCCCCCGGAGATTCAAACTGCCCCCACCCTCCTCACCTTTCACAAGACCTTGAAGACCTATCTATGTCGCCATGCATGGGACAATTAATGTATCCCCTTCTCTGACCATTAAGAGTTATGTGTGGTTGTGATTGTATAGCATTGATTGTTTTTTAAGATAGCAGGTTTTTAGTCATAGTTTTAACTATTAGATTTGTATTACACTGTTGCTGTTGTGAGCCGCCCCGAATCTTTAGAGAGGGGTGGCATACAAGTCTAATAAATTATTATTATTATTAATAATAATAATAATAATAATAATAATAATAATAATAATATTGTTGTTTGTTGTTGTTGTTATTGTTGTTATTATTATTATTATTATTATTATTATTATTATTATTATTATTATTATGTCAATACAACACAGCAAACGAGATCACTATGCTGGATTTCGTATTTCATCACCAGTCAGGCACTTCCCAAGCACCTAGGACTGCGTGATGTAGCGGCAAATTATGTTTGCCGATCCCAGTAAAGCGGCCTTTTGCAATTGACAGATGGAGATTTTGTCAATTCCGATGGTTTTCAAATGTAGCACTGGGATCACTTTCACTGGCTTATGCCAGAGTTGTTGCAGCTCGATTTTTAGATCTTCGTATTTCACTAATTTCTCTAGCTGCTTCTCCTCAATTCTGTTGTCCCCTGGGATTGCGAAGTCGATGATCCATACTTTCTTTCTTTCTTTCTTTCTTTCTTTCTTTCTTTCTTTCTTTCTTTCTTCTTCTTCTTCTTCTTCTTCTTCTTATTATTATTATTATTATTATTATTATTATTATTATTATTATTATTTTCCCTACTGTTGTTCTACCTACATTTAATGCTAAAATTTTTGCTTTCCTCAATCTCTTCTCACAATGCTTAGATCAGAAATGAGTGACCTGATCTTCTAGGTTGTCTTTCTCTGAATTCTTCTTAAGAACTGGAGAACAGAAATGTACACAGCTAACCGAAGGGGTTCTCCTAAGGTTAGCTATTGCGCGAAAACAAAAGTTTTCAAGTCGATATAATCCCAGGCATGTCTCCTGTTAATGAAGTCCCAGTGGTACCCAGACAAATCCCAACAGAGAAAAATATCATTGTAGATAGTTACACTATATAGTGCACAGTGTCAGTGGTGTCCTCATCATTCCTCATGTAGGAAGGGCTCGTAAAGAGTGTGCCAATTTAATGCCATTTTAATGCTGGGACATTAACAAGGTGGTCGAATACCTGTGGGAGGGTTATCAATTCCCTTGCAATCTGCTGTTCTCTTAGGAACGTATGTCAAGGTGAACACAATACTACTAACACATGATTTGTTCTGAAATAAAAATAGAAATAGGGATAGGAATAGGAATAGGCACAATACTGCAAACAAGGAGGGATACCTACTGAAAATACAATTATCAAAAAGGTTTTGGATTGTGCAGAAATTGAACTGAAAGAAAAAGAAGTTTTGGAATATTATAAAATATGGAATTTATTGTATGATTGGCTTGACAGAAGAAAATAAGACAATATGTTAAACATTGGCACTAATATCAGTATTAGCATTGTAAAGACAAATGAATGTAAAACTATATTTTATTAATATTCAGAAATATATATACTACTTATAGATGCTATAGTTAAGTTCCTTAGAGATATAGAAGCTATAATGATTGTAGAAATAGATAGAATGATTAATAAGAGTAAAATAAATCGATATATGCATCGTAAAAGGTATTAATGCATATATATGTTTTGTTGGTATTTTTGGTTTGTTTTTGTATAATTTCTACTTTGTTTGTATTTTCTTTTTTGTATTCTTTTTTAAAGTTTATATATTGATAAAAAATATTTTAAAAAAGAAATAGGAATATGGAAATAGAGTAAAATAGAAAAAAAGAACAGAACAGAACAGAACAGAATAGAATAGAATAGAATAGAATAGAATATAGAATACCAAATAAACAGGGCAGGACTGAAATGCAATGCAATGCAATGCAATGCAACGCAACACAACGCAAAACAACACAACGGAGAGGAGAGGAGAAGAGAAGAGAAGGAATTTGTCTCCAGTGTAGTTGCTTTAAGTGTACACTTATATTTTTATTTTATTTTTATTTCACTTTATTTCATACATTATTATTTATTGGCATACAAATCCAATAAATAATAATATATAAAATAAAGTGATTGGTCATAAACAGAGGTGGGTATAAGCACGTTTTGACTAGTTTTGGAGAACTGGTTAATACCAACTCTGACTGGACTTACCTCCATATATTCTCTGCCTCCCGAGTCCCAGCTGATCAGAAGGAGAATAACTTTCCCCTGGAGTGAATAGGGAATGCCACTCCCACCATGCCACACCCACAGAACCGCTAGTAAAAAAAATGAATTCCACCCCTGGTTGACTCATAAATAATATAAATCTTATTAAGCTTTGAAGAAGCCTACAGTGAAAATACTATGGAGGAGGCAAGGAATCACTGGGGGGGAAATTAAGCAACCTTTGACACTGGTGTGGAAATAGGATGGGAAATTAAACAAAATCAAGCAGCAATGCTAAACTTGGGTTATTTGATCTGCAAACATCCAAGAGAAACTTCTAACTTTGTGTTGGCATTTATTGTATCTATTGTAGGGTAGATTTTAACCTAAGTAGAAAAAGGTAATTACCAATTTATTAACCTCTCTCCTTTGTTAAGAATAATAGCAATTGCACTTATATACCACTTAATAGTGCTTTTACAGCCCTCTCTATGCAGTTTATAGAGTCACCATGTTGCCCCCCCAACAATCTGGGTCCTCATTTTACCCACTTTGGAAGGAATGAGGGCTGAGTCAACTTTGAGTTGGTGAGATTCCTACTACCTTCTCCTATTGGTAACTTATTATTTATCACTTGGGTTAACTCATGAAACTTTCCGGACGTGTTCCCAAGTTGCCATAGGCAGGAGGATGGGATCGTGCCTCGCAGCTGCACCAAGAAGTTCACACCTTAGTCAAAACAAGACACAGCTTAGCTGGTCGAAATCAAGGCCATCTCCACAGAGACCTGCAACGGCTGGAGGGAGTGACTTCTATAACCTGTGAAATTGCTTTTTTGGGGAATCTGTCTGGTGACACACTTTGGAAGGAGGGAGAAACAGGGTCAGAGGCGAAGCGCAAATTGGGTGAAGCCAGAGCTAGCTACACCTAAGTCATGCTGACATGGCGCTCCCAATAAACAACTAGATTTGTCTTGCTAAACAGTTTGAGATTCCTAATTTTATTAGGCATTGGTTAGACCCCTGACAAAGTTGTTTGTATCTTATGATTTTATGATTTATAATTGATGCATGACTTATATATGATGTATGACTTATCACTTTGTTGTTTTATGTACACTGAGAGCTTATGCACCAGAGACAAATTCCTTGTGCATCCAATCATGCTTGGCCAATAAAGGAATTCTATTATACAGGGTTAAAATAATAATAATAATAATAATAATAATAATAATAATAACAACAACAACAACAATAATAATAATAATAACAGCAGCAGCAGTAGCAACAACAACAACAATGTTGGAAGGGACCTTGGAATTCTTCTAGTCCAACCCCTTGCTTAGGCAGGAAACCCTGCACTGCTTCAGACAAACGATTATCCAACATCTTCTTAAAAACTTCTAGTGTTGGAGCATTCACTTCTAGTGTTGGAGCATTCTTCTTGAGGCAAGCTGTTCCACTGATTAAATGTTCTAACTGTCAGAAAATTTCTCCTTAGCTCTAAGTTACTTCTATCCTTGTTTAATTTCCACCTATTGCTTCTTATTCTACCCTAAGCTTCTTTGGAGAATAGTTTGGTTCCCTCTTCTTTGTGGCAACCCCGGAGATATTGGAGAACTGCTATCATGTCTCTCCTAGTCTTTCTTTTCATTAAACTAGACATACCCAGTTCCTGCAACTGTTCTTCATGTTTTAACCTCCAATCCCCTAGTCATCTTTGTTGCTCTTCTCTCTACTCTTTCTAGAGTCTCAATGTCCTTTTTGTATCGTGGCGACCAAAACTGAATGCAGTATTCCAAGTGTGGCCTTACCAAGGCCTTATAAAGTGGTATTAACACTTCATGTGATCTTGATTCTATCCCTCTGTTAATTTAGCCTAGAACTGTGTTGCCATTTTTGGCAGCTGGTGGACACTGCTGGCTCATAGTTAAATGGTTGTCCACTAGTACTGCAAGATCCTTCTCACAATTACTACTGTTGAGCAATGTAACACATATACTGTACCTGTGCATTTTGTTTTTCTTGCCTAAATGTAGAACTTTACTTTTTTCACCATTGAATTTCATTTTGTTAGATAGCACCCAATGTTCAAGTCTATCAAGATCCTTCTGTATCTTGAGTCTATCTTCTGGAGTGTTGGCCATTCCTGCCAGTTTGGTGTCATCTCCAAATTTGATGAGCTCCCCATTTTCCCCCTCATCTGAGTCATTGATGAAGATGTTGAAGAGTATTGGGTGTCAGGCTGCGTCAATCCGAATTTTAGAAAAATAAAACTCTGAGTCCAGGTTGAACCTCAAAAGTGAATTTAGCAAAAATCAGAACTGAAAGCAACACATAGAAAGCAAAGTTTGAGAAAAAGGCGCGATACAAGCACATATCAAAGTAACCCACTTGACACCCCCCATTGGAAAATAGCCAATCCCTACTGTCCATTTCTGTCAGGTGGATGTATCTGCACAACCACGTCACACTTATGGAATGCAACTTCTAATGGTCTCCTCCTGGTCACCTGCTTTCCAGGAAAACGAAAGTTATCCCACTCTATGTTAGGAAAGCAAAACGTATCAGGACCTCCTGAACCTTCCCCTCCCAAAACCCCCAAACCCACCCCCCATTACTATGGCAACCCAAGCGTAGTAGGAGTGTAGAAACATAATGAGGTTGACACTGGGCCTAAAACAAAGCCTTGGGGTACTCTACTGCAGTGTTTCCCAACCTTGGCAACTTGAAGATATTTGGACTTCAACTCCCAGAATTCCCCAGCCAGCATACATCCCTCCATGTAGATGCAGATCCATTGAGCACTACACATTGAGTACAGTTGGTTAACAGTACAAAACTCCAACCAAGTGACAAGTGTTCTACTCACCATCAACTTTTATTTCCTGTCTGACAAGTGTACAATGTGGCCACCACCAATGTTCCCTCTAATTTTTTTTCGGTGTGGGCGGAAAAGTATAGTGTCTGAGCGACAGTCCCTTTGGGACTGGGCGGCATAGAAGTATAAATAATAAATAAATAAATAAGAAAAAAATTCCCTTCTTTTTTTTATTAAAAGAAATTAATAATAAAACAAAACCAAAATCCATTACTATTATTATCTTCTCCTTTTCCATCCCTGCCTCCTCCCCCCTCTTGTGTGTGTGTGTGTGAACTCTTGAACCATTTCCAATTAGAGGTGAGCTATTGGAAATGGTTCAAGAGTTCACACACACACACACACACACACACACACACACACACACAAAAGGCTGGGTTTTTTTTTCTCTCCTATTATTTGGGTGCTTTTTACCATATGCTTTAAATCAAGAGTCATTTCTCTCTCTTTCTCTCTCCCCCTCTTGCTCTCTCTCTCTCTCGTTTTCTTTCTCTCTCTCTTGCTTTCTTTCTCTTCTCTCTCTTGCTATCTCTCTCTCCCCCCCCCTTTCTCTCTTTCTCTCAGCAGCAGCATTGGGCAGTAGCCATGGGGCGGCGGCAGGGTGATCAGCTGTGAGGCGGAGCTCCGGAACGGAGGCACTGACGACGAGGGGGCTGCGAGAGCGCTTTCTCCGAGCGCTTCGGGAACGCCTGCCATGCCTCTATTGCAGCCCCCTTGCTGGAAGTCTGGGATGAAAGCGCTCCCAGCGAAGGGGCTGCGAGGGGGCGGAGCGGGCATTCCCAAAGCCCGCGGAGAAATCCCTCTCTCGCAGCCCCCTGGCTGGCAGCGCTTTCGTCCCGCAGCCGCCACCACCGCAGCAGAAGTCGCACCCCAAGGCAGGAGGAGGCAGAGGAAGAGAGGGGGTGGATCGGGCGGGAGGGGGGCAGGGCCGAGAAGCCAGGGGCACGTTTGGCCGGAGGCACCGTGGGGAGGCAGGGGCGGCCGCGGCTCCCTTTCCTCCTACTGCCGCCCCTCCCTGCCCCCCCGCAGGCTGGCAGGGGGATGGAGAGCACGTGCTCATGGAAAAAGGTGCGTGGAGGGGTATTTGGGGGGCGCGCACGCGCGCAGCTTACACAGAACGCTGGCCACCACCTGCAGCATGGGCAACATCAATGCGATAAGGTAATTCCTCCCAGGTGCATATCAGCATATCACAATCCACTGAGTTGACCATTGTTGTTATTTGATGTTTAATGGTAGCAATGGAATATAAATGCAATATTTTACTTATCCCCACAAGAAAAAAAAATCACACACAGTTAGGTCTGGGGATCCCATAGGCCAAGCACAAAGAGCAAGGTCTTGACCTCCCCCCCAATGCATAACGCCATTCCAAGGGTAAACAAGCAACTCAAGATTGCTGGAAGAACAGTGCGACTTCATCGCCCCATGGCAGCATTCAAAATTTAGAACTCTTCTTTCAAATGGTCACTGACACATTACATGACGATGCTTGAGAACTGAAGCAATGCGTCATGAAATCGGTTCATTCTTTTTGAATAACCCTGCATTGTAAAAAGATACTTCTGCATCATCACTTCAGCCATTCCCCTGCATTCACCACCTTACGAAGAAATGTCTTGCTGATCAAATATTTTGGTACACATTAGTGTGTGCACAGGTTCCCAGAAAGGTAATTCCCTATAAAGTAGTTATTGTGCAAAAATCAATGTTCAGACTTGACATTTAAAGTAAAAGTCCCACACCATTTCTGACATATTTAACAGCAGATGAGCTAGATTTAAACATTGTTCGATTTTGCACAAAACGTGGATATACAGTGACAGCAATTGTGAGGATGCGCTTCTATAATCTTACAGCTTTCAAGAATATCAATTTATTATTTACTTCTGAGTTGACAAGAAAGGTACAAAAAAAATGACAGACGGGGAAAAAACACTGATGGGAATTATTTCAAAGGTGCAATCCTCAGGAGGGCATTCCTGCAACTTTGTGTTTCTACACGTGTGGGTTTTGTTTGCATTTTATATTTCAATCGCATCAAAGCTTTAATGTTCCATCTATCATAAACTCCAAAAGAGAATTTAATATTCAGCAGGAGTTGCTCCCCAAAGATTTGAGCACAGAAGAGGAGAAATTTGCTTGTTATATTGTCTTAAGGGAAAGTTCATTTGAGGGAACAGAGGCTTAGGTTTTTAGTAAATATGGCTTAGATGGAGCTGTTTTGCAGTCTAATGAGAATAACTCCCCTTTTTGGGCTGTTTTAATATATGTAAGCTTTCCTTGGTGATTGTTAATGGTGGGAAAAAGTCAGACAGCATCCAACAAAAACACAACGATCTCTAGATAATAATTTTATCATTCTATTTACAGCAGTAATAGTTTTTAACTATTCATAATGTATTAAAATCTGGCCATGTTTTTCTCCTACTTAAACACAAATTTCTATAAATTATTCTATTGGCAATGGCTGCTTGGTTTCCTCAGCAGTACGGTATATAATATCTGGTTGTTTGTAATACATTTGCAAAGGAGCCAAACAGTGAAGGGCTACCAACATTTTTACTACCATACTGTGGGCGTGGCTTATGCAGGATGCCCTACATTTTCTTTCAACATCTTTCAGTGCAAATTGGGTGCTCTGGGGTGAAGCTCCATTTTCATTAATAATAATAATAATAATAATAATAATAATAATAATAATAATAATAATAATTTATTGGATTTGTATGCCGCCCCTCTCTGCAGACTCGGGGCGGCTAATAACAATAATAAACACAACATGTACAATCCAATAATAAAAACAACTAAAAACCCCTATTATAAAACCAAACATACACACAAACATACCATGCATAACTTGTAATGGCCTAGGGGGAAGAGCTATCTCAACTCCCCCATGCCTGGCAGTATCAATGAGTCTTGAGTAGTTTATGAAAGACAGGGAGGGTGGGGGCAGTTCTATGCCCCCCCCCATCTGGGCAGCAGCCCACCCCTGGAACCAAGCCAATAGGAGTTTCATAAAGTCCCTTACTATTTTTTCTCCCAAAATATTTTTAAGAATATATAAAAACCAAGCTGACAAGGGCAGTGTTCCCTCTAATTTTTTTTTGGAGTGGGCGGAAAAGTATAGTGTCTGAGCGGCAGTCCCTTCGGGACTGGGCGGCACAGAAATAATAAATAAACAAACAAACAAACAAACAAACAAACAAACAAACAAATAAAAAACCCACCCTGTTTTGCCTCAGAGAATTTCAAAATAAAATACTGTACTGTGTGTCTATAACAGTGAGCTCATAATAGGGCAACTCTATCAATATCACAATGCCACTTAAATAGTTGAGCTAGTTTCAAACTAGATTTTGATTTTCTTTCTCTCTTCCTTACTCCCATTCTTTTTCTTTCTGTTTTCCTTCCTCTCTTTTTTCTGTCTGTTTCTCTCTCTTCCTCTCTTCCTCTCTCTCTCCTTCCCTCTCACTCTTTCCCTCTCGGCTTCTGGGCAGGTTTGGAAAACTCTGAGTTGATGATGATTTTTAAGTGAGTGATTGCTCACTGCTCAGCTTAGAGGGAACTATGGACAAGGGCAAACATTATCGAATTCTAAATTACATAGTTCAGTAGCATACAGAATTCTTCCTTTAAAAAAAAACACTACTGAAAGCTTGGCGACTTTGGTTTTATCTAAAATTTCCTTGGAAAAATCAGCATTTGACGATACCATTCTATAAAGATGAAGAATCTTTTTCACTGTTCATTTTAAATCATGATTCAATTAGTGACAATGTTTCAGTTAGCTGTGAGCAGAGTGTCCACAGGGTATGATTTTTAAAAAGTCACTGTGATTGCCAAGGCAGTCTATTAAAGCTTTTCCCATTTTGAAGGCAAAGAACATAAAGAAGCATAACATTAATAGCATTTATACTGCTTCGTAGTGCTTTTACAGCCCTTTCTAAGCAGTTTATAGAGTCAGCCTATTGCCCTCAACAATCTGGGTCCTCATTCTACCCACCTTGGAAGGATGGAAGGATGAGTCAATCTTGAGCCAGTGGTGATTTGAACTGCTGAACTACAGCTAGCAGTTAGCTGAAGTAGCCTGCAGTGCTGCACTCTAACCACTGTGCCATCCCAGCTCTTTAAGACCTGCCACTTTGACTTTTCAGTACTGAACTCTGGCTATAAGAATGGTCAAAGTTTAGCTTCTGGCAGATAATCTTTTGAAATAGTCACAGAATAAATGGGGAAGGAAAAGAGTGAATTTCTTGATCTCCCATCTTCCTCGCTGTACTTGGAAAACCAAGTACAGTGGCACCTCTACTTAAGAACTTAATTCAATTCAATTCAATTCAATTTATTAGATTTGTATGCTGCCCCTCTCCGAAGACTCAGGGCGGCTCACAACAGTAATAAAACAATATTATAGCGAAACAAATCTAATATTAAAAAGAAGCATATAAAACCCTATCATATTAAAAAGCAAACAGCACATACATACCAAACATAAATATAAAAATATAAAAAAGCCTGGGGGAAAAGGTGTCTCAACTCCCCCATGCCTGGCGGTATAGGTGGGTCTTGAGTAATTTACGGAAGACAAGAAGGGTGGGGGCAGTTCTAATCTCCGGGGGGAGTTGATTCCAGAGGGCCTGGGCCGCCACAGAGAAGGCTCTTCCCCTGGGGCCCGCCAAATGACATTGTTTAGTCGATGGGACCCAGAGAAGGCCAACTCTGGGACCTTATCGGTCACTGGGATTCGTGTGGTAGCAGGTGATTCCGAAGGTTCTCTGGTCCACTGCCATGTAGAGCTTTAAAGGTCATAACCAACACTTTGAATTGTGACCGGAAACTGATCAGCAGCCAATTCGTTCCAAGACCAGGTTCTTAAGTAGAAAAGTTTGTAAGTTGAAACAATTTTTCACATAGGAATCAATGTAAAAGGAAATAATGCATGCAAACCCATTATGAAATAATTAAAAGCTCACAATTTGGGTGGGAGGACTTTTTCTGTTTTAATCATGAAAGGCTCCTCTGGCAGCCCAGAAAATCCCAAAATGGCTGGGATTAAAGGGGGAATGGCAGGAAACTGGCCGGCCCTTCATGCCGCTCTCAAATTTCCTGGTAGATTTTTCCAGTAGAAAATGGTTCTTAAGTAGAGGCAAAAAAATCTTGAACACATGGTTCTTATTTAGAAAAGTTCTTAAGTAGAGGCGTTCTTAAGTACAGGTACCACTGTAAAAAGTTTCAATTTTTACTTGAACACGGAAAGCATAGAACCAGATAGATATACAGGTAGTCCTCAACTTTCAACCATTCGTTTACAACTTCTCCTTGTACTTATGACCATTGTAGCATCCCCTCCTGATCAAAATTGGGAAACTTGGCAACCAACATACATTATATTTGTGCCCTTCTCAGTTGGGTTCCGACAAGCTAAGTCAGTGGGGAAAGCTGTGTTCTCTTCATGGCCACATGATTCACTTAATTACCTCTGAGATTTGCTGAACAACCATGGCCAAAACCAAGAAAAATATCATAAAATCAGGCATGACTCACTTAGCAATCAGCTTATTTAGCAAAATAAATTGTGATTGTAAGTCAAGGTGTGACTGAACCTAGTATTGTTCTCTAAGCATTCTCTGGGTTGGCTGTATAATCAAAATTGCATCCTTGTAAGTCAATTAAGGATATTCTTGGGAGGAGAAAGAGGAGGAGGAGGAGGAGGAGGAGGAGGAGGAGGAGGAGGAGGAGGAGGAGGAGGAGGAGGAGGAGAATTTCTCCATCAAAGAATAAATCAGGAAAAGTATGACAATCGGAAATTGGCCAAGCTAGAATTCATCCTTCTGTAATTATTTCTCATCCCGAGGTCAGGTTTTATCAATGTAACATTTCCTGTTCCATAAATTTAGAAAAGCTAATCTATTGGTTTGTAAACTACTTAATAAGGGACATTTCCCCTGATGTTGAACGGGTAACGTTCCCTAAGAAGTGAGGAAGCCAGAAATTTATTCTCCCTGTCTCTGACTATCACTCAAGGTGTCCAATGTTTTATCCGTCTGGATTTCTGTCTCTGCTATTATCTCATTCCCTCCCTCAGGAATAAACCTGATTAATTTCTTCATCACATTTTGCTCAGTAAAGGAAGAAGGCCATAAATTTTAAGTCTGTTCAAGACAGTGTTGTCAGTGTAGTTCTGCAATTGAAATAAAGGTTCCCCAACTACCTATTAATACAACTTACAGATCTCATTTTCCAGTATCTGTAATATTTCTAAGCCATATATCAACCAGTATATTAAATGGGGGGGGGGAAAGAAACATAGCCATAGAAACAATATTATTGGGACCTGGAAAAGGAGATGCATAGAAGTAGCTTTTGTATGTGTAAATCAGATGCACATTTGATTGTCCACTTGAGTGCTAATGTGGCACTGAGAGGATATCTGGGTCTAAGGACAACTCGCCATAGCCAACTTGCCTTGGCCAACTTCACCACGGAATAACTTGTCACAGCCAAATCACAGTGGCCAACTCGCCATTCTCCAAGGTAGATCAGAATCATTAAAGAATGCAAAAGGAGGGATAAAATGAAATGTGAGTGATAAAAATTAAAATAATTTTTAAATTATTTTAAATAATTAAATTCAGATTGTTGAATTGTCCCAGGACAAATTATCCCATTGGCCCAAACAGTTTTCAAAGGACATGTATACCCTTAATATACATGACCTAATGGAACTAATGGATAGAGATGAGAAATGGATTCGCAATACATTTTAATATGAATGTATGAGTGGGATGATATATATATATTTGATAAATTCATATTAAAATGTATTGCGAATCCATTTCTCATTTCTATCCATTAGATCAGCCATAGTTTTGAATTAGATGCCAGGAATTAAATATGAGCAAATTGATTTATTTTGATGGGGGTGGAGTTCTAAATAAATAATGATTAAGAATACGTTTTCTTATGAATAAAACTAAAGTGAAAGTCCAGATTTCTGTTGAATCTAACCTCCACTCACACATTTCTTATAGCCTCTATTTGAAGATCCCTGGTGAAAAAATACTCATCGCTTCATATGACAACCCTTTCCGTAGGTTGACAGCTTCTGTCCTGTACTTCCTTCCTTGTATTTTTTTTTAAGCCTAAGGGTCCCTAGAGGATAAATCCATTACATTTTCTGGTAGTGACAGTCCTTTTGGTATTTGAAGATTGCCATCACACTGTCTACATTGAAATTGCTTCTTCTTTGTCAGTTTTCTTTGATGCACATGATTTCCAATATCTTCTATATTATTATTATTATTATTATTATTATTATTATTATTATTATTATTATTATTATTTTATTGTTGTTGTTGTTATTGTTGTTGTTTGTTGTCATTTGCTGTTGTTGTTATTGTTGTTATTATTATTATTATTATTATTATTATGTCAATACAACACAGCAAACGAGATCACTATGCTGGATTTCGTATTTCATCACCAGTCGGGCTCTTCCCAAGCACCTAGGACTGCGTGATGTAGCGGCGAATTATGTTTGCCGATCCCAGTAAAGCGGCCTTTTGCAATTGACAGATGGAGATTTTGTCAATTCCGATGGTTTTCAAATGTCCACTGAGATCCTTTGGTACTGCGTCCAGCGTGCCAAGTACCACTGGGGCCACTTTCACTGGTTTATGCCAGAGTCGTTGCAGCTCGATTTTTAGATCTTCGTATTTCACTAATTTCTCTAGCTGCTTCTCCTCAATTCTGCTGTCTCCTGGGATTGCGATGTCGATGGTCCATGCTTTATTTTTCTCTACAATCAGGATGTCTGGTGTGTTATGCTTCAGAATTCAGTCAGTCTGAAGTCGGAAGTCCCACAGTAGTATTATTTATTATTATTGTTGTTGTTGTTGTTATTGATATTGATATTAATAATTTATTTGATTTATATGCTGCCCCTCTCCAGGGGCAGCTTACAACATATAAAAAGGAAAGTATACATCGAGATACAATTGATTTAAATTAAAAGTTACATTTTAAAAATGAAGGAACCTATCAAATACACACATTCATTCAAACAAGCCCACTATACATTCACTGGACAGGGGGCAGAATCTAATAACCGCAAGCTTGGCGGCATAGACTCTTACGAAAGGTGAGGAGGGTGGAGAAAATATGACTTTCTGGGGTGATTCCAGAGGGCCGGGGCCCCCACAGAGAAGGCTCTTCCCCTAGGTCCCTCCAAGTGACATTGTCTAGTTGATGGGACCTGTAGAAGGCCGACTCTGTGGCATGAGGCAGTCCCATAAGTAATCTGGTCCCATGCCATGTACGACTTTAAAGGTCATAACCAACACTTTGAATTGAGTCTGGAAACCAATTGGCAGCCAATGCAGACAACGGGGGTTGGAGAAATGTGGACATGTCTGGGTAGTCCCATGATGTATCTTTTATCTTCTCTGCATAAGTGAGTATACTTCAGTGTAGACCATCTCAAGTCCCTTTAGCTTTCCCTGTCATAAGGAAACAAACTTGCACTTCCAATTGGTGCATTTTGACTCATCTTCAAGCAGAAGACAACCATTGCTTGATGATACTTGCTTCCTATTTATGTCAATCCCAGTCAGTCCTTCTCTATGCAAACCTTCCTAATTTGCTAATCCTGAGTTTTATAGAAGCTTCTTCCCTGGGTGATTATTAGCCTGAACCAGAGTGAAAAAAAAACAATGAGAAAAAATATGGGAGTGGTAAATTCCTGTTTGCTGGTAGAGAAATTGTCATTTGGAAATAATGTTTCTGAATATTTCACAAAGCAAGAAAAACTGTTAATTTGCCTAACGCCTTTGTCTGATGCTGTGATATAATTAAGCTGAGCTAAGCAGCATTAATGCCCTATAAGAATTTTGATATTTCCTCTGTGCATGCTAAGGAGGAAAGAGAACATTATGTTTCTGCAGATATTCCACAATTCTGCCACTGGATGAGCGCCTCTAAGGAGGTGCACAATGTTTTTATTTCATGCAGTAAGATATTTAGTGGTTTGAAAGCATGAACTGTTGCATGAACCAAGCCCTCGTCTTTATGAAGTGCGGAGTAAAATAGCCATCATTACCAGCTAAATTAGGAACCGGCAGAATGAAAAGCAAAACAGAATGGGTATTGTGATAAAATTACTCAATTTGTTACTTATTTTATTAGCCTGAATATAAAACTCTGTTGCATGGTCAGTGCATTTTGTACTAATATTTGGCTTTCATTCAGCTAAGAATAAAGCACACGTAGGGAGAGAAATGGTCACAGGAATAGAAATTTTAATAGATGCAGCAAAATGCTCATGAAACAAAGCAGCCAATATCCTGATTTTAAAAGTTCAATTGTCTATTCAAAGCCAATGTGCATACATAATTGGTGTTATGCAAAACCCAAGTATGAGGACAATGAGGAAAATGAATATTTTCCAATTGCAAATTGATTGGGATGAAGGTTTGGGGCATTATTGCTTGTTTTCATTTTTATTGGGTTCATTTTATCTTTGCAAGTCTCCTAGAATCAGCGAGTGTGAGTTGGATGGCCATATAAACCACCATCTTAAAAGGCAATCTATGTTACCATGTGTCTCTTTAATGCCATAATTGAATAGTACCTTTACTAAGATTAACCAAAATGCCTTATAGAGAACACAATATTTCAAATGATGTAGAATGAAATCGATAATTTAAACCAGATATTTTAGCCATGGATTCTGCAATTAAAAGTCAGTTTCAATGTGAATAACGTAGACAGAATAGAATAGAATAGAAGAATAGAATAGAATAGAATAGAATAGAATAGAATAAAATTTTTATTGGCCAAGTGTGATTGGACACACAAGGAATTTGTCTTGGTGCATATGCTCTCAAAGTACATAAAATAAAATATACATTTGTCAAGAATCATGTGGTACGACACTTAATGATTGTCATAGGGGTCAAATAAGCAATGAAGAAGCAATATTAATAAAAATCTTAGGATATATGCAACAAGTTACAGTCATACAGTCAACATGGGAGGAAATGGGTGATAGGAATGATGAGAAAAACTAGTAGAATAGAAGTGCAGATTTAGTAGAAAGTCTGACAGTGTTGAGGGAATTATTTGTTTAGTAGAGTGATGGCGTTCGGGGAAAAACTGTTCTTGTGTCTAGTTGTCTTGGTGTGCAGTGCTCTGTAGCGACATTTTGAGGGTAGGAGTTGAAACAATTTTTGTCCAGGATGTGAGGGGTCAGTAAATATTTTACCCACCCTCTTTTTGACTCGTGCAGTATACAGGTCCTCAATGGAAGGCAGGTTGGCAGTGGAAGGCTTAGAAGGGAGTTAGAAGGGACCTTGGAGGTCTTCTAGTCCAACCCCATGCTTAGGTAGGAAACCCTACACTACTTCAGACAAATGGTTATCCAACATCTTCTTAAAAACTTCTAGTGTTGGAGAATTCACAACTTCTGGAGCCAAGCTGTTCCACTGATTAATTGTTCTAACTGTCAGGAAATTTCTCCTTAGTTTTAAATTCCTCCTCTTCTTGTTTAGTTTCAATCCATTATATTCAAGAAGGCCACATATCTATCCAATAGAGGCATGTTTCTCAACCTTGGCAGTTTTAAGGTGGACTTCAGCTCCCAGAATTCCTCAGCCAGCAATTTGCATAAAATGAAAGACAATGTCTCTATTTCTTTAAAACATCAACAATACACGGATTGTTTTCTTTGCTGCCAAGTTGATGGCAGGGAAAAAAAGAATCTTTATAAAAATGGCATCCAACAGTTTCAACCGTACGTGTCTACATTTTTGAAAAGTGGAAAAGAAAAAATAAGCATTCCTGTGTGGTTTGAGCATTTTTGCCAATTTTAGTAATAGGACACTATTTTTGTTCTACCCTTATTTATACACATGAGAACCTATTAGATGAAAGTAAGGACACAGATACAAACACACCAATTTAAAGCCACACAATACATATCCCAGAAGAAATGGATTTATGGGTCTTGAATCCAAAGTAATACGAGCTATTCATAGTAAAACTGCTGAGAATTTAATAGCCTGATGTGCTTATAATCCCCCAAGAATTTGTAACATAGAAAAAAAGACAGAGGGACAGGATGCATGGGCCAGTTTAACATCACCAGTATAACTTCTCGTTTAACATTTTGCAAAATAGAAAAAGCAGTGGTATGGAAAGAAGACTAGAACATCCTAAGCAGTTGATAAACCAGGTAATATACATTAATTTTATTAATGTATTAATTACTCATTTTGCACAGAGAAGATCTAGGGTAGAAACTTATACTTTTCCATCTAGCTAACAACTCCAAATACAAACTGAACTCCAAATACGAACTGAATAATCAAATTATCACAGATAATCCCCACTCAGTTAAAGACCATGGTATACTAATAACAAAAGATTTAAGTGCCAAAGCCCACTGCAACAACATAGCCAAGAAGGCTTCAAGAGTTGTAAACCTAATCCCACATAGCTTCTGCTCTGGCAATCTCACACTATTTACCAGAGCTTACAAAACTTTTGCCAGACCCATCCTTGAATACAGCTCATCTGTTTGGAACCCATATCACATCTCAGACATTAACACCCTTGAAAATGTCCAAAGATACTTCACCAGAAGAGCCCTTCACTCCTCCACTCGAAATAGAATACCCTATGAGACTAGACTTTCAATCCTGGGCCTAGAAAGTTTAGAACTAAGACGCCTTAAAACAAGATCTAAGTATTGCCCACAAGATCATATGCTGCAACATCCTGCCTGTCAGCAACTACTTCACTTCAACCACAACAACACAAGAGCACACAACAGATTTAAACTTAATATTAACCGCTCCAAACATGACTGTAAAAAATATGACTTCAGTAACTGAGTTGTCGAAGCGTGGAACTCATTACCGGACTCCATAGTGTCATCCCCAAACCCTCAACACTTTACCCTTAGATTATCTACGGTTGACCTATCCAGATTCCTAAGAGGTCAGTAAGGGGCGAGTAAAAGTGCACTAGAGTGCCTTCTGTCCCCTGTCCTATTGCTCTCCTATATCTCCTATACCTTTCTTCTATTCCTATATCTCTTCTTCTATTCTTTCATTGATATGTTCTATTCCTATATCTTCTTTTCTATTATTTCTTAGATATATTTTACTATGAGTATCTCCTCTATAACCTTCATCATGTATTTTACTGTCCTATAGATATATACTCACTAAAACCCTCACTGTGTAATTGGACTAACTAACTAACTAACTAACTAACTAACTAACTAACTAACCAACCAACCAACCAACCAACCAACCAAATAAAACAAACAAACAAACAAACAAACAAATAAATAAATAAATAAATAACCAGGATTTGTTCACATATATTGATGGCAGGGGATTTATTGAGCCTAATTCCTGAATGCCCCTTAATCCAAGTAAGAAACCTGTGGCTAGTTCACTTATTTGGCAACAAATCATTATTTGAAGCAAAGCAACCAACTGGGTGAGGGGGTCTGAAAATTTTATAATACATTAGATTTTCTTTCTGTAACCTACATGTTATAATAGCAAGGATTGGGATATTTGTGAGAAGACATAGAAATATTTCATACATCTTTCTTTGAAAATCCAGACTGCTTAATTGTCTCACCAGATGAGGATAGCTTCAGAAATTCATAGTAAAAGAAAAAAAATTGTCTATGAAGTTTGGTGAGGGGAAAAAAAAGATCCACAAATACATTAAAAAAACATGTTCAACATCAAAATTACTCATTACTAAGAAAACTTAAGAAGTAAAAAAGAGACTAAGAATTCTAGTCCTAGTCAAGATGTTCTACAAATGGCACCTTCCACCATATAGAATTTCTAAAATGTTTTCCGTCTGTATCGCCTATTTGTTGGAAATGTAAAAAAGAAATTGGTACATATTACCATGTGTGGTGGACATGTTCCGAGACAAAAATATTTTGGAACAAAGTAGAGAATTGGATAAATGAAATAACAAAGGAGAAGATAAAAAAAATCTCCTGAACTCTTTTTTATTGGGGTATTTCAAATACAAAGTATAAAAAAAGAAACTTATTATTTAATAATACATATATTGGCTGCGGCCCGAATTGTATTTGCACAGAAATGGGAAGAAAAAAACAGTACCAAAAGATACTGAACTAGATATGATGAATAAACGTTTAAATAATCAAACTGAAACAGAATATTATAAAAATATGGGACAAAGTATACGATTGGGTGGAATTTTAAAAAATGGTATTAATAATTAATTATAATATAGAATGAAATGGTAAATAGTATTACTAAGAAACTTTTTTTTCCTTCTCCTTTTGTATAAGTGTAGAATATTTTAAAATATAAAGAAATTTAATTAATAAGTTTAATATTAAAAATATAGAGTTGAATTTAACAAGAATGTAACTTACATGTGTGGCATTTCTGCTTAGATCTGATTACAGTTAGGATTTTTTATATTTCTGTATTAGATAGACTTCTACGACAAGCGGAGCAATGGTAGCTCCTTAAATGTTTAGTGTTGAATGTCTTTGTTTGTCTTTTTAAAAAATTCAATAATTTTTTTTTTTTTTAAGAATTCTAGTCCTGCCTTAGCCCTGAAAGTCAACTGAGTAACAGAAAAGAGTTGGAAGGGACCTTGGATGTCTTCTAGTCCAGAGAAGTCCTTGGTCCTTCTCTTCACTAGACTAACCATGCCCAGTTCCTACAACCGTTCATTGTATGTTTTAGCTTCTAGTACCCTAATCATCTTGCTTGCTTTTCTCTGCACTCTTTCTACGCAACCTCTTTTTTATAGTGTGGTGACCAAAACTGAATGCAGTACTCTAGGTAGAGTCTTACTAAGGCTTAATACAGTGGTATTAGTACCTTTCTACTAGGAAGAACCAAAACCACGGCACTTGATCCCATTTATCTATGTCTATCTTACCCAAATGATTATGTTTTCATAGCAAATCTCATGTTTTCCTCCTCTTGGGCAAACTATCCATCACCATCTCTTGTTGATGAGGATTTTCTATTGAAGCAGATCAAAAGGAAATGGTAGCAAATCATTTTTTTTCCAAGTGGGGTTAAGACAGATCAGTCATTGTCAGTATTATAATCATTTTTAGATGTAGCAAAATATGCTTCAGAACATACATTCCAGGAGTGCCAGAGTGTTCTCAGAATTTATAATAATAGGAGGATTAACTAGGGGAAATGCCTGGGCTAACAGCTATCATAAAAAGGCAATAATAATAATAATAATAATAATAATAATAATAATAATAATAATAATACTATCTATGGGACTGCCTTCTGCCGCACGAATCCCAGCGGCCGGTTAGGTCCCACAGAGTTGGCCTTCTCCGGGTCAACTCGACTAAACAATGTCGTCTGGCGGGACCCAGGAGAACAGCCTTCTCTGTGGCAGCCCCGACCCTCTCGAATCAGCTCCCTCCAGAGATCAGAATTGCCCCCACCCTCCTCGCCTTTCGTAAGCTCCTTAAAACTGACCTCTGTGGTCAGGCATGGGGGAATTGAGATATTCCTTCCCCGCAGGCCTATACAATTTATGCATGGTATATTTGTGTGTATTTTAATAAGGGTTTTTAATAAGGGTTTTTAATTATTTTAATTATTTTAATTATTTTAATTATTTTAATTATTTTAATTATTTTAATTATTTTAATTATTTTAATTATTAAAATAAGGGTATTTTAATAAGGGTTTTTAATAAGGGTTTTTACCGTATTTTTCGCTCCATAAGACGCAGGTTTTTTCCTCCCAAAGTAGGATGAAAAATCAGCCCCGTCTTATGGAGCGAAGATGCAGGCAGGGAGGGGGGGGGGAGGCTGCGAACTCGGAAGCGCCATCCCGCCGGCTGGCTGGCTAGCTGCTGCCTGGCCCCCTCCCTCCCGGAGGAGGGTCTCCCTCCGCACCACCAGCGGCGCTCCCCCTGCCAGCCAGCCAGCCAAGCCCCGCGGCCGCCAGAACCGGCTCCTCACTCTCCCCCCGCCGCCCGCCGCGTTTGCAGGAGGTGGGGAGGGTCGGGCGGCCCGCCAAGGCCAGGAGGGACGCCGCTGCCCCCCCTTCCCTCTCTCCACCTGCCGTTGCACCTCCTTGACGCCGAGAGGAAATGCCGGCAAAGGCTTTTCTCAGCGGAGGCCGGTGAAGGTGATAATCAATGTCGGGGGCGTATGGGCGGTTGCGCGCGCTCCCTATCTCCCTGCTAGCCCACTCGGAATATTCAAAATAAGAAAAGCCTTTGCCGGTGAAGGTTTTTCTTATTTTGAATATTCCGAGTGGGCTAGCAGGGAGATAGGGAGCGCGCGCAACCGCCCGTGCGCCCCCGACATTGAATATCACCTTTGCCGCCAGCCCCGCCTCTCCTACAACCCCCTTGCTGAGAGCCCGGGACGAAAGTGCTCTCGGCAAAGGTGAGGCGGGCAGGGCGTGCGCGGCGCGTCACCGCTGAGAAGAACGGAGAGAGAACGAGAGTGAGTGAGAGCAACAGACAGCAAGATAGTGAGAAAGAGAGAGTGAGAGAAAGGGGGGGAGAGAGAGGGGGGGTGGGAGAGGGGGGAGAGATAGCAAGAGAGAGAGAGAGAGAAAGAGAGGGAAAGGGGGGAGAGAAAGAGAGAGGGAGAGGGGGGGAGAGATAGCAAGAGAGGGAGAGAGAGAAAGAGAGAGGGAAAGGGGGAAAGAGGGGGGAGAGAAAGAGAGAGGGAGGGAGAGAGAGGAGATAAAGGAAGAGGAGAGAGAGAAAGGAAGAGAAAGAAATAAAGAGGGATAGAAAGAGAGAGAGAGTGAGAGATGCTCAGTGAGCCTTTCTTTGAAGTTGCCTTTCTTTCTTTCTTTCTCTTTCTTTCTTTCTTTTTCTCTCTTGCTCTCTTGCTCTTTCATTCTTTTTTCTTTCTCTTGCTTTCTTTCTTTCTCTTTCTTTCTCTCCTTCCTTCCCTCCTTCCATTTCTTTCATTCCCCCTCTCTATTTTTATTTCTCTTTCATTTTCTTTCTTTCTCTCTTTCTTTCTTGCTTTCTTTCTTGCTCTTTTTCTTTCTCTCTTTTACCTTCCCTTCCTCTATTTCTTCTTTTCTTTCTCCTTCCTACCTTCTTCCCTCCCTCCCTCCCTTCAGTCCTTCCTCTCTTACTCTCCCCTTTCATAAGTTTCCTTGCTTCCTTCCTCTGTTCCTGTTCCTTCCCCCCTTTCTTTCTTTCTTTCTTTCTTTCTTTCTTTTCTTTCTTTCCTTCCTTCCTTCCTTCCTTTCCTCCCTCCATTTCTTGCTTTCCTTTTCCTTCCTCCCTTCTTTCCTCCCTCACTCCCTTCTTTCACTCCTTCCTCTCTTCCTCTCCCCTTTTTGGCTCAAAATATTTTTTTTCTATTTTCCTCCTCTAAAATCTAGGTGCGTCTTATCAGCAGGTGCGTCTTATAGAGCGAAAAATACGGTAATTATTTTAAATATTAGATTTGTTATATGTTGTTTTATTATTGTTGTTAGCCGCCCCGAGTCTACGGAGAGGGACGGCATACAAACAGACAGACAGACAGACAGACAGACAGATAGATAGATAGATAGATAAAATAACAACAACAAAACAACAACAACAACAACAACAATAATAATAATAATAATAATAACAACAATAACAATAACAATAATAATAATAATAATAATAATAATTTATTAGATTTATATGCTGCCCCTCTCCAAAGACTTGGGCGGCTCACAACATTTTCTGATGTCGGTATATGGCAAATATATCAGAGTCTGCTTCGGATTCCTGTTACAATTTCATAAATCAGTGTATTTGGGAAAATACTACACAATATTCCATATTCCTACATGTCTGACACTGGGGGGACAAGGACTGAAATGTGCACAGTGAAAGAAATGTATAGAAATCCCCCCATCTTTTTTTCTTCCTTTTTAATCTCTAGAGAAGTAAGGTTCAGTTATTGTACTGTCAATGGCTTCCAAGGGATGGGAGATTGTAGGGAAATTAGTTTAACTTTATGGAAGATTAGGTCTGTTTAGTGTTAAAGCGAAATCCCCTGAGGATTACTTAACTGGTAAATTAACCTTTATTTGGAATTCCCAAGACATGCTAACTCCTCATTGACCTAGTTAAGTGTATTGTGGGAACAGAACAGTAATTCCGGCTGAATGGAGTGAAGCACATTTTTTGAGAAACATTTAGGGGAATTGTGCTATTGGTTAGATTAGTTTTTATAATTGGGGTTCAGAAGTGTTTTGCATTGTTTTTACTTGTTGTGAGCCGCCCTGAGTCCCTGGAGTCCAATAAATAAATGAGTGAGTGAGTGAGTGAGTGAGTGAGTGAGTGAGTGAGTGAGTGAGTGAGTGATATTTCTGGGCAGATTTATTGACCCCTTGTCAGTACCCAGAAATGCTGTTTACCTTTGGTGCTTATCAGGTACTTAGGAGCCAAAGGCTTAGCAGCACAAGGAAACAGCAGCCAATTGGTAGCTGTCAATGCACTAATCAACCAGTAGGAAGGCACCACATAAATACAATTTACAGAATAGCCCAAAGCACATATTCCAGTAGAGAGAGACCTTCCCTGAAGATGGCCTCCAGCAAAAGGTTAGAAAGGTCAGAAGAATAAAGCTCTGATCCTGGTCACTGATCCAGGTTGGATCTTACAACATTATCCTGGGATATGTTTATTTGCCTTCATTCATTCTGATTTCCCCTCATGTTGTATCTGTGTGACTATTCCTGTGCCTTGCCCACTCCAGACACAGAGAGACAGACAGAGAAGGATACAGAGACAGACAAAGAGAAACAGAGATGGAGACAAAGAGGGGGGACAGGGGGGGAGAGAGACAGAGAGGGAGACAGAAGGGGAGAGAGAGTCAGAGACACAGAGAGACAGAGACAGAGAGAAAGTAAGAGAAAGAGAGAGAGATAGACAGAGAGGTTGTATATGGTGTACTTCAGATGATGTGACCAGCAACAAGAGGTGCTATTCAGAATAAAACCAACTGCGTTATAACTGGTTTTCTCAAAGCACTTTATAATGTACATTGCTTTGTCGATGCTATTGTCAGTAATATAGTAAAAATTGTTGGCCACAATGTTTTTCTAGATGACCATAAGCAGGATGCCTGTAAGACAGGAGTGCAATCCAGAAAGTTCTGACAGGTTCTGGAAACCAGTATCAGACATTTTGAGTAGTTCAGAGAACCAGTAATGAAAATTTTGAGTAGTTCCAGTAGAGGAAATTTGGAGTACTTTGGATAAGTGGCAAATACCACCTCTGGCTGGCCTGAGAGTAGAGTAAGTAAGAATGGACATTTTGCAATATCCTTCCCCTGGAGTGCGGAGATTTTGCAGTATCCTTCCCCTACCACACCCATCAAGCCACTCCATGTCCACCAAGCCATGGCCACAGAACCGGTAGTAAAAAAAATTGGATTTCACCACTGCTGTAGAGATGGTCTTTAATATCCCCTCTGATAACAATTTGGCCCCATCTCTTGCTTTGGGGAAACAGCTTCATAGTTCTCAGTGCTACAATCTATTTTGAAGAGGGCCTCTCACACAGTCCCTTCTCTCCAATCCCTATATGTGAGTTAAAATGAGTTTATTTCGTACAATTAAAATTCAAAACAATATGAAAAAAAGAGAAATAATTGTAATAACTCCTTCTGGATAGGTAGCCTAGGAGAATGTGTTTAGAGCTGTGATGGTGAACCTACAGCACTCATGCCACAAGTGGCATGCAGAGCCATATTTGCAGAGCCATATTGGTGGTATATATCAGGCCTACTGGGCCCACTGAGAGTCAGGAAACAGACTGTTTCCAGCCTTTGGAAGAGGTGGGGAAGGAGCATTTTCTGCTTTCTCCAATCTCCAGAGCCTTTCTAGGAGCCTGGGGAAGGTTAAATGACCTTCCACACACCCCTGGAGGCCTTCCAGAGGCCAGAAATGACCTATTTCCCAAGTTGAAATGGGCCATTTCTGGCCTCCGGAGGGTCTCCAGGGTGTGGGTGGGGAAGTCATTTTAGAAGGCTCCTAGAAAGGCTCTGAAGTCTTGGGAGAGCAAAAAACGGGCGTACCATCATGTGCCGGGAGCAGGGGGGGGTCACATGTGCATACGTGGGGGGGGGGGGGTACATGGAATTATGGGTGTGGGCATGCATGCATGTGAGACCCACCCCTAGACTCCCCCCTCTTTTGGCACACAAACCAAAAAAGGTTCACCATTGTCTAGAGCAATAGTTCTCAACCTGGGGGGTCGGGACCCCCTTGGGGGGTCGAACGACCATTTCACAGGGGTCGCCTAAGATCATGGGAAAAGGCAAATTTCATTTAGGAACTAAAGCTTCTAATGTAGTGCCTTGGAACATAATTTTACATTCTGACCGACCAGGCATTTACAGTGGGAGTGTCCCTCTGACCTTGAAGCTCTGTTGGGACAATTGGAGGTCACCACAACATGAGGAATTGTATTAAGGGGTTAAGGCATTAGAAAGGTAGAGAACTAGTGGTCTAGAGGTTCTGGCCTTTCCTTTATTCCTAAGGAAGCAGACTAATCCTATGGTAAATAAACAAAATCAAACTTTATTTGAAAATAAAGAAAAGACCAAACATGAAAGCTACAGAGTTACATATTTAATTTCCTAATTGTACAGATAAATAAGATTAGATTTGAGTTAACACAGAGAAAAAGAATCATTCTATGTTTGGCTAGGATATGTTTACTTATTTCTGCAGAATTATTTGGATTTTCTTTCCCCCTTTAAATAAGGATGCATTTCTTCTTTACCGTAAATTCTCTTTTTTCATTGAAAAAAATCTCAACTTTAATTGAAGTTTGGGGAACAGTTTTGATCCTCTTTCTTTCTCAGCTTCAGCAGTTCTCCTCCGGTTCTGCCACAAAATTTAAAATGAGTGAAGCTTTTCTCCATATTCTTTAGAGATAGGGACTGGAGGTTACGTTCTGTGCCAACATGATGAAAAACTTCTCTTGTGAAAGTGTATGAGACTGACTGAAGCAGTTGAATGGAAAGGAAGATACTCGTAAGGCAACTCTCGAGGCTGCAAAGTAAACAGAATATTTTGAGACAAATAAATGAGAGCTGGAAGTTTGCTTATTGCCAAGACTCCCTATCATTTTTCTCAGCATTAAACCCGATAATAAATCTCTGTATGAATCTTACTTCTATGGCCATGGGTTTTGTTTAAAAAGCATGACAATGGATTGACCACTGTGGGCTTTATAAATATGAATGATTCAGTGATTGAATTGACAAAAATGAAATCCAAATGAATGACAGGTATTGTCTACCTATCTACCAAAAGGCCGTCAAGACCTGGGTTTGTCAGCAGACCTGGAGCGCATGAATTTTAACATGTGGCACAGCCAAGTCATGTTTGATTGGTATGTATGTTGTCTGATAGATTGGATTTATAGGTTTTATGGGGGTTCATTGTTTTAATACATGGGTTTTATAATTGGGATTTTTATAGTTTATTATTGATATTTGACCTTTTTATACTTACAATACAATTTGTATTGTAAGCTGCCCTGAGTTCTACTTGATTGGGTGTCATAGAAGTCAAACAAACAAACAAATCCCTCAGAAGAAAATTGCATAATATGGAAACCCAAAAAGCAATGAACTGGTGGGATATTTTATGAATTGGCCGTTCAGAATTCCTTGCTTAGCTATAAAGTAATATTTATGACATGTCAGAAAAAGGTTTGGCAGGAAAAAAAAAGGACAATACCAATGTTGATATTATTTGGCTTATTAATTAACTGTTCATTATTCAACATAATTATTTTTGATCCACGGTGATAGCAGATTCAATGTTGTAAATAATAATGAAATAAAACAACTAATCGTTTATTTCAAAGCATATGATGGATAGATCAATTGTCTTTGTAGGATTTCTGCATGTCCTGTTTCAAGATAATAATATATTACAGTCAGAGGTGGTTTCCTACTAAGTCGGACCAGTTATATAGAACTGTTAGTAACTTGGTGGCCTGGGTTGCTGGAACAGACAGCGACTCATGGCTGCCACACCCTCGAGCCGGTTCTCTCGGCAGCACCATAAGTACCACCATCTTATTTTTTGCTTCTACATATGTGCAGAATCTTTTTCTTTAGTACTGCACAAAGTGCGCATGTGTCATACAATGCACACCCACCCACTGTTGATGGTTCGCTCATGGCAGTAGCAGAATCAGGAATTAACCCCTGATTACAGTTCATATTGTACATTAGGTGTGTCAATTTTCTGTAGCTGCAAAACATTGGCTTGTAATTAATTCATTGCAAGCATAGACTTTGCTTATTAACCATAAAGTATTATCTACTTAAGCTTCATACAATATTGTAAGACAAAACCTGTGATTTGCATACTACACTTGCTGGATTAAAGCAATATACAAAGACATGGTATGATTGGGAACCTCGTCAAAATGTTGGTGAATTAATTCTTTATATAAAAATGCTTTAATTTTAAATAATGTTTACATGCGAATGCATGTACAAATCCTATAATAAATATATTAACTTCAGGATTTGAAATATCCAGTTTAAACTATTCACCCTTTTGCAAAAACTAATTGAGCCTCTTCTGGGTTCCTTCCTGAGTTCACACAATATATTAAATCAAAACAAATCATAGTCTATTCTAATAAGTATTTTATGAGCTCTGTGATTAATGTTTATAAACTATAATTTACGGATCAGTGTGTTGTGCAAACCCAAGTACAAAAAGTTTAATAAATGTTTATTCGCTGCATTCTGCCTTCATGTGATGCAAGAATTGGATAATGGGCCCTGAACAGAAATGCCAAATTCTTGCTTTATCTCTAAGTTTCTTTGGATTTGTATGCTTTATGCACATTCATAAACATTGCCGTGCCAGCCTACCTAATGTCTCAATGATGAGTATGAAATTCCGAAGGGAGATCTTATTTTGTATAACAGAACACAATACTTAACAGCTGGATTGAGACATTAGTCATTGCGACATATAACTTGAAGGATGAAGATACATAGCAAACAAAATTCTAACCGTTCTCCACCTGTTTAATGCTTGCACAGAGATATATTGTGGCCTGTGGCTTAACATATTAATTCCCATTCCCAACTATAAACAGATTTTTCATAATTAATGACGTTTCTCTTATCTTCTCTCCCAATCTTCTCCTTTTGAACAATATTTCCACCCGTTGTCTGTTTGGATGATATGTTCTTCGCATACAGAATGATGCCTCATTGAAGATGTTCACAAGAACAAGCCAAAATCAGGTCAAAGTAACATTTGTGTCATAATGTCATTGTGGTGCACAGTATGATATGACAGTCTGGAGTAATTCTTCCTGGCAGTGAAAACAATCAACCCATGGAACAGAAGTTGCCTTCGGAAGTTGTGGGAGCTTCATCACTGGAAGCTTTCAAGAAGAGACTAGACTGCCATTTGTCAGAAATGGTGTAAGATCTCCTGCTTAGGTGGGGGTGGTCTACAAGGTCCCTTCCAACTCATCTAATCTGATCTAATCTTAAATGGTTTGTTCAGATCAGGAACTGCAATCAGCCATGGAAATTAGGAGTGATTAAGAATGCAATGAGAGCTGGTTTGGCATAGTGGTTTGTCATAATTAGAATTTGGAAGATCATGGGTGCTAGTGCCTCCCACAATTTAGGCACAAAGCTAACTGAGTGACTTTGGGCCAGTTATTCTTTCTCCATCCTAGGAAGAAGACTGGCCATTTCTGAAAAGCTTTGCCAAGAATATTACAGGCAGAATTGGACACTTTTGAATGGAAAAAAACAGAGCATGACAAAAAAAATAACAGCCTTCGTTATTATGATGATTATTACTTTGTTGTTCTCCATGTATAGGGAGAGTTTATGCACATTCCTTGTGCATGGCCAAAATATTCTCTCCTCTCCTCTCCTCTCCTCTACTTTCCTCTCCTCTCCTTTCCTCTCCTCTCCTCTCCTCTCCTTTCCTCTCTTTTCCTCTCCTTTCCTCTCCTTTCCTCTCCTTTCCTCTCCTTTCCTCTCCTTTCCTCTCCTTTCCTCTCCTCTCTTCTCTTCTCTTCTCTTCTCTTCTCTCCTCTCCTTTCTTCTCTTCTTTTCTCTTCTCTTCTTTTCTCTTCTTTTCTCTTCTCTTCTCTCCTCTTTCTCCTCTCCTCTCCTTTCTTCTCTTCTTTTCTCTTCTCTTCTTTTCTCTTCTCTTCTCTTCTTTTCTCTTCTCTTCTCTCCTCTTTCTTCTCTCCTCTCCTCTCCTCCCTTCCTTCATTCCATTCCATTCTTTCTATTCTAATCCAGTCTAGTCTAGTCTAGTCTATTCTCATGGATGAAAGTAAGTTCAAAAATTTACTTGAATAAATTAAAAACATTTAAAGCAAAATGAGAGAGTAAGCAAAAGAACATTTTCAGGAATTTGGGAACTGGTTTCATAGCAGCAATTGTTTTTATGGGTGGTAGGCCATATACATTAGTTTAATTTATGTTAAATGTTAGTTGCTCTGAGTCCATTTTGGAGTGAGTGGCATATAAATATAATAAATAAATAAAAACAATATATAAAAGTGTGTTGCTTGGAGTAAAAGTGAAAATATTGGCTTATTACAATTCATTGATTATTTATTGAATATTATACATTATACATTATATAATATAATGGTTGGACAGGGGTAAGAGACAGGTTTTAGTACACGGAAAACAGTCTAAGTATTTGTAATAGCTTGCTGTAATATGCTTTTTGCATATCTGAATGCACATGCATTAATTGAACAGAGGAGGAAAATAAGTCTGCCCAGCCTCAAAATGATGGGGCTAGATGACAATTTTACCAGTTTTAAAAGCATATCAATAATTAGCTTCCTTATCCAAATGGAGCTAAAATAAAGAGTGTTCCAATTTTGTTACTATTTTAAATATCAGCTCTCCTGTTATTTAATTGGCTGATCCTTTTGGGCTGAAAAATTGCAAAGCTAAAGTTTATATGATTGATTGATTGATTGATTGATTGATTGATTGATGGACAGACGGACAGACAAACAGACAGACAGTATGAACTATTCTTATGAACTTCCGGACTCTATCCAGAATCATCTATATATGAGACTTGATGGAGACTATCCAGAACAGTGATGGCGAACCTATGTCACATGTGCCACAAGTGGCATGCGGAGCAATATCGGTGGGCAGGTGAGCTCAGGTCCAGCATGCATTCATGCCAACAGCTGATTTTTCAGCCTCTGGAGGGGATGGGGAAGGCCCATTTTTTGCTCTCCCCAAGCTGCACAGATTTTCTAGGAGCCTGGGGAGGGTGAAAACGGGCGTGACATTGTGTGCCAGGAATGGGGGGTGGGGGTCACATGCACATGTGCAGGAAGGTGCATGAAATTATGGGTGGGGGCATATACTCATACTCCCCCCAAGCTCTCACCCATGTTGACATGTGAACCAACAAAGTTTCATCATCACTGAACAATCTGTCTTTAGCTTGGCTTTTAAAGAAGTTCATCAGAACTGCAGAAAAAGCAATTGCTGCCAACCTGCCTTCCATTGAGGACCTGTATACTGCACGAGTCAAAAAGAGGGCGGGGAAAATATTGACTGGCCCCTCACATTCTGGACACAAACTGTTTCAACTCCTACCCTCCAAACGTCGCTACAGAGCACTGCACACCAAGACAACTAGACACAAGAACAGTTTTTTCCCGAACGCCATCACTCTACTAAACAAATAATTCCCTCAACACTGTCAGACTTTCTACTAAATCTGCACTTCTATTCTACTAGTTTTTCTCATCATTCCTATCACCCATTTCCTCCCATGTTGATTGTATGACTGTAACTTGTTGCTTATATCCTAAGATTTTTATTAATATTGCTTCTTCATTGCTTATTTGACCCCTATGACAATCATTAAGTGTCGTACCACATGATTCTTGACAAATGTATATTTTATTTTATGCACGCTGAGAGCATATGCACCAAGACAATTTCCTTGTGTGTCCAATCACACTTGGCCAATAAAATTCTATTCTTCTATTCTATTCTATCATTTATAGCTGTCATAATTCAAATCCACCCATCATCTGTTCCATTTTCCATCCTCTTTTCTAAGCATTGCAAACTTTTCAAGGAAACTCAGTCTTCTCTTGAAGTGTCCATCATACTTACATACTAGTTGATCTCCTTCCTCTGAATCTTTAACCTGCCACACCCACCATGCTATGCCACAGTTTGCTTAACTGTGATTTGTGGAATGCATCAAAATTTGCTCAAATTATCTATTGTGTCTAATATAGAACATGATTTTCAAGTCACCAATCAAAGCCATGTTACTATGGTTCATAAACCATGTAATGGGGCATAAATGCATTACAATTCCAAGGTCTACGCTGTCAAAATTGCATTATATACACTATAGGTGAAAGAACAGTTCAGATTTAGCACAAGCATATTATTATAAGTATATATACACACATACTCTTTTGAAGGATACTTAGCAAATGATGGTAATTCAGAGTCAATTCTAGCTTTATCCCAAATCCTCGGAATTGTTCAAACATCAGCATAATATGATTTCCATTCTTAGATGTCTCTGAAGGCTGTTATTTTTACCTTGCATTTGAAAGCATATTTAAGTTCCATACCTTTCATTTTACCTAAACATCATTCCCCTTGAACTAAAGGTGTTTTTTAAGAGGGAACTGGACTTTCCAGAAAATCCAGTTGCCTCTTCAAAAAGCACTTTTGGGACATCCATGACCTGGATAACTGAGAATCTCCATAGACCTTCCTCTTGAAGAAACATGCTGTGCTTTGCTCCCCATCTCAAGTCCCAGTTAAATTTATTTATTTTATTTATTTATTGGATTTGTATGCCGCCCCTCTCCGGAGACTCGGGGCGGCTAACAGCAACAATAAAACAGTATATAATAGTTATCCAATACTAAAATGATTAAAACCCCATTAATATAAAAACCAAACATACATACATACCATGCATAGAATTGTAAAGGCCTAGGGGGAAAGAGGATCTCAATTCCCCCATGCCTGACGGCAGAGGTGGGTTTTAAGTAGCTTACGAAAAGCAAGGAGGGTGGGGGCAATTCTAATCTCTGGGGGGAGTTGGTTCCAGAGGGCTGGGGCTGCCACAGAGAAAGCTCTTCCCCTGGGTCCCGCCAAGCGACATTGTTTAGTTGACGGGACCCGGAGAAGATCCACTCTGTGGGACCTAACTGGTCTCTGGGATTCGTGCAGCAGAAGGGGGTCCCTGAGATAATAAATGCAGGCTTCATTGCAAAATTTAGGTTATAACAATCAGTCCATAATTGTGTTCAAGCTTATACAAAAATTCAGGAGAGAAACTGTCTAATTCTGAGCTGAAATGTGCAACCTGCTTTCCCATTTCACAGTCTGGGGAGCAGCTTTCTGTTTGCAAGAAACCATTTATCTGCAGGATAATTTCTTATCCTAGTCAACCTGCAATGCTAGACCTCACATGCTGAGGCCTAAAGCCTTCTCCGAGTCGAAATGAATCCTATATAAATATAGATTAATTTCAAGTTTCCAATAGAAAGTCTTCAGAATAATTCCATTTAATAGAATTCATTCTAAGTCACCCAAGTAGCGCTCCTTCGTTTTATTTGCTACTAGCATTTTTAGCCTTAACAAAGTTGAGCCGCAATTGATGGGGATATTTTTTTCCCCCAATATAAATTACTAATTCCTCACAGCTGTTTTAATAGTTGTCATACAATTGGAAATCAAAAGGCTCCCACATTCTCCTCCTCCTCTCTGTTTCTTAGCACCGCTAATACACTGTGAATATTAAACAATTTTCAAAACTTCACTGCAGCAACCTAATTACTGAAGTGAAAAATTAGCACTTTAAGGGACTTCTGAGTTCACAATGAGATAGTCCTTATAACAATCTTCCCACCGTTAAATTGAATTCACTTTCAAGTTAGTCTTCCTCCCAACTAAATTACTAGATATAATTAGCTTAGAATGAAACTTCAAATGTTCAGATTAGCCTGTCACTTCACACCTATTGGCAGTGCTGTGTAAAGGGCCAGTTTATTTTTACCATTACCGGGTAAAACAAATGTATTTAAAGATACTTTTGTATTTTAAGTATTTAAAGATAATTACAACCTCAACAATTCTTTGACTTTACCGGAGTATATTGTAACAGTTTTGAAATAAAATCCTCTCCCCCCGCCATAAATAGAAGTAGTCCTCCACTAACAATTGTTCATTTAGTGACAGTTCAAAGTTACAAGTGTGACATATGAGGGCAGGGAAAATATTTACTGACCCCTCACATCCTGGACACAACCTGTTTCAACTCCTACCCTCAAAACGTCGCTACAGAGCACTGCACACCAAGACAACTAGACACAAGAACAGTTTTTTCCCGAACGCCATCACTCTACTAAACAAATAATTCCCTCAACACTGTCAGACTTTCTACTAAATCTGCACTTCTATTCTACTAGTTTTTCTCAACATTCCTTTCACCCATTTCCTCCCATGTTGACTGTATGACTGTAACTTGTTGCTTATATCCTAAGATTTTTATTAATATTGTTTCTTCATTGTTTAGTTGACCCCTATGACAATCATTAAGTGTTATACCACATGATTCTTGACAAATGTATATTTTATTTTATGTACGCTGAGAGCATATGCACCAAGACAAATTCCTTGTGTGTCCAATCACACTTGGCCAATAAAAATTCTATTCTATTCTTCTTCTTCACAGTTCCGACATTGGCAGCATCTCCATAGTCATGTGATCAAAATTCCAATGCTCAGCAACTACCGGTTCTGGGGGTGTGTGGATTGATGGGCGTGGCAGGGGAAGGTTACTGCAAAATCCCCATTTCTTCGGATCAGCTGAGACTCGGGATTTAGGGAATAGATGTGGGTGGGGCCAGTCCAGTGATGGGCTCCTACGGGTACGGTCAGGAACGCAGTACCGGTAGCAAAATTTGGAGCTCCACCCAAGAGCACCCAATTTGCACTGAAATATGTTGAAACGAAATGCATAAGCCATGCCTACGGTGTGGTAGTAAAAATTCTGGTAGCCCATCACTGGGCCAGTCAGAGGTGGTATTTACCAGTTCTCTGAACGACTCAAATTTTCCACTACCGGTTCTCCAAACTACTCAAAATTCCCGCCACTGGTTCTCCGAACCACTCAAAATTTCTCCAGTTCCCTAGAACTTGTCAGAACCTGCTGAAACCAACCTTTGGCTGAGGTCATGCAATCCCCTTTTGCTTGTTGTTAATTTCACAACTGCTGTGATTCAGTTCGTAACAATTATTTATTTATTTTATTTATTTTATTTATTTTACTTATTTTACTTATTTTACTTATTTTACTTATTTTACTTATTTTATTTATTTTATTTATTTTATTTATTTTATTTATTTTATTTATTTTATTTATTTTATTTATTTTATTTATTTTATTTATTTTATTTATTTTATTTATTTTATTTATTTTATTTATTTTATTTATTTTATTTATTTATATTGTCCAATACACAATAGTCATTGAAGAGAATAGACAAGTAGTAATATATATAAAGAAAAAGAGAGAAGAAAAGATATAAAAATAGAGGAGAAGATATATGAAAGGAAGAAAAGATAAAGGAGATAAAGGAGAGACAATTGGACAGAGGACGAAAGGCTGGAGAGGTCAATCGTGGATAGTCTAAGGGAAAAATGTTGGGGATTAGGGGTTGACACTATTGAGTCTGGTAATGAGTTCCACGCTTCGACAACTCGATTGCTGAAGTCATATTTTTTACAGTCAAGTTTGGAGCGGTTAATATTAAGTTTGAATCTGTTGCATGCTCTTGTGTTGTTGCGATTGAAGCTCAAGAAGTCATTGACAGGTAGAATGTTGCAGCATATGATATTGTGGGCAATACTTAGATTGTGTTTTAGGTGTCTTAGTTCTAAGCTTTCTAGACCGAGGATAGTGAGTCTAGTTTTGTAGGGTATTCTGTTTCGAGTGGAGGAGTGAAGGGTTCTTCTGGTGAAGTATCTTTGGACATTTTCGAGGGTGTTGATGTCCGAGATGTGGTATGGGTTCCAGACAGATGAACTGTATTCAAGGATGGGTCTGGCAAAAGTGGGGGAAAACGTCATGAAATGGGACAAAACTCACTTAACAAATGTCTCGCTTTGAAACAGAAACGTTGGGGCTCAATTGTAAGACAAAGACTACCTGTAGATCCCAGTGGAAGGAACATTTTGTTTAATCCAGTCAACATGGCAACTGTGTGATGAAAAGTATCTGTGAAGGCTAGAAGGCTTCTGATAGCAACAATTGTGCATGAGATTATTTATTCCTTCTGAAAGATTTCTAAGACAGGTGGCACTGTGAACATTCATAGTTATTTGTGTGGGCAGATAATTGAATTCCTTGAAAGAAGATATAGGAGGAAAGCAAATTCCTTTGAAATATGGATGCACATGTTCTTTTTGTAAGGAAAGGAAAATAAAACTCTAATGGCTGCTTCCAAAAAAGGAAATTGTCCCTCTTTTCCCAAATTGCAAAACTTTGATCATTTCTATTCCTCTTGATTTGTCTGTCCTCTTGATTCATTCTTCAGGAAAGGGCTCCTAAAGAGACTTCTACCATTTCTGACAGTCTCCTCTTGAAAGCCTGCAGTGTTTGTTTATGTTTATGTTTATTAGATTTGTATGCTGCCCCTCTCCGTAGACTCGGGGCGGCTCACAACACAATAAAAACAGTTCATAACAAATCTAATAATTTACAATTTAAGATATTTAAAAAACCCCATTATTAAGCAGACATACATACAAGCATACCATACATAAATTGTATAGGCCCAGGGGAGATATTTCAGTTCCCCCATTCCTGACGGCAAAGGTGGGTTTTAAGGAGTTTACAAAAGGCAAGGAGGGTAGGGGCAGTTCTAATCTCTGGGGGGAGCTGGTTCCAGAGAGTCGGGGCCGCCACAGAGAAGGCTCTTCCCCTGGGGCCCGCCAACTGACATTGTTTAGTGGACAGGACCCGGAGAAGGCCCACTCTGTGGGACCTAACTGGTTGCTGGGATTCGTGCAGCAGAAGGCGGTCCCTGAGATAATCTGGTCCGGTGCCATGAAGGGCTTTATAGGTCATAACCAACACTTTGAATTGTGACCGGAAATTGATCGGCAAGCAATGCAGACTGCGAAGTGTTGGAGTAACATGGGCATACCTAGGGAAGCCCATGACTGCTCTCGCAGCTGCATTCTACACGATCTGAAGCCCCATGCAGAGAGCATTACAATAGTCGAACCTCGAGGTGATGAGGGCAGTGATGAAGCTCCAACAATTTCTGAAGGCAAGCTGTCCCATTGGTTGATTGTTCTCACTATCAGAAAAATTATCCTTATTTCTACGTTGAATCTCTCCTTGATCAGTTTCCATCCATTATTCCTTGTCTGGCCTTCTGGTGCTTTGGAGAAGAGCTTGACCCCGTGCTCCTCTCTGTGGCAGCCTTTCAAATACTGGAACAGCCTCCAGTCCCCTAATCATTTTTGTTGCTCTTTTCTGCACTCTTTCTAGAGTCTCAACATCCTTTTTGCACTGTGGCAAACAAAACTGAATGCAGTATTCCAAGTGTGGGCTTCCCAAGGCATTATAACATGGTACTAACACTTTATGTGCTCGTCATTCTATCTCTCTGTTAATGCAGCCTAGAACTGTGTTGACTTTTTTTGCAGCTGCTGCACAGTGCTGGCTCATATTTAAATGGTTTTCCACTAAGACTCCAAGATCCCTCTCACAGTTACTACTTTCATGATTTCCAATGTAAACTTGTAAGTCATGGCAATTACAGATGACACTTTTCTACACGTGTCATCAATTCCCCACCATTCCCTCTACAGATGCAAGGGGGGGGATGGTATTTTGGAATTGACCATTTATTTAGATTTACTGACTGAACTTTAATTTGCATACAATGCATTGCCTTACTTCACAATAAAGTCAAAAATAGAGGATTTTTAAATCTCTTAACTTACAAAGTAATTCAGATGCTTGTTTTGTTTCAGTTTTTCCTCTTCGTAATTAATCAATTAATCATTCCAAGTCATACATCATTATTGAAAATGACTAAAATTATAGCCTTCTTGGAGCTTCTGCGTATATTTTTCTGGCTCCAAAACAGCCCAAATTGCTAGTGCTTCACTTTCCTGACAGTTGTTGAAGGCTCTTTGGGCCAAATGTTTTTCAGATGCTTAAGGCATTAATTTTCTGATGCTTTGACTACTATACTTCCTTCCAAAATGAAGTTTGGATTTGGTATCTTTGACCCTCCAGGCAAAAAGTCTAGAGTCAACAGTAATATGATTTGTTTGGCTGTGATGTCAATCCAGGAAGTTATGGTTTATTAAATTACCTAGAGTTAAAACTATAAGTACAATGAAATTTTAGAAATAGTCATTTTTTATACTTGTTCTCATCAGGCATGACCAATTTAATGTTTCACTATTCCTTTAAATTTTCCCAATGCAGTTAACCCATCTGATATGGTCATTTCTAATTAAATTTGAGTTTCAAAAGGTAGTGTAAATCCTTAAATATTTCCATACTCTATTAACCCAAACATTAGTTTCATATTCCCTTTCAGTTATTATTATTTATTTATTTATTTATTTATTTATTATTTGGATTTGTATGCCGCCCCTCTCCGGAAACTCGGGGCGGCTCACAACAAGTGAAAAGACAATCCAATACATAATCCAATTTAATTAAAATATTATAAATTTAAGAAAAACCCCTATACTAACATACACACACACAAGCATACCATATATAAATTCAACGTGCCCAGGGGAAGATGTTTAGTTTCCCCATGCCTGACGGCAAAGGTGGGTTTTGAGGAGTTTACGTAAGGCAGGAAGAGTAGGGGCAGTTCTGATCTCCGGGGGGAGTTGGTTCCAGAGAGTCGGTGCCGCCACAGAGAAGGCTCTCCCCCCGGGGCCCGCCAACCAACATTGTTTAGTTGACGGGACCCGGAGGAGGCCCACTCTGTGGGACCTAATCGGTCGCTGGGATTCGTGCGACAGAAGGCGGTCTCGGAGATATTCTGGTCCAGTGCCATGAAGGGCTTTAAAGGTCATAACCAACACTTTGACTTGTGACCGGAAACTGATCGGCAGCCAATGCAGACTGCGGAGTGATGGTGAAACATGGGCATACCTGGGTAGGCCCATGACTGCTCTCGCAGCTGCATTCTGCACGATCTGAAGTTTCCGAACACTTTTCAAAGGTAGTCCCATGTAGAGAGCATTACAGTAGTCGAACCTCGAGGTGATGAGGGCATGAGTGACTGTGAGCAATGAGTCCCGGTCCAGATAGGGCCGCAACTGGTGCACCAGGCGGACCTGGGCAAACGCCCCCCTCGCCACAGCTGAAAGATGGTTCTCTAATATGAGCTGTGAATCGAGGAGGACGCCCAAGTTGCGGACCCTCTCTGAGGGGGTCAGTAATTCCCCCCCCCCAGGGTAATGGACGGACAGATGGGATTGTCCTTGGGAGGCAAAACCCACAGCCACTCCATCTTATCCGGGTTGAGCTTGAGTCTGTTGACACCCATCCAGGCCCCAACAGCCTCCAGGCACTGGCACATCACTTCCACCGCTTCGTTGACTGGGCATGGGGTGGAGATGTAAAGCTGGGTATCATCGGCATATTGATGATACCTCACCCCATGTCCTTGGATGATCTCACCCAGCGGTTTCATGTAGATGTTAAATAGCAAGGGGGAGAGGACCGACCCCTGAGGTACTCCACAAGGGAGAGACCTCGGAGTCGACCTCTGACCCCCCACTAACACCGACTGCGACCGGCCAGAGAGGTAGGAGGAGAACCACTGAAGCACAGTGCCTCCCACCCCCAACCCCTCCAACCGGTGCAGAAGGATACCATGGTCGATGGTATCGAAAGCCGCTGAGAGATCGAGGAGCACCAGGACAGAGGATAAACCCCTGTCCCGGGCCCGCCAGAGATCATCCATCAACGCGACCAAAGCGGTTTCCGTGCTGTAACCGGGCCTGAAGCCCAACTGCTGGGGACCTAGATAATCGGCTTCTTCCAAGGACCGCTGGAGCTGGAGTGCCACCACCTTCTCGACAACCTTCCCCATGAAGGGAAGGTTGGAGACTGGACGATAGTTGTTGAGTACGGCTGGGTCCAGGGAAGGCTTCTTGAGGAGGGGGCGCACAAGTGCTTCTTTATAGAGTGATGGAAAAACTCCCCTCCCCAAGGAAGCGTTGGTAATCTCCTGGGCCCAGCTCCGTGTCACCTCCCTGCTGGCCGAGACCAACCAGGAGGGACACGGATCCAGTAAACAGGTGGCGGAACTCACAGCTCCAATGGCCTTGTCCACTTCATCAGGTGTCACCAGATCAAACTCTTCCCAGACAGGTGGACAAGTACGTGCCCCAGTCACCTCGACTGACTCATTGTCAGTCGACTCTGTTTTACAATTGGAGTCGAGGTCGGCCCGGATCTGAGCGACTTTATCAGCGAAAAATGTGTTAAACTCCTCGGCACTACTCTGCAAGGGCTCCCCAACTCCCCCCTGGTTAAGAAGGGAGCGGGTCACCCTAAACAGAGCGGCCGGGTGGGATTCCGCTGATGCAATCAAGGCGACATGGTACGCGCATCTTGCCACCTTGAGCGCCACTTTGTAAGTCTTAATAAAAGCTCTTACAAGTGTTCGATCAGATTCAGACCTGCTCTTCCTCCATCGCTTCTCTAGACGTCTCTTTTGGCGTTTCAACTCCCGGAGCTCCTCGTTGAACCATGGGGCTCTACGGGGTCTAGCACCACGGAGAGGTCGCAAAGGCGCAATCCGGTCGAGAGCCTCCGCAGCAGCCGTATTCCAGGCCTCCGCAAGAGACTCCGCCGAACTGTGGATGAGTGCCTCTGGAATAACCCCAAGCGCCGTCTGAAAGCCCTCTGGGTCCATCAGGCGTCTGGGGCGGAACATCTTCATTGGTTCCACCTCCCTGCGGGGAAGGATTGGAGCCAGGAAGTCAAGCCGTAGTAGAAAATGGTCTGACCATGACAAAGGCACTGCTTCTAAGCCCCTTAGTCTCAGACCATTGCTCAATTGCTCGGAAAGGAATACCATGTCAGGTGCGTGCCCCCCCTCATGAGTTGGACCCCGTGCTACTTGAGTCAGGTCCATGGCTGTCATGGTGGCCATGAACTCCTGTGCCAACCCAGAGGTTTCGCCGAGTGACGGCAGGTTGAAGTCCCCCAAGACAATAAGTCTGGGGAACTCCACCGCCAACCCGGCTACCTCCTCAAGTAGCACAGGCAGGGCTTTTGACACGCAGCTGGGAGGCAGGTACGTGAGAAATAAGCCCACCTGAACCCCTAAGTCCAACTTCATCAAGAGTGACTCGCAACCCGCAATTTCCGGAGCAATGAGTCCACATAGGCAAAGGCTCTCCCTGGCTATAATAGCCACTCCTCCCCCCCTTCCCTGGGGTCGAGGTTGGTGCCATATCTGAAACCCAGCTGGGCAAATTTCAGAGAGAGGAACACCTCCCTCTGGGCCCAGCCAGGTTTCAGTAATACATGCCAGGTCGGCCTCCTCATCCAGGATCAGATCCCGGATGAGGAGAGCTTTATTGACCACCGACCTGGCATTAAGCAGCAGCAACCTGAGTCCAGGGCCAGAGTTACACTCATCACCAGTACCCAAGATTGGGCTCACAGAGCCGGAACAAGGGACCGTTATTAAGCAACGGTCTCTCGTTCCCCTGGAACGGCTAGCTCTGTGACCCCCGCCATATCTGCCTCTCCCCAGCAACACAGGGATATTCCGGCCCTCTGCCACCCCAGAGATCGGTGCCCCTTCCTCTCCTGTCTCCCGAGCGTCAGGTGGGCCAAACCTATCATTCATACTACTCACAATCATCTCATCCATACTGTACTCCCACCCACCCCAACCATCACACTCATACCAATCATTCATTCCATGCACAAGATTAACTCCATTCCAATCATCCATTAATTAGCGAACCCTCCCAATATTAAAAAAAGATTAAATTAGTAATAAGTAAAAAAGCTAATAAAATGTGGCACAATATAAATACATATAAATAGAAATTGAAAAATTCACAAAATTAATAATTAGTAATATAAAATGGTAAAAATGGTAAAATAGTAAAAATCAGATCTTATTAGTTAGTTAAACATCGGTTAGTTATGTTTGCTGGCAAAATTTTTGATTGTTTTTCTAATTGTCTTTATGCTAAGGCACATGTTCAGCTATCCTTTTCTGAGAAGAAGAATGTATTTTCTTATAAATAAATAGTTCTTTCCCGGAAACTCATGTTACGATGCCCAAATAAGTTGAAATCTTTGCACTGTACAGAAAAGTTAATTAAAAACTAGGAAGCCATATTAAGCTTGAATGCAGCTTTCAAACTCAACCACAGTATGATTCTCTTTTTCCCCACCCTTTAATTTGGAGAAGACTATGAGAAGACAGTGGAAGAATTCAGGTTTTGTGAGACAGGTAACTAAGCCCACATACGTGGGTCATAGAAAGGAAATTTAAAGGTGCCTGAACCATGAGCAGGGTTGATAAATAAATAGAAATGAATAAATATTTCAAAGATATTCTCTATATTCTATAGTACAATAGTGTAATGTAATGTTATAATTTAAAGCCCTACATGGCAGTGGACCAGAGTACCTTCGGAACCGCCTGCTACCGCACGAATCCCAGCGACTGATAAGGTCCCACAGAGTTGGCCTTCTCCGGGTCCCGTCAACTAAACAATGTCATTTGGTGGGCCCCAAGGGAACAGCCTTCTCCGTGGCAGCCCCTTGCCCTCTGGAACCAACTCCCCCCCACCCTCCTTGTCTTTCATAAACTACTCAAGACTCACTTATACCGCCAGGCATGGGGGAGTTGAGACACCTTTCCCCCAGGCTTTTTTAAAAATATACTTTGTTTTATGTTTGGTATGAATGTGCTGTTTGGTTTCTTAAATAATGATAGGGGTTTTTTTTTAATATTAGATTTGTTCCATTACTATTGTGTTTTTTTTTACTGTTGTGAGCCGCCCCAAGTCTTCGGAGAGGGGCGGCATACAAATCTAAATAATAATAATAATAATAATAATAATAATAATAATAATAATAATAATAATAATAATAATAATACAATAATAGTATAATATAGTGTAGTATCTGCCTCCCAGCTGCGTAATAACAGCCCTGCCTCCACTACTTGAGGAGGTAGCCAGGTTGGCGGTCGAGTTCCCCGGACTAATAGTCTTGGGGAATCTCAATGTATCGTCACTCAGCGAATCCTCTGGGATGGCGCAAGAGTTCATAGCTTCCCTGGCAACCATGGACCTGAGCCCAACTTATGAGGGGGTGCACACACCTGACATGGTGTTTCTCTCAAGGCACTTGAGTAATGATCTGAATTTAAGGGGCTTAGATATCTTGCCTTTGTCATGGTCAGATCATTTAATGCTACAGCTTGATTTTAGGGCTCCAATCCTTCCTTGCAGAGAGGCGGAACTGATTAGCTGGTTCCACCCAGTAATGCGCAGCCAAACGTTTTACTGCAACACTGTGGATGTGACTTATTTTATTTTGCTTAATGGTCATGTAACTGGGTAGGAGTGACTTGCCGGCCATGTGACCAGGTGGGAGGGGCTTCAACAGTCATCATTGTTCAAGTGAACTGTTAAGTCCTCGACTTATACAGGGTTTTTAGTCGTACTTTTAAAAATATATTATATTTGTTCTATATTTATTTATTTATTTATTTATTTATTTATTTATTTATTTATTTATTTATTTATTTATTTATTTATTTATTTATTTATTTATTTATTGGATTTGTATGCTTTGTTTTATATCTATCCTGTGAGCCGCCCGAGTCTTCGGAGAAGGACGGCATACAAATCTAATAAATTGAATTCAATTATATTGAATTACAACCTTACCAGTGTCACTCTCCTTCCTGGGTCACATACACACACACACACCACTTCTCAGGCTGGGTAGCTAGGCGAACAAGTGCTGCCAGAAGCATAAATGCTGCCAGCACCACTTCCACCCATGTCTTCTGCTTACACTTCAGGCGGGAGGTGGCTGCGTGAGGCTGGAGGGGACCTGGGCAGGAGAGAGGGAAGCTCATTCGAGGCCAGGAAGGAGGAAAGAGGAAAAAAGCAAGGAGCGCAGACACAGCAGCAGTGAAAAAAAGAAGAGCCGAGCTGAGCCCAGTAATCTAGGAAGTGATAGCTACTGATCAGCTGGAGTTGCACACGAATCTTCATTTCTGCCGGTGGAACTGTGTTCCACCCTGTCCTGCCTGCTGCCCACCCCACGTTTCCACCCCAGACACCTAATGGACCCTCCTGGCCTTGCGTAAGGCTCTAAAAACACATATTTGCCAGCAGGCTTGGAGCCATTGAGCATTGCCTTCTTGTTCCGGCCGACGGTATGAGTGAATGATTGATTGGATTTTAGTTAAATGGTTTTAGATTAGGCTTTACATTGGGTTTCTTATATTTTGTATCTTGCATTGATTTTATTGTGTAAGCCACCCTGAGTTCGCTGGAGAAGGATGGATTAGAAATCCAATCAATCAATCAATCAATAAATCAATAAATTGTAATGTAATGTAATGTAATGTAATGTAAGAATACAATACTATACTATACTATACAATACAATAATATACAATACAATGCTACACTATACTACACTATACTATACTGCTATATTGTATTGTATTGTGTTTTACTGTATTGTACTGTTTGTTTGTTTGTTTGTTTGTTTATTTACTTATTTACTTATTTATTTATTTATTTATTATTTGATTTTTATACCTCTGTTCTTAGACTCAAGGCGGCTTTCTATACTATACTGTACTGCAGTGTTTCCCAACCTTTTTTGAGCCGCGGCACATTATTCACATTTTCAAAATCCTGGGGAACATTGGGGGGGGGGGGGCGCAAAAAAGTTTGGACAAAAAAAATATCTCTTTCTCCCTTTTGCTCTATTTCTCTCTCCCTCCCTCTTTCTCTCCCTCCCTCTTTCTCTCTCTCTCCATCCCTTTCTTTCTCCCTTCCTTCCTCTCTCTTTTGGTCTTTCTCTCTCCCTCCTTCCCCCCTCTTGCTGTCTTTCTTTCTTTCTTGCCTTTCTTTCTCTCTCTCATTCTGTCTCTCTTGCTATCTCTTTCTTTCTCTCTTCCTTCCTCTCTCTTTGGCTCTCTTTCTCTCTCCCTCCTTCCCCCCTCTTGCTGTCTCTTTCTTTCTTTCTCTTTCTCTCTCTCTCTCATTCTGTCTCTCTTGCTATCTCTTTCTCTCTCTTCCTTTCTTTCTCTCTCTTGTTCTCTCTCTTCCTTCTCTGCGGAGGCCGGCAAAGCTTTTCCAGGTAGGCTGGCTGGGGGATAGAGCGCGCGCACACACACCCCCGACGTTCCAAAGAACCTTCTCCGACCTCCGCTGTGAGAAGGTTTTCTCCGAGCGCTCGCCGGAGGAGCTGGAGAAAGGGGCAGATAGAGCGGGCGGGCGGGCGTCAATGGCGAGAAGCCAGGGGCGCGAGGGGAACGGAGGCACTGGGGGGGTGGGGGCAGCCGCGGCGCCGGCCTCCGCACTTTCATCGCTCCCCACCCCAAACTCCAACGCCCAGCTCCTTGCGCGGCACTGGAAAAGGGTGCTGCATTGCTGGCTTCTACCTGGTGCTGCCAGGGAATCTCCAGCTAGGCAGGGCTCTCCTTAAGCTCTCCTTTTTCCCTAGGAGCTTGGCAGCACACCTGGCTGTGTCTCGCGGCACACTAGTGTGCCGCGGCACACCGGTTGGGAAACGCTGCTGTACTGTACTATAGTACACTACACTACACTACACTACTACACTACACTACTACACTACACTACACTACATACAGTACACTATACTACACTATACTACACTACACTACACTATACTATACTACACTACACTACACTACACTACGCTATACTATACTACTACTAAACCTCCAGCTTTGGAGCACCCACAACTTCTGGAAGCAAGTCATCCCACTGATTAATTGCTCGTTGAAAAAAAATTCTCAATTCTAAGTTGCTTCTCTCTTTGGTTAGTTTCCACCCATTGCTTCTTGTTCTGCTTTGCAGAACGTTTTCTAATTTTCTAATGCTCTGATGTCTTTATGGAATTAAGTAACAATAATGATCATGATAACAGAGGCAGTGATTTAGGATCAACATAAGAGGTGCTCATGGTCGATTATTAAAACGTTCCAAATTATTTTATGACTGCTGCTTTCTCAATTCAAGAGTCTACCTGTTTTCCCACCCCTCTCATAATAGTTATGCTTTAAAAACCTTTTAAAGACATTTTCCATCTGTGTTCATAACATACTAATTTCTACCACAGTACAAGGCGCAACTCTATAATCTGGTAAACTATGATCTGTTCTGTATTAGAGAAATGTAATTTTGCATCCTTTCTTCTGCAAAAATCTTTGACTCCTGTTTTGAGTAGGATTTCTTGGTTGTACCACCTTCTTAAATGGTGATTTTAGAAATCACAAACACTCTTAAAAAAAAAAAGATGGGGGAGGGAAGGAGGGGGTTTTCTTGATCTTTAGATTGGTCCCAATGGGAAAATGCTTTTCTAAGTACTAGAATCATGGTTTCAATAGCTTCAGTGTTCTACCTACTCCTTCCTGTTTATTTTTCTGTTAAGGTGTGATTAAGGGTGAGGATTTCTTTTCACAATATTTCACTCTCTCTCTTTTTCGCCCACGTACACACATAGGTATTTCTCATGAATAAACATTAGTGTATTTAAAAAAAACCACAAGGCTCTTATTTTTAGAAGTTACCTTTTGCTAAGTTTCTGTAAGAGAATAAATTCAGGAAACAAACAGTTAAAATAGACTAATGGTTCTCTACTTGTGGACTGCAGACCCATGGGGAGCTACAATGTGGTCACTGGGGGTCCATGAAGGAATGGAGAAATGTTATGATTTCAATCTTAGGTTAAGTCTTGGTGGATACAAAAAGTATTTAAAGGGGAGTCCATGATGAAGAAAAGACTGAGAACCACTGAGATAGATCATACAGTTCCCATGTCCAGCGATTCTAACTTCCTTCTCAAAGACTTCTGGAAAAAAACGAAAGAATCCATGTCTCAGACACTGAAATACTCCTATCTTGTTTGCCAGAAATTTACAGCTACAGCTTTTATTTTACACAATGTTACTTGAACAAATTGTATTATGGTTTCACTTGATATCCTTAGCAATAGCATTTAGACTTATATACCACTTCACAGTGCTTAACAGTTCTCTCTAAGTCAGTGTTTCCCAACTTTGGCAACTTAATGATATCTGGACTTCAACTCCCAGAATTCCCCAGCCAGCATTCTGGGAGTTGAAGTCCAAATATCTTCAAGTTGCCAAGGTTGGGAAACACTGTTCTAAGTGGTTTACAGAGAGTAAGCATATTGCTCCCAACAATCTGGGTCCTCATTTTACCGACCTTGGAAGGATAGAAGGCTGAGCATACTGAGATTCAATCTGCCAAACTGCTGGCTATTTTTCAAGCAGTGGAAGAGGAGAACCCATCCAAACAAGCAAAAATTTGCAAAAAAAAATCCAAAATAAAGATGGCAGTGCGCATGGACTGGCGGCAACAATGATGTCACCCGCAGGTTGCTACTGGTTCAGGCTAGGACACTAATAAAGCTAACAAAGGGGAAATATGATAATGAGAAGATGGTATAAATATAGTGCTTGAAAGGTCACAAATAGGGAGACTTAACCTTGAATCCTACATGTCCGTTAAGTTGTGGAAGAGCCCGGGTGGCGCAGCAGGTAGAGTGCTGTACTGCAGGCCACTGAAGCTGACTGTAGATCTGAAAGTCAGTGGTTCAAATCTCATCACCGGTTCAAGGTTGACTCAGCCTTCCATCCTTCCGAGGTGGGTAAAATGAGGACCCGGATTGTGGGGGCAATAGCCTAGCTCTGTTTAAAAAGTGCTATTGCTAACATGTTGTAAGTTGCCCTGAGTCTAAGGAGAAGGGCGGCATAAAAATCAAATAAACAACAACAATAATAATAATAATAACTTGGATAGAATGAAATGAATACTTTTCTCGATCTCTGGTTTATAAATAAGCCTTCCTCTGTGCTCTTTGCTGATGATTTAATTGACAAAAGTCTATGGTTGAGAAAAGGCTGGGTTGGTTTCATTCCACGAAATTCGGAATGTTCTTATACAATTTCTATCCTCTCACAAGCAGGCTCAGCTTGCGTAAAAACCTTAGCACAAATTAAAGCCTTACTAAAATGTTTGGCTTTGGGAAATAACCTTTCCTCCTTCCCATCAAATTGCTTATTCATAAATGTAGGCACATTGATATTGGACACCAACACAAAGAAAATTATTAGGAGCAACCCATCCACATTCCAAGTTCTTATCAAGATACTCTATAGATAGGATGCCTTTGAAAAGAAAAAAATAAGGTCACATTAATACGATATAGCTGATTTCATTGTTTTATCCAATTGATAGTAAAATGTTGCTTTCAAAAGATAAAAGAATGCAACACACTCTACTTGTAAGTAAGAAGCCCAAAGATAAATAATATCATAGTGATTTTAATGGAAAAATATAACCCAGCTGCTTAATTTCCATAATAAATATTTGTTGACTTTAATTGCTGTGAAAGACATAGTTACTGCCTCCAAATTTTTTGTTGTTGTTTGATAAGGAAGGCCTCAATGCACTATCCAGCCATCTGCTAAGAATTAAAATTCCTCCCAAGCTGCGAAATACTTTAATTGCTAGTTGTGTCACCAAAAAATGTTTGGTTAAAAATGCAAGTTATCTGTAAAAATATAGATCGTAACATCTGGTAGAAGCAAAAATGAGCTGTGAATGGTTTCCTTTATGACAAATATTGACATTAAGAGCATTTTAACATTTAAAGGTGATTCTTAGAGGTAGGTGCATTGATTTCCATCTAATTTGGGTCAGTTTTGCATCTATTCATTCATAAATTAGTACCAACCAACTTCAGTATTACCCTGAAAGCTCAGCGATGTGTGTGTGTGTATTTTAAAGAAACGGCACACAAACAGAAAATTTAATTGGCATTAAAAACAGGCTTATTTGCATACCAAAATTATCCATTGGTTCATTATAAAAATGGTTATCAAGCTTTTCAGTTTCTAACCTTATTCCAAAGTGAGATGGGGAAGATGATTGGGTGGGGAGAGAAAGAGGTGTGTGTGTGTGTGTGTGAGAGAGAGAGAGAGAGAGAGAGAGAGATTCACTTGGAAGACGCATTTCTGTAAACTATTTCAACAATACAATCACAACTATGCCAAAATTACATATAATTTTGAATCAAGTATTGTGCTATGAGATTGGAAAGTGTGTTCCCAATGCCAGGTGTGCTCCATATTGAATTGTATCTGAAAAGTTGCTTAAAATTAAGAGGAGAAAGACAACATTTTTCAGTTGATTCAATTAAATAATCCTTTGTTCTCTCAAGTAGCTAGAGCAGCGGTCCCCAAACTTGGCAACTTGAAGACTTGTGGACTTGATATCCACAAGTCTTCAAGTTGCCAAGTTTGAAGACCTCTGAGCTAGAGGATCACATTGGAAGGAGATGGATCCCCAGGAGGGAGGGGTGAATTTCAGAGGAGTAAGAGGCAACTCAGCCCAGATATTAAAAAATAGGATAAAGACAGCTCCTTCATAACAGTTCCCACAGTACTTTGAAGGTGCAGATAGTAGAGTCCTCCATCTCACAAGATTTTGCCTATAGGGGGGAAACAATTTTAAAAAGCCACCACTGCTTGGAAGAATTGTCCCATTTCATTTATGATGTTTGTTTTGGGGGGTGATATTAAAGATGGGAGTGGTAGCGAGAACTTCTAATAGGCAAAATGTTCCTGTACCTATCTTGGAAAGTCCCTGTGGGGGCTTTTGGTTTATGTTTGGTTTATTAATCAGCGCCACATGCTCTGCTAAAAGAATTGAAAAGGTACATGATTGCCACCCACAGCTTGTTCAAGTTCAGGAAGATCATGAGATGCAGTAGGAATTGGCTAGGTTAAATTTCAGGAGAGTAATACTAATCAATTATGGTTAGTTAACATAACTAAACATAACCAAACATCACAAGTAAGACAAGAGCAATTGGAAGGTTAGAGTAGAAACTGCAATTGTGATCAGGGATAGCCAAGAATCCATTGGAGAAGTCCCCTGGAGAAGGGAGGCCTAGAAATCCAATAAAATAAATAAAATAGATAAATAAGAAATGTTTGTACCATCAGTTTTGCAACTGTTTTGTTTAGTGACTATTCACAGTTACCATAGTGGTAAAACAAATGTCACTTTTTAAGCAATCCATGCATTTATGATCCTTGAGATCTCTAAAGCAAAGGAAAGCTGAATTAAGATCATAAGATAGTTGTGGCTTTCCCTTAACAACCAATTCACTTAATGGGATTGTCAGTCCCAAATGTGCTTGCTGAATAAGGATTGCCATGTGTACATGGATGTTTATGAGCACTGAATATTCAGGAATGCATTTCAGAAGTAGTAAAGTATTTCTTATTGTTCTTGTTTACTGATCTGAGAATTGCTTAAGACCATGAGCAAAATCCTAATTCATATATAGAAAATGCTGATTCTCCCAAATTCCAAAGACTATGTTCATGTATATTTTATGTAAATGGAGTTGGAGGAGGGAGGAGAGAAAATTAAAAGTGTTGATTGTGAAGGGGAAAAAACCCATATTGACTTCCCGGGGTTACTTGGAACATGGGCTAGAACGATTAACAATTTGTCTCCATTTTTTTTTTGTTACGTTCAGCCTGTATCATTGCAAAAATGCTGACAGTTTTATCGCCCAAGAATTTTCTGTGCAAAACACTCTTCCTATCTGAAGAGTCAAAACTGATTTAGTTCCAGTGCTTCTTTTGAATTAAAAGTGCTCTATTCAGTGATGTTTTTGGACGCCTTCCCTTTGAGATTCAGTTCTTCCTGGATTTTGACCTTTTCAAGAAAATCTGCTTTATTGTGAAATGGGGGAGTTAAGAAAGTAAATATATTCAGCACCTGTTATTAAATGAGTCTGGATTTTGGAAAGTCATTGTCAATAGGTTAATCCTTCTGTGCAGACACTTTTGTTGGCAGAGAGACATCGTACACAAATGGAAGTTTTACCACAATGCTAATTTTGCCATCTCTTTGTCAATTCTCAAAGGACTGAACTACCATAGGGATAATCAGACTGGCTATTTGCATTTTGCATTCACCTTCTCTTAGCCTGGTCTTCAGTAAGGTTTGGTCTGCAAATGGGTTTAATTGAAATTCAGGCTTTAATCCAGGACTTTAGGTTGAAAATATTATTTGAGGGCTCTTATGAAGATAAATAAATGCCCTAGATATCAAAGCTTTTCTCTGGGAGGGTAACATAGAAAAAAAGAATACAGTGGTCCCTCGATTTTCGCGGGTTCGAACTTCGCGAAACGGCTATACCACTGTTTTTCAAAAATATTAATTAAAAAATACTTTGCTGTTTTTTTCCCTATAGCACGGTTTTTCCCGCCCGATGACGTCATCTGTCGTCGCCAAACTTTCGTCCACCTTTAAGAAATATTTTTTTTCATAAACTTTAATAAATAAACCTGGTGAGTAATAATCTAAATGGTTGCTAAGGGAATGAGAAATTGCAGTTTAGGGGTTGAAAGTGTTAAGGGAAGGCTTGTGATACTGTTCATAGCCAAAAATAGTGTATTTACTTCCGCATCTCTACTTTGCGGAAATTCGACTATCACGGGCGGTCTCGGAACGCATCCCCCGCAAAAATCGAGGGAACACTGTACTGTAAACCAGGGGGCTCCAACATTGGCAACTTTAAGACTTATAAACTTCAACTCCCAGAATTCGCCAGCCAGCAAAGCTTCCTTCTGGGAGTTGAAGTCCACAAGTCTTAAAGTTGCCAAGGTTGGAGACCCCTGCTGTAAGCAACCCTGTAACTTTACAAACCTTGAAGAGAAAAGCATATCCTGTTATATCCTTCATAGCAGAATTTCCTGTTAAAATTACAGAATGGGTTGTCAGAGATCTCTACATATATGAAAGTTTTATGCATTGCACCAAACCATGGATTTGTTCAACCTTGCTTTGCCAACAATCCAGAAGAATTGGATTTAAACCCTACATTAAACAATAAACCTTTCCAATGTTATAAGCAATGAACTTTTTTTTAATTTAGGATGTCACAGCAATTTCAGAATTCCCATAGTCATTCCCTTTGATGGATGAGAAGAAATAAAAGAAATAAAAATTTCAGTTCCCTTTGATGAATAAGATTTCAAAGAAAAGAAACTGCACTGAATATGAATTGTGTTGTTTTTATGCCATAATAAAGATTTGATTGGATGATGTTGTGCAAACACATCAAAAGCTGATCTATGACAAGCTTCACAAATTGTAGTCATGTGTGTAAAAAGCTACCTAGAAAAGCACTCCATCAGGTCAGAAAAACCACAGTTTCAATATTCCTTTCACATGTCATCTTAGTAACTTACACCACTAAACGGCTTATTATGCTGGTGACCTGATATCATTCAAGGACAGCTCATTCCTTAGATATCTATCAGAACAAGAGCTTAGCCAGGCAAACAATGATACAGCCCAGTTGCAGAAAACAGATTAATTCTGTGCATTTCTACAATGAATCCTCTTGTCTAAGATACAAGAAAGCAATGGCATGTTTACTGTTTGAAAGACCATCACAATCGAATTAATGTTCAGCTAAAATAGCAACCAGGGTGGTGTGGTAATTCAATAGTTAAGATTAGATTAGATTACTAGAGTTGGAAGGGACCTGTAGGTCATCTAGTCCAACCTCCCACTCCAGAAGGAGTCCCTACACCATTTTAGACAAAAGGCAGTCCAATCTCCCTTTGAATCTCAAGTGTTGGAGCTCTCACAACCTCTGCAGGCAAGCTGTTGCACTGGTTGATCCTCTCACTGTCAGACAGTTTCTCCTTATTTCCAAGTTGAATCTCTCCATGGTCAGTTTCCATCCATTATGTCTGGCCTACTGGTGCCTTAGAAAACAGCCTGACCCCCTCCTTTCTACGATAGCCCCTCAAGTATTGCTATTAAGTCTCTTGTGGTCCTTCTCTTTGCCAGGCTGACCATGCCCAGTTCCCTCAACCACTCTTTGTATGTCATGGTCTCCAGTCCCCTAATCATCCTGGTTGCTCTCCTCTGCACTTTCTCCAGAGTTTCTTTTTTTAAAATAAACTTTATTAAATTTTCCATAAAAAGACAAACATGACATTCATACATTTAACATCTATTTGGGTTACAGTTACCCCACTTATTTTTGAAGTCTTTCTAATAAAGAAAAAGAAAATTCGCTAATAACTTCTAAAATTAATATAGAATGAAAAGAAGAATTTTTGTATTTTATACACTTATTACCTATAAAGTTAACAAAATAAAACTAATTCTAATATCTATACATACTTTCGAATCATTTAAATCTTGTTTTTTCCTTTTATTTAACCATGTATACAATTTATTCCAAATATCATAAAATTCTGATTCTTCATGATTGTTTAACCGCCTTGTCATCATGTCCATTTCGGCACACTCTCTAATTTTTCTTATTACCTCATAGAAACATAGAAGACTGGTGGCAGAAAAAGACCTCATGGTCCATCTAGTCTGCCCTTATACTATTTCCTGTATTTTATCTTACAATGGATATATGTTTATCCCAGGCATGTTTATATTCAGTTACTGTGGATTTACCAACCATGTCTGCTGGAAGTTTGTTCCAAGGATCTACTACTCTTTCAGTGAAATAATATTTTCTCACGTTGCTTTTGATCTTTCCCCCACCTAACTTCAGATTGTGTTCCCTTGTTCTTGTGTTCACTTTCCTATTAAAAACACTTCCCTCTTGAACCTTATTTAACCCTTTAACATATTTAAATGTTTCGATCATGTCCCCCCTTTTCCTTCTGTCCTCCAGACTATACAGATTGAGTTCATTAAGTCTTTCCTGATACATTTTATGCTTAAGACCTTCCACTATTCTTGTAGCCCGTCTTTGGACCCGTTCAATTTTGTCAATATCTTTTTGTAGGTGAGGTCTCCAGAACTGAACACAGTATTCCAAATGTGGTCTCACCAGCACTCTATATAAGGGGATCACAATCTCCCTCTTCCTGCTTATTATACCTCTAGCTATGCTGCCAAGCATCCTACTTGCTTTTCCTACTGCCCGACCACACTGCTCACCCATTTTGAGACTGTCAGAAATCACTACCCCTAAATCCTTCTCTTCTGAAATTTTTGCTAACACAAACTGCCAATGCAATACTCAGATTGAGGATTCCTTTTCCCCAAGTGCATTATTTTACATTTACCATATTACAGAGCCCTCCAGGAATATCAACCCTATTGCACACTTTAGAGTCATCGGCAAATAGGCAAACCTTCCCTACTAAACCTTCCCCTATGTCACTCACAAACTTCATCTTCCTTGGGAATGTCTCCTCCCTTCCAATTTTGTGCGAATACTATCCTAGCTGCTGTCAGGATATGAATAATTTTTTAAAAATATCCTTTTTATATTTTTGATTTGTTATACCTAGTAAAAAAAAAATCTGCTATTTTCCAGAATATCTCCGGGACCGCCTTCTGCCACATGAATCCCAACGACCAGTTAGGTCCCACAGAGTTGGCCTTCTCTGGGTCCCATCAACTAAACAATGTCGTTTGGCGGGACCCAGGGGAAGAGCCTTCTCTGTGGCGGCCCCGACCCTTTGGAACCAACTCCCCCCAGATATCAGAGTTGCCCCCACCCTCCTTGCTTTTCGTAAGCTCCTTAAAACCCACCTCTGTCGTCAGGTATGGGGGAATTGAGACTTTCCCTCCCCCTAGGCTTATAAAATTTATGCATGGTATGTTAGTATGTATGATTGTTTTCTAAATTGGGGTTTTAAATTAACTTAAATATTAGATTTGTTTATATTGTATTATTATTGCTGTTAGCCGCCCCGAGTCTGCAGAGAGGGGCGGCATACAAATCTGATAAATAAATAAATAAATAAATAAATAAATAAATAAATAAATAAATAAATAAATAAATAATAAAATCACAGGGACTCCTTTACCTATACTTACCTTTTTTAAAAAAAAAATAGCAAGCATGTTTTATTTGAAGTGTTTGAAGTTTTCATTGTCCTGATTATCCAGAACACAGCAAGTGATACAGGAAGCTGGTGGATTATAGAATATTTTGTTTGTGCCGTATTCTCTCTCTCTCTCTCTCAGCTTTAGAGATAGGGGTGTCAGCAGGAGGAACAAGGCTGGGGTCAAGTAATGTCAGGCATGTCATGACATCATTTACATAATGATGGTAGCATTGCATGACATAATTATGGCTTTTACTGGACCCCTGTGGCTACATAGACTGAGTAGTATACCTAACCACTGTAATAACAGTTCTCAGGATAGGAAAGCTATGTTCAGCTTTAAAATGTCTGGTTTGTTTTGAACATTGCCTCTGGATTTTTCACTTTTCCAAGCATAATAATAATAAAGTTATTTTCAGCAAATAACAAAAAATCATCCCTCCTTCTGTGTAGAAAGTGATCTCAGTCACATCGCTTTTTTTTTTTTTTTAAAGACAAATGCTACCGTTGGGTTAATTTAAAAAAGAGAAAAAAGAATCATAGGCAATTTATACCTGCTGTAAAAACCCTTTGGCATACTTTGCAAATCTGCTCAACACCTGTCAGAGAGGCTACATACCCGTGATGGCAAACCTATGGTATGTATGCCACAGGGGCATGCGGAGCCATATCGAAGGGTGTTGCCTTATGTCAGCTCCAGCATGAATGCATGTGCTGGCCAGCTGACCTTTGGCCTTGGGGGAGGCCGTTTTCGCCCTCCGGACACTTCACGGAATCTTTCCTGAAGCCCTGGAGTGCAAAAAAACAGCACAACGGGCAAACCGGAATTTGGGAAAATGGACTTCTGATTTGCCTGTTGTGCTGTTTTTTGCACTCCGGGACTTTAGGAAGCTTCCCTGAACCCTCCGGAGTACAAAACATTATATTCCTCACCCAAAAGTTCCTTACCAATATTTTCTTCTGCTTCAATGTGTTCAGTAAGAACGGCTAAGGGGCGAAATGCTGGAGGATTTTTCTGTACAGTCTCCAATTTGTGGTGTAAGGAGAGTGTGTGAAGTGAAGATTTGCTCTATAGACTGTCATTATATAATTTGTGGTCATCGTCTATACCTGAAGGATGAGCAATTCAGGTCTGAAAGGAAACAGCCCATCAGCAGAAGACACAAAGTACAATTTGAAGGTCATGATTGCAAAATTGAGAATGGCTACCAACTTGACAGCTTCTTGAAGTGTGTCACTTCTGGAGATTATCTGAGGTCTATCTCGGAAAATAAGTCTATATTCTAGGTCAGTGATGGTGAACCTTTTTTTCCTCGGGTGCTGAAAGAACATGGGCATGTGCTATCACGCATGCACAATTGCCCACACCCATAATTTGATGCTTGGGGAGGGTGAAAACAGCTTCCCCCGCCCTCTGGAGGCCGGAAACAGACTGACTCCCAACTTCTGGTGGGCCCAGTAGGTTTGTATTTCGCCCTCCAAAGGCTTCCCTGGGTAAAAACGGCTCCTTCATACCCCTGGAAGCTCTCTAGAAGTCAAAAACGCCCTCCCAGAGCCTCTGTGTGAGCCCAAAATCAGCTGGCTGGCACACATGTGCACATTGGAGCTGAGCTAGGGCAACGGCTCATGTGCCAGCAGATATGGCTCCGCGTGCCACCTATGGCACCCGTGTCATAGGTTCGCCATCACTGTTCTAGGTCCTCATGCTGTACTATCATTGGTTATATGCTGCAATGATGAGGAAGGAGAATTGACTTCCTATCATGTCTGAGGACAATTTAGTAGCATTTTATTGAGATGCTGGCCTTGAATGCTTTTATATCAAGAAAACATTTATCTTTGTTTTCATCTAAAGTAAATAACTCCATTAAAAACAGTTTGTGTTCTGTCAAGATTTGTACAAAATATGGAGGGTTTTTTTTTTAATATACTGAGATGAATCGACACAGAAACCTAGCACTTCTGTACCAAAATTATAGAAATGAAAATTCTCAGTTGTCTCATGATAAGTTCCTATACTTAAACCAAAGAGACATTGCTCCTAAGTCTTGCATTCCAATTCATGCTTGCTCCTTTAATGTGTCATATACCAAGAAAAAGTGTCAAAAGAGAGGTCATGTGATCAACCAACTTCTTTCAACTAAAGAGAAAACTCTGCTTTTTAAGAGCAAAGCTTCATTCCTAATATGTCTGAGTTGCCAAGTTGGACTCAGGGACACTGGGTGTAAAAAAATGTCAAGTACCATCTCTCCTCAATTTTACTCATCTATGCCTCTCTTATCTTTTTTTTAACGTACACTGACAGCATATGCACCAATGACAAATTCCTTGTGTGTCCAATCACACTTGGACAATAAAAAAATCTATTCCATTCTATTCTAGTCTAGTCAAGTCTAGTCTAGTCCTTTTCTATATTCTACTCTACTCTACACTCTACTCTACTCTATATTCTCTTCTCTTCTCTTCTCTTCTCTTCTATTCTACCAAACAGATTTCTCATTTCAGCCTGTTTTCAGATTTCTTTGGGCAATGCTTTTGAGCTTGTTTTATTGTTGTAAAGTGGGAGGGGCGTGGCCACTGTCCCAGCGAGACAGAATTCCCTACGCTCTGGCGGGGGATATTCAAATCCCGCCGTTCGGGGGTTCCGATTCTTTTGAATTGGCCCAAAGCCTCCCTGGAGTGGAGGTAAAGATGGGGACTTGGTGGACGGTCCATTTTGGGGTCAGCATACCCCACGGATAGCCTGCCCAGAGCCTCCACCTGCGGTGGTGCGAAGCAGCTTCAGTCACCATAGCCGTTTTTTTGTTTTTCATTTGTTAATATTTGATTGGCTATATACAATATTTTCAGCTTACAGAAAAATGAGTAAAGAGAGGGAGGAGGCACTATGGCATATTTAATTAATCAGAAATATTGTTGGTGTTATACTTTTGAAGGAACGGAGGGAATTTAATTAAAAGACAATGTATGTAACTGGATGACAAAATTAGAAAATTTTGCAAATTTTTTGATGATCGATATGAGTTATTAACAGCATATTACAGAATATCACTATTCGCTATATAGAATGAATGAATGAATGAATGAATGAATGGTTTATTTCTTCTCCAGCTGTCTTTTTCTTCTTCAGAGGGAGTAGTTCCCACATCTAATTCTCCCTTTAGGATAGGAAAGCCAAGATCAATGAGGAGACATCTGTGCAATGTAAAAGAAGACCTTTGTAAACCTTATCCATTGATCATCTCAAGAAAGCAAGAATTCTGCACCTCACTCCTGAAAAATTCACTAAATTTTTATTTGCAAATTTATTATAAATAGTATCTATATTAGAGCATGGGCTAGAGATGCTACCAAAGGGTGGACATAGAATACTCAGTAAAATGAACATAATAAATCTATGGTAGCATCCATAATTTGTTGTCTTTCAATTCTGTTGAAGTGCAAATATCAGAATCATGAGCTTAGGGCAGCCACTGGTTGGGAATTCTGGGACCAACTCTCAAACTCAGCTAGAAGATGTACTATGTTCAGCATTGATCTGTACTTTTTTTTAAAGCATCTGCTCCCTCTTCTGGGACATTTCCCCCCCCCCATCAATCCCCCCCCCCAAATTCCCTGTACCACTCTGAGAAATACAAGATTTTTCCCCACTCAAAGAATTAATCCTCAGTGACAACCTGTATTATTAATGTCTTAAGTACTCCTCTATTCAGTGAACTCTATTAATAGTTTGAAATAACTGCCTGTAACTTGCATGGAATGACAAATAGTAGTCAGAAGGTTTGAGAAGTTCCTTGTTGTAATCATAGGTCACTTTATGAATTAATTACCTCCATTTATCTTTGAAGCCAAGATATGTTATTTAGACTCCACTCTTTGAAACCATTTAATCGCTGACAATAGTGTTATAGCATTTTAGGTTCTGAATGAACAAGGGCTATCAAATTTTACAATATAAGAAAATTAAGGTGTCATGCTTAGAAGAGGGACAGGCTAATATTGATGTCTCAGAATAATAAATATTTTTTTTTTTAAAAAAGTATGGCAGACCAATGCCTCTAAAATGAAAGTCACTACGGATGTTTCAGAATGGAGCTGGAATTTTTATGCTGCAATAGTTTAAACATGAACAGTAGCAGTTTATTTGCTTTGTGCCTTGGGCTACTAACCTGCATTTGGCAGGACCGCTAAAAGATCTCTGCAATTTAAATAACCGAACTCTGTGCAGGATTCCAGCATTCAATATTAACACATTATACAGGCCCAAATGTGAGCGCTGAAGCTTTTGAGGATGCAATTTGTCCTTGAACAATATATTTTTCTTTACAGAAATAAATGTGATTCTGTTGCTGCAAATATGAAAATCGACTCTCAGGTTGCCAGTTAGATAATTTTATATGACTCTCACAGGTGCTTTGTGGTTCCATATTATGGTGATTTTATTATGGTTTTATCTTAATTTAATATTTTATCTCCTATATTGTATTCTCCACATATTGTGTGCGTGTGTTTGCATATAAAATTTGCTGATGTTTTATTTAAACTAAATTTGTATATCAGTGATTGCATGTCCTCCGTAGATGCCATACACTAAATAACTAAGTAATAGGCGCTCTGGATTTAAAGGGGGATGTCAGGCAGGAAAGCCAACCATTTAGCTGTGTAGAAAAGGAAACAAACAGAAGATGGGAGCCACAACTCTGTGCTAGAAATCTTAGTTATAGATAGTCCTTGACTTGTGACTGACTGGTTAGTGACCATTCAGAGTTCCAAAAGACATACCTGGGGATAATTACAACACCTAATCCCACCCACAGTCATGACCGCACTTCGTGCACCTGGCAAATGGGCAGCAATTATGGCCATTGGCAGAATCCCATGACCATGTGAACACATTTTGCAGTGGTTTTGCCAAAAATCACCATTTACTTCCAGTGTTTGGCAAAATCACATCCATAGCAAACCATGGTTTTCCTTAATGGCTGCAGATTTGCTTAATGGTGATTTGTTTGAACAACTGCTACAAAAAAAGGTGATAAAATCAGGCTAGTCATGTGATCAACAGTTGACATGAATTATAGGGAGAGGGGCGGAGCCACAGAATTCCACTTTGCCCGTGGGGGTCCACCAAATTCCCATCACCTGTGGGTCCTGGTTCCTATGGAACTGGGATGGATACTCCCTGGAGGGGAGGTGAAGATGGGGTTCCTGGCGGGAGTCTGGTTTGAGGTCAGCATACCCCCCAGACAAACCTCCATTTGCAGCGGTGTGAATGGCGAGGCTGCCATGCATTCACCTACAAAGCCACGGCACTGCAATAGAAGGATTTTCAAGAAGCTTGGTAACACCTGGAAAGAGAATCCAGCTTAGCGCTGGAGAGAGGGGGGAGAATTAAAGACTGTGCTGGTGAGTGTTTCTGCCAAAGGAGACATGAGCTCTTTAAAAAAAATTGCTTTGATTTAATTTGGAAAACTTGTTTGCCGAAAATGGAGGAAACAGCTGATTGGCGGTGTGGTGATAGCAGAAAGCCTCCAGAATAGCAAAATGCCCAAGAACTGTTTTTTCTTTCTCTTTTAAAATACAAAAGCATTGAAAATGAACTATCTATCTATTGTTGAATTAATTAGAAAGATTTGATTGTTATACTTTAACTTGGTGAAGAAACTGAAGAAAATAATGTCACGGAACAACTTTATGGAAGAACTGTTTTTTTCTTTCTTTCTTTTTTTTAAAAAATATAAAAGCATTGAAAATGATTCTTTTTTCCTGCTCTTTTAAAATATAAAAACATTGAAAATGATTTATTTATCTATTGTTGAATCAATTGGAAAGATTTGATTGTTATATTTTAACTTGGTGAAGAAAGTGAAGAAAATAGCATTAGGGAACAACTCTATGGAATTTAATGTTTGACATCCACCTGCTGGTCGGAGGAATTACTGCAGGGGGAATTTCTCCCTATGTGATTTACCGTTGATAGTTGACATGAATTATGACCATGATGGACAGGCTTCATCACTGTCGTAACTTAAGGATTATCTGTATTCTTCATATGTGTTGTACTGTATTCAACACAGGAGACATGGTGGCTCAGTGGCTAAGACGTTGAGTTTGTCAATCAGAAAGGTCAACAGTTCGGCGGTTCAAATCCCTAGCACCGCATAACGGAGTGAGCTTCCCATTACTTGTCCCAGCTTCTTGCCAACCTGGCAGTTCGAAAGCATGAAAAAATGCAAGTAGAAAAATAGGGATCACCTTTGGTGGGAAGGGAGCAGTGTTCTGTGCGCCTTTGGCATTTAGTCATGCCGGCCACATGACCACGGAATCGTCATCAGATAGCGCTGGCTCTTCAGCTTAGAAACAGAGGTGTGCACCGCCCCCTAGAGTCAAGAACGACTAGCACGTGTATACAAGGGAAACCTTTACTTTATTCAACACAGAAAAAAGCACTGTGGGGATGACTGCAATTTTTTTTGACACTTTCCCTGTAAGACAAGCAACATACAGCCCTGATATTCTGTACAGTCCTTGAATTTCCAAAATTGTTAGTCATATGTTCTGCAAGTGATACCAATGAAATGGAACTCAATAAAACAATGGAACAGTGCAGGTATTCTGGTTAAATTCACTTTATCTCCTTCACACATCTGGATATCATTGCTTCTATTTTGGAAAGGCGCTGGTTAAATAGAAAATATTTTGAAGATTGCCTGACTTGAGCTTTAGCATAATTTCCCTCTTTTTTTTTTGTAACTTTCTCATCCCTTCCCAAGTCACTTTTTCCTTCCGTTCTCGACATAGCCCATCTTCTTTGAATTATTTTAGAACGAACAGCAAGTGGCAGGCAATTCAGAAGAAATTATGCGCTCTTTGAGAATTTAAAAGATCTTTTTGCATTTCCGTATTGCAAATTTCCCAAAGCAAGTGTGACATCGGAATTGAAACTTCATTATAGAAATGATGAAGCTTTTTTTCAGTGTCACAGATTTGCCATATCTCAAAATATGCCCAAACAGTAGAATATATTGCAGAACAGAAGAAAAAAAGTGGGAGAGCTAATATCATTTATTATTCTAAGGAAATGCTTAACCAAAGCTTTGGATTTTCTTTCTTAAAGATTTCCAAAAGCTGTGAATTGTAGATTACAGGAATGGGGGGACACCATAGACTGACATGTCCCAGTGACCGATTAGATCCCACAGGGTTTGCTTTCTCCAGGTCCCATCAGCCAAACAATGCTGGCTGGCAGGACCATGGCGGGACTTCTGTGGCAGCTCCGGTCCTCTGGAATCAACTCCCCCTAGAGCAGTGGTTCTCAACCTTGGGGTTGCGACCATAGTTCCCTCTAAGCTGAGCAGTGAGCAATCGCTCACTTAAAAATCATCATCAACTCAGAGTTTTCCAAACCTGCCCAGAAGCCGAGAGGGAAAGAGTGAGAGGGAAGGAGAGAGAGAGGAAGAGAGGAAGAGAGAGAAACAGATAGAAAAAAGAGAGGAAGGGAAAGAGAAAGAAAAAGAATGGGAGTAAGGAAGAGAGAAAGAAAATCAAAATCTAGTTTGAAACTAGCTCAACTATTTAAGTGGCATTTTGATATTGATAGAGTTGCCCTATTATGAGCTCACTGTTATAGACACACAGTACAGTATTTTATTTTGAAATTCTCTGAGGCAAAACAGGGTGGGTTTTTTATTTGTTTGTTTGTTTGTTTGTTTGTTTGTTTCTTTCTTTCTTTCTTTCTTTCTTTCTTTCTTTCTTTCTTTCTTTCTTTCTTTCTTTCTTTAATATTTCTGTGCCGCCCAGTCCCGAAGGGACTGCCGCTCAGACACTACACTTTTCCGCCCCGCCCCCCAAAAAATAGAGTGAACACTGGTTGCGACCCCTTTGGGGGTCGAACGGCCATTTCACAGGGGTCGCCTAAGACCATGGGAAAAGACAAATTTCCAATGGTGTTAGCAACGAAAGCTTCTATTCTGGCATCTCGGAACATATTTTTACAATCCAACCAATCAGGCGTTTACAGGGCAGTGTCCCTCTGACCTCTTGCCAATCAGCTTAAAGATCTGTTGGAAGAATTGGCGCTAAACCTATAGTTGGGGGTCACCACAAGATGAGGAACTGTATTAAGGGGTCGCGGCATTAGAAAAGTTGAGAACCACTGCCCTAGAGATTCACCCCACCCCCACCCTCCTGGCCTTCTGAAAGACTTTAAAAACATGGCTTTGCTGGCAGGCCTGAGTGGCATCACTCTGCTCTGACCAGTAGTAATGAATAAGAGATGGATGGATGTTTGTTTTAACACTGGGGTTTTAAATTTTGTATTTTTCTTTTATTCTTGTATGCCACCCTGAGTCCACCCTGTATGCCACCCTGAGTCCATCATATAAATCTAAGTAAGTAAGTAAGTAAGTAAGTAAGTAAGTAAGTAAGTAAGTAAGTAAGTAAGTAAGTAAGTAAGTAAGTAAGTAAGAAAGAAAGGGATGGATGGATGGATGGATGGATGGATGGATTAGATAGATAGATAGATAGATAGATAGATAGATAGATAGATAGATAGATAGATAGATAGATAGATAGATAGATAGATAGATAGATAGACAGACAGATAGACAGATAGATAGATAGATGATAATAGAGTTATGACAGAAATTCTATTGAGATATTTATTTTAAGTTCCTGGTCTTAGCTCCACCCTCCATGAAGGAGGACCTGCACTCTGGTTAAATATTTCTTGGTGTATTTCTGTAGTATTGTTCTCATTTCATGCTATGGATTTATTTCATTACACAGTTCTTCTATTCTTCAGTTCAGTTCACACTTGGCTAAAAAATAATTCTGCTCTGTTTTGTTTTATTCCATTCCATTCTATTTTATTTTTTTCTATTCTTCATTCCATTATTTCTATTCTATTCTATTCTATTCTAGTCTAGTCTAGTCTAGTCTAGTTTCGTCTAGTCTACTCCTGTAGGAAGAGAATACCATAAGCTTCTCAAAATTCCCCCAGATTGGAGCAGCATATAAAATAAATATAAATGTTTTCAGAGGCCAAGAGCTTTCTTTCCCATAAGATCCCATAAGATAAGAAATTGTCTTACTTTTTATTTTCTCAAAAAAAAGTCCTATAATTTTATCACAAGCAATTCTGATTTATCTTAAGTATTGCTTTTGAATTAACAATGCTGGAAACATCTAATAACTTCAACTTCTCTACTTTAGAAACAAATATTCTGACATGGTTTTGCAACCATCTATGCTTAAAAATCTCCTTAGAGAACTTCAAAAATGTGTAAAATATGAAAGCAATGTTCTCTAAGTGCAAAAAGCTTTTTGAGCTCAATGTGTTTATGTGCCACATTCAGACACAGAGGCGAAATATAGAAAGATTTCCAGGTGATGCTTGGTACAGATACCATAGTCCTTGGCTTACGACCACACCTGAACCCAAAATCCCTGTCGTTAAGCAAGACATTTGTTAAGTGGCCCATTTAATGCCACAATTGTTAAATTAATCACTACAGTTAATAACCTGGTTGTTAGGTGAATCTGGCTTCCCCATTGACTGTCAGAAGGTCACCAAAGGAGATCACAAAACTCCACGGCACAACCGTGATTACAAGCAGTGAAGGGCTGCAAAATTTTTTACTACCACACTTATTTTGTGGGTATGGCGTGCTGACCATGTGACCAGGTGGGAGTGCCTTGACGATCATGTGACCAGGGGGCTGGCTTAAAGGTCATGTGACTGGCTTAAAGATGGCCAACTTGACGTCATTCACGTCAAGGGTTAGGGTTAGGGTGCCTGGGCTCTCTTGGCCTCAAGGAGATACAATTTCCCAATCTATTTACTGTTACTGAACATCCAAAATGTACTCTTTAATTCTATGTATATATGCCATATGTGCAGGAAGGGCTACCAAACTTTTTACTACCACACTGTGGGCATGACTTATGCAGGTTGCCCTGCATTTTCTTTGAACAACTTTCAGTGCAAATTGGGTGCTCTGGGGTGGAGCTCCGTTTTTGCTACCCCACTGCATTGCCCTCCACCCCACCCATCCAGGCAGCAGCCCACCCCTGGTCACAAGTCTGAACCAGTTGCCGAGAGTCTGAATTTTTATCATGTGATTATGGGTAGGCTGCAAAGGTTGTAACTCTGAAAAACGGTCATAAGACACTTTTTTCAGTGTCGTTGTAATGAAAAATGGTCGCTAACTGAATCGTTATAAGTCAAGGATTGCCTATTAGTGGTGGTTGCTCCCAGTTCAGTCCAGTTCTTAGAATTGGTAGTGCCGGCAGTGGGAGGCTCCGTCCAGCCACCCGGGAGGCTCCACCCACCTGCCTTGGAGGCTCCACCCACCCACCTGAGAGGCTCCGCCCACCCATCTGGGACAAGCACACACGTACCCAAACCAGTATCAAAATCATTTACAACCCACCACTGCTGCCTATACTATATTTTTCTTAATCCTAGGAAGGACTGGTTTTGGATGAGAACATCTTTCCATTCCAAGGTTCTCAGACAATTCACACACACACACACCTGTAAGATATTTTTAAGGCTGATCTTTTCACAGGAAAAAAATCAAGAAGTTCTTTTTGTTTGAATTGAATGTGTTTGCTCATTCTGGTTTTGGAGACTCTGTCCTTCATTTATTCTTTTCCTTTGGAAGCACTTTTGAGTGCAAATTGCTGCTATCAGAAACCTTGAACTGAGAGACTATTATTCTCTATGCTCAGATTAAATTAATTTTGAAAAGTTTAATGCAGCATGTCTGAACTCCGAGTCCGAGAGGTGTCAAATTTATTTCTGTGCCTTTTTTTAAGCGGCGCCTTCAAGGACAGTTGGACTCACAGTGAATGGATTCTAATGTCTTTGGGTAAGTGGGCTTCCTTCCTGCCCCCACCGTTCTTTTCAATGGAAGCCATCAAGCTCAGATGTTAATCATTTTCCTCTGAAAATTATACAAAGGCAGCATCGTGGCGAGGCCAAAATAGGAGTGTTCTTTGCTTGCTATTCAAATGAAATCAGCAAGCAAAGGGAAGGCTGAATCTTCAACACGGCAAAATACAGTAAAGGGTAATGGGGAAAAATTGTATTAAAGTTAATAGGAAAGGAGGAACGCACACCACACAATAAGGATGCTTTTATAGGACTGGTGATGAAGTTTGTAGTGAATAGTATTTTGAGTTCAAAAGCAACCCTTCCGATAAGTCATAAAAATGGATATTCATTTTCTTCCCTCCTAACCAGCTGTATGCCACTAGCTTGACCTGCCAGTATTGGTGGGGATAGCCTTTCTCCAAAGAATAACAATACCAACAGAGTTGGAAAGGACCTTGGTGGTCTTCTAACCCAACCCAGTCCTTGGGCAGGAGACCCTACACTACTTCAGACAAATGGTTATCCAACATCTTATTATTATTATTATTATTATTATTATTATTATTATTATTATTATTATTATTATTAGAAACATAGAAGTCTGACGGCAGAAAAAGACCTCATGGTCCATCTAGTCTGCCCTTATACTATTTTCTGTATTTTATCTTAGGATGGATCTATGTTTATCCCAGGCATGTTTAAATTCAGTTCCTGTGGATTTATCTACCACGTCTGCTGGAAGTTTGTTCCAAGGACCTACTACTCTTTCAGTAAAATAATATTTTCTCATGTTGCTTTTGATCTTTCCCCCAACTAACCTCAGATTGTGTCCCCTTGTTCTTGTGTTCACTTTCCTATTAAAAACACTTCCCTCCTGGACCTTATTTAACCCTTTAATATATTTAAATGTTTCAATCATGTCCCCCCTTTTCCTTCTGTCCTCCAGACTATACAGATTGAGTTCACTAAGTCTTTCCTGATACGTTTTATGCTTAAGACCTTCCACCATTCTTGTAGCCCGTCTTTGGACCCGTTCAATTATGTCAATATCTTTTTGTAGGTGAGGTCTCCAGAACGGAACACAGTACAGTAGACCCCCGCTCGTTGCGAGGGTTCCGTTCCAGGACCCCCCGCAACGAGCGGGTTTTCGCGAAGTAGCGCTGCGGAAGTAAAAACACCATCTGCGCATGTGCAGATGGCGTTTTTACTCCCACAGCGCTAGCGAGGAGCCGAAGATTGGGGGCGGGGCGGCTGTTTGCCGCCGGCATGGAGGGCTTCCTAGCAGCCCCCCAAACCCGGGTTGGGGGTCCGGGGGGCGCTGGCTATCGGCGCTTTCGAGCTGAGTCCGAGAGCGAATTCGCTTCCGGACTCAGCTCAAAACCGCCGATAGCAAGCGGCAAGGAACGGCTTGTCTCGGCGCTTTCGAGCTGACCGGACTCAGCTCGAAAGCGCCGAGACAAGCCGTTCCTTGCCGCTTGCTATCGGCGGTTTTGAGCTGAGTCCGGAAGCGAATTCGCTTCCGGACTCAGCTCAAAAGCGCCGATAGCAAGCGGCAAGGAACGGCTTGTCTCGGCGCTTTCGAGCTGACCGGACTCAGCTCGAAAGCGCCGAGACAAGCCGTTCCTTGCCGCTTGCTATCGGCGCTTTTGAGCTGAGTCCGGGAGCGAATTCGCTCCCGGACTCAGCTCAAAAGCGGCGAGAATGAACGGCGTGGGCGGGCGAAGGGCGGGCGGCAGCGAGGAGTTTGCGTGGGCGGTGGGGAAACTCCTCGCTGACGCCAGCAAGAGGGGGAAGACCCAGGGAAGCCGCTGCCATCTACGCATGCGTGCCCGGCACGCATGCGTAGATGGTATTTTTGACTTCCGGGTTGAAAAATAGCGAAGTACCCTGTTCGCAATGGTTGGGGACGCAATAAACGGGGGATCACTGTATTCCAAATGTGGTCTCACCAGCATTCTATATAGCGGGATCATAATCTCCCTCTTCCTGCTTGTTATACCTCTAGCTATGCAGCCAAGCATCCTACTTGCTTTCCCTACCGCCTGACTGCACTGTTCACCCATTTTGAGACTGTCAGAAATCACTACCCCTAAATCCTTTTCTTTTGAAGTATTTGCTAACACAGAACTGCCAATACAATACTCAGATTGAGGATTCTGAGGATTCTTATTTATTGGATTTGTATGCCGCCCCTTTCCGTAGACTCGGGGCGGCTAACAACAGTGGTAAAAACAACATGCGACAATCCAATACTAAGACAGCTAAAAACCCTTATTTTAAAACCAATCATACATACAAACATACCATACATAAATTGTAGAAGCCTAGGGGGAAAGAATATCTTAGTTCCCCCATGCCTGACGACAAAGGTGGGTTTTAAGAAGCTTACGAAAGGCAAGAAGGGTGGGGGCTATTCTAATCTCTGGGGGGAGTTGGTTCCAGAGGGCCGGGGCCGCCACAGAGAAGGCTCTTCCCCTGGGTCCCGCAAAATGACATTCCAGTGTTGGAACATTCACAACTTTCCCACTGGTCAATTGTTCTGTCAGGAATATTCTTTTTATTTCTAAATTGCTTCTCTCCTTGATTAGTTTCCACCCATTGCTTTTTGTTCTACCCTCAGGTGCTTTGGAGAATAGCCTGACTCCCTCTTCTTTGTGGCAACCCCTGAGATATTGGAACAGAATTATTTGTTCTATGTTCTTTGTATTTCTTAGTAACTATTAAGATACTTTCTCCATTACGTAGTTCTTAATTAAATTCCAATTCCTTACTATAAGAGTCACCAACGCTGGCAGGAGAAGCTACTGTATATAAACAGGGAGCAAATATACTTATTGGTACTGATGGTGTTACCTAGTTGGGTAATGAAATTTCTACAAAGAAATCACCCAGCTCAGACAGCATCAATGACTTCGCAGCTAAAGTTTCCTGATTAAGTAGTTCCTTAATTAGATAATTCCTAACTATCAAGCAGAAAAATATACGCTTCATAGAAACATAGAAACATAGAAGTCTGACGGCAGAAAAAGACCTCATGGTCCATCTAGTCTGCCCTTATACTATTTTCTGTATTTTATCTTAGGATGGATATATGTTTATCCCAGGCATGTTTAAATTCAGTTACTGTGGATTTATCTACCACGTCTGCTGGAAGTTTGTTCCAAGGATCTACTACTCTTTCAGTAAAATAATATTTTCTCATGTTGCTTTTGATCTTTCCCCAAACTAACTTCAGATTGTGTCCCCTTGTTCTTGTGTTCACTTTCCTATTAAAAACACTTCCCTCCTGAACCTTATTTAACCCTTTAATATATTTAAATGTTTCGATCATGTCCCCCCTTTTCCTTCTGTCCTCCAGACTATACAGATTGAGTTCATTAAGTCTTTCCTGATACGTTTTATGCTTAAGACCTTCCACCATTCTTGTAGCCCGTCTTTGGACCCGTTCAATTTTGTCAATATCTTTTTGTAGGTGAGGTCTCCAGAACGGAACACAGTATTCCAAATGGGGTCTCACCAGTGCTCTATGAAGCGGGATCACAATCTCCCTCTTCCTGCTTGTTATACCTCTAGCTATGCAGCCAAGCATCCTACTTGCTTTCCCTACCGCCAACAGTGTTCACCAACACTGTTAGGAGAAACTACTGTACATAAACAGGGAGCAAATCCCACACTTCCTAGTCCTGCTGATGTTATCTATTTGGGTAAGAAAAAGTCTGAAAGCAACCAACCAACCAACCATGCTCAGAGCGCATCAAGGACTTCACAGCCCAACTCTGAGCTACCATATGTATATTCTCATCTAATGGAAATTTTATCTTCTGTAAGACTGAATGAGAGTAGTGGAAAATGAGTTAGAATCTTTCTGCTCAATTCAATGCCCGGTCCTGTCCTAGGTGTGGGAAGTTAAGGTTTTTGCTTCTTGCCTGCTTCTCAATTCTTGAACCGCAACATATTTGACCAAATGGGATTATTTTAACATGCAGATCAGGAAACTTATCAAGATGTGCTTTAAATAATAATGCCATGGGCTAAGAAAGAACTTCACTTTCCCACTCTATTTTTGGCCAAAAAGTTGCAGAACAACTCTTCATGTTTCTCAGCTGTGATTAGGTGGGAGTGGCTTGAACAAGCACCATTGTTCAAGTGAACTATTAAGTCCTTGACTTACAACCTTACCAGTGTTGCTGTGCTCTCCTTCCTGGGTCACCCCCCACCTCAGGCTGGGTAGCTAGGCCAACAGGTGTTGCCAGAAGCATAAATACTGCCAGCACCGCTTCCATCCACGCCTTCTGCTTGCACCTCAGGCGGGAGGTGGCTGCGTGAGGCTGGAGGGGAGCTGGGCAGGAGAGAGAGAAGGTCGTCCGAGGCCAGGAAGGAGGAAAGAGGAAAAAAGCAAGGAGCACAGATGTAGCAGCAGCAGGGGGAAAAAGGAGAGCCGAGCCAAGACCAGTAATCCAGGAAGTGACAGCTGCTGATCAGCTGCATCTTCATTTCCACCGGTGGGACTGCGTTCCACTCTGTCCTGCCTGCTGCCCACCCCTGGTTGGGGGTCACCACAACATGAGGCCGTGGCCTTAGAAAGGTTGAGAACCCCTGCTTTACTGCATTTAAAACAAATGAATCTTATTTAAATGCTGTAGGCATCCTCCTGATAACATCTACTGTTCAGGTATGGACCTTGATATGCATTCAAAGCTCAATGTGGCCTTTGCAATGATGATGGTAGCAGGCAGCTCCCTGGCTTATTACCCTGAAGCAGTCAAATTCACCAAGCAGAAAGGAAGGGGTAAGGAGGCCAAGCCATTTGACAGGCAGGAGAGAGATCTGACTACCGTAATGAAAAGCAGGTTGAGCAGAAAAGGAAGTCAAGAAAGAGAGAAATCAAATGACTGTCAATCACATGGGTAGATAAGAGCAGAAGCCAGCTACCTGGCTGATAATATAGCAAGGAACCATGAATAATGCAGAAATATACCACTTCATATATTTATTTCCCTTATTATATGAGCCAGAGAAGGTAAATAGACAGGGAAACGGCTCCTGTAGAATGTACTGTATATATATTTTCCTTTCTGTAGGAGTTTCAAATACACAGAAATGTTGATATATTACTTTCAGAAAAAGGAGATTATCATGGAGGGGGAGAGGAACAAAATCTTTTCAGCTTTACTCAGAAGTCAACTATGGTTAATAAGTTTGGACCCAAGTATATTGTTTGTTTGTTTGTTTGTTTGTTTGTTTGTTTGTTTGTTTGTTTGTTTGTTTTTGTGTGCGTTTGTGCATTTGTTTGTGTGTTTGTTTGTTTGTTTGTTGGATTTACATGCTCTCTGAGGGCTCAGGGTGGCTTACAACATATAAAAGACAATAAAAAACATCTTAAATTCAATTTAAATTTAAAACTAAATGATCTAAAACTCAGATACATTAAAAATCAATCAATCCCATTCAACTACCAAGACATTTATCTATTTAATCTATCTATTGTATCATCTCTCTATCTCTATCATCTACTATCATTCTATCATCTCTCTCTCTCTCCGTGTCTATCTATCTATCTGTCTGTCTGTCTGTCTGTCTGTCTGTCTGTCTGTCTGTCTGCCTGCCTATCTAGCTAGCTAGCTATTTATCTGCCTATCTATCTGTCTGTCTGTCTGTCTGTCTGTCTATCTGTCTGTCTGTCTATTTATCTGCCTCTCTCTCTCTCTCTCTCTCTCTCTCTCTCTCTCTCTCTCTCTCTCTCTATCTATTCTTACCTATACCTATCTACCTAGATGCTATTTGGATAGGATAATTGTAATGACAAATTCTGATATATAAGGGATCCAATCCTACCAGGATATTAAATTTATCTTAATTCTTCTTGAGGAAAGTGCTGCTGAGGGGAACAGTGGAACACCCATAAGGGTAGACAGGATACACTGTAGAGATACTCAGAGGTTGTTTGCATCTTTTATATTTAGCACTTCCACATTTCTGCTCTCCCAGGTCAAGGCTCAATCTCTTCTTTTTCTAAGGAAATATGTGAAAAACTCTGGAGTCTTGAATAGCTCTTGCAAATACAAACAACTACATGTTGAATAGACCCAACAATAGACCTGACTTAAATGAAGGGAGCTTTTATGTTCTTACAAAGTGGATCATGTCCCTCGTGTGTGATGTAACACATGACCTCCAAAACACTTTTATCTTTGTGCTTGTTCTCGTTTCTTTAAGAGGTCTGCATAAACGGGTTTTTCATTTGCTTCGGTAGGAAAATACTCAGACATTGACACTGTCCATAATGATGTGGAGAGCTTTTTTGGAAACATAAAGAGGATTTAAATCCTGACTAATAGCTGGATTCCAGAGCACAAAGTCATTTTTCTTTAATTTTACCTCTACTGTTACCTTCAATACACATCCATACTAAAGACATCTTACTGACTTGTTTCTGTTCTCTGTCCTTCTGGGCAATTTGAATCAACCATTTGCAAGTTGCCTGGATAGCAATAGCAATGGCATTTAGACTCATATACTGCTTCATAGTTCTTTTACAGCCCTCTCTAAGCAGTTTACAGAATCAGCATAATCCCCTCAACAATCTGGGTCCTCATTTTACCCACCTCAGAAGGATGGAAGGTTGAGTCAACACCCTTGAAAATGTCCAAAGATACTTCACCAGAAGAGCCCTTCACTCCTCCACTCGAAACAGAATACCCTACGAAAGCAGCCTATCAATCCTTGGTCTTGAAAGCTTAGAACTACGACACCTAAAACACGATCTAAGTATTGCCCACAAGATCACATGCTGCAACGTTCTACCTGTCAATGACTACTTCAGCTTCAATCGCAACAACACAAGAGCACGCAACAGATTTAAACTTAATATTAACCGCTCCAAACTTGACTGTAAAAAACATGACTTCAGCAACCGAGTTGTCGAAGCATGGAACTCATTACCTGACTCAGTAGTGTCAACCCCTAACCCCCAACATTTTTCCCTTAGACTATCCGTGATTGACCTCTCCAGGTTCCTTAGAGGTCAGTAAGGGGCGTGCATAAGTGCACCAGTGTGCCTTCCGTCCCCTGTCCAATTGTCTCTCCTTTATCTCTTTTTATCTTTTCTTCCTTTCATATATCTTCTCCTCTATTTTTATATCATTTCTTCTATTCATTTCTTTAGTTATATTACTACATATCTATTCTCTTCAATGTGTATTATGTATTGGACTAAATAAATAAATAAATACATACATACATAAATAAATAATTGCTGAACTACAGCTAGCAGTTAGCTGAAGGAGCTGCACTCTAACCACTGAGCCATATCAGAAGACAAGCACAAGCGAAATGTCTTCAACCTACCCACCCGAAAGTCCAGTTGCCTCTTGAAAAAACACATTTGGGACTATTTGGGAAGAGTTTCATTTATGTTTCATTTATGGAGACAGACATGGAGAAGGCTGGCATAAGAAAAATAGTGCTTGGGCATATTTATCATGGGGGGGGGGATATTTACTGGAGGAGCTATTTCACAAATGCTGGTTTTTCCTGAAACAAAAGAGAACCAAGTTCCTTGATTTGTTTTTACGCCTTTTGAGGAATGAACATTGAAAAAGCTTATGGCCAGTATAAAGTTCATCTCCCCATTCCAACCTGCTGCTTTCATTAAACACCTTCTACCCTTCTGTCACCATCACTCTTCTATTTCATTTCTGTCTCCTGGGTTCTTGAAAATGCAATCATTGCCCTCTGCGTGAGCCTGCAGGTCCTTGCAAGTCACATTTTTGGCAGCGATAGGATCTTGAGGTCGAATATCAGGATGCATTTTTCATGCACTGTTGCCTGCAGAAAGAAGCAGGTTTGTGCTGGTTGTCAGAATGGGCTGGGGGGGTTGGGAGATAGAAAGAAAACAAAATAATCGTCCTCTTACGCACACCCATTTGCAACTGTACTCAGTCGCAATAGAATCTGTTTTAATTAGCACTGGGCAGCAAAAATTTTCTTTTTTCAACAGCTGTCATTTCCTTCCATGAAAAAGAACTTTTTATAACTTTTTATGCTTCTTCATTGCTTATTTGACCCCTATGACAATCATTAAGTGTTGTATCACATGATTCTTGACAAATGTATATTTTATTTTATGTACGTTGAGAGCATATGCACCAAGACAAATTCCTTGTGTGTCCAATCACACTTGGCCAATAAAAATTCTATTCTATTCTATTCTATTCTATTATGTTATTTGTAATTTTGTAATTGTCCATGGTGTTTTTTGTTTGTTTAGGTGTGTGTGTTTTTTTCCCTGTCAATATTTGATTATGCTTTTTAAAACAATTTGTAATCCAGATGACAAAATTATAATATAGAAACATAGAAACATAGAAGATTGATGACAGAAAAAAGACCTCGTCCATCTAATCTGCCCTTATACTATTTCTTGTATTTTATCTTAAGATAGATATATGTTTATCCCAGGCATGTTTAAATTCAGTTACTGTGGATTGACCAACCACGTCTTCTGGAAGTTTGTTCCAAGCATCTACCACTCTTTCAGTAAAATAATATTTTCTTAGATTAGATTTATTGGATTTATATGCCGCCCCTCTCCGCAGACTCGGGGCGGCTCAGCTTCTGATCTTTCCCCCCACTGTTCTGGTTTCTGGTAGAACTTTAGCTATTACAAATAACTCTTACTAAATGCAGCATTTCATAAACAAAGAAACTCCATCTTTATTTCTCTTCCCTTCCATATTAAAAATATAGTTCATACTAGCACATTCCTCTTCCTCCTGTTATTTTTCTTAATTGCACTCTTCATACATTCCTCCCAGCCTTCTCCTTTTAACAAGATTTATATACTCACAGCATGATTCAAAAACAGCAGAAATGACTGTAAAATAACACAGAATACATTTGATTGCTTGGGAGCTGAACGGAAATACCTTTCATTTTAGCCCTACAACATTGAAACTCCACCCTTCTTCCCTACTGACCCCCTGACATACCAAATACATGACTCCAGTATTTAACCCATTCCTCCCCTTAATATCTTCTTCCAAACACCTGTTTCTTACGTTTTTGGACCCTTCTGAATTTAGGATTGACCCAGCGAACGTCTGATTCTTCCTCGCTAGATTCTGGACTCATAGCCACATCCTGTGGCTGGCCTCCCACCTGTTCTACTACCTGTAAACCCGGGCCCACCACTAATTCATAAACACTATCTGTATCAGAGTCCTCAATTTCTTCATCATCCTCCAACTGACCAGGAGTATTACAACACCAACTAATCTCAGATTGTGCCTCCTTGTTCTTGTGTTCGCTTTCCTATTAAAAACACTTCTCTCCTGAACCTTATTTAACTTATTTAAGTAATATATTTTTAAAAGGAAATGGTAATTAGTAGTAGATAAATGACAATAAACATTGTTAAAAGTAATATATGAGAAGAGACACTGCAAAAATATAATTTAATTAGTAATACAAATATCAATCTGTTTAATATAAAAATTAATTAAATTGAAGTCTCTCAGGGGAAGGTTAAGAAGGAGAAGGGGAAGTAGTTTTTGAGAAGGTAGTAGGAGGGCGAAAAAAGAAGGAAGATAGGGTGGAGAGAGGGAAAGGAAAGGAGATAGGAGGGATGGTGAGAGTAGAAGAGGAATGAGAAAGAGAAAAACAGAATACAGAAAAAGAGAATACAGACTGATAACTTATTAATAAGATAGGGTGTTATTATAAATATAAAAGAGATTAGTTAAGAAATATCTAATTACATAACTACGTATGTCATTGAGATGTATGTAAGGTATATGCATAGATATTTGTTTGAATATAAAGTGGAAAATAAAATAAAATGAAAAACTTTTTAAAAAACATCTGGAACAAGGCACTGGGCAGCATTAAGTTGCGACATGCCGCTGCCTTGCGCCTCATTTCCTCTTCCCGCCTCTCAGGGCGCAGATCCCGGAGATTACGGGACTTTGCCGAAATCCACGCTGCAAAGAACTTGGGGGACTTTAAACCGAGGGGGATTACAAACGATCGGCTTTGTTGGAGGGGTTTTTTTTCCCACGGAAGGCCAAGCTTGGAGGAAGCAACCGAGGGAAGGGGCCTCGCTGGCGTCAAAGGTACCGAAGAGGTGGGGACAACCTGAAAGACGGAGGGAGGGTAATAGTAGGAGCTATGATGAGTAGAGTAGACGTGGGCAGGAGGCGGCGCGCAGCTACGCGTTTCCCCGAAAGTAAGACATATGTCTTACTTTCGGGGTACGGCTTATATTAGCCGACCCCCCTGAAACCCCTGATACGTCTTACAATCGGGGGTGTCTTACTATCGGGGAAACACGGTAGTTTTTTTTCTTTTTAAAAAAAGGTTAAAATATAAGCTTTAGTAGAGGAAGTAGAAGACCACAATTCATTATCTTTAGCCGATGGCAAACTGATGAAATTGTTCTTAAGAAATTGGACATGCGAGGGTCCCTTTTCCCCCCAAGATTGGCATTCTCCAAGAGAGGTAACCTTTGTGTAGAATTTTGAAAATCCTTTACAAATCAAGTTGGACTTCAGTGTGTTGCAGCCTATATCAGAGGCTCATTAAGACAATAATTGGGTCTCTGTGTAGCTCACTGAGCTTTGACCCCTATTAGTAGCAGGATCAATGTCCATTTAATCCTCATTTTTCTGTCTATAAGCAAATAGGTCAAGCTATTTTTATCTTGGCTCTTGTTTTATACAGACAAAATCCAGGAGAAGGTATTATTTCATGGCTCTTTGGACATGCTCTTATTTTCACAATGCATGGGAAGACACAGCCTACCTTAGACAACCTGCAGGATTTTCAGAACAGCTCATAGGAGTACCAAATGTTGCTGTCTTGCAATTATAGAAAAGAGAAGTTAGACAACATTCTGGGGATGGTGAACATATTTTAGAATTTGGAGAGCTGGTTGAAGACTTGTAGAACAGCTGACAGTCTCAAATGTTACTTAATGTAAAGCAAACTGCTGAGATTTCTCCAACTGCTTAGGATTCTATAATAGAGGTAGTCCTTGACTTACAACCATTTGTTTAGTGACAGTTTGAAGTTACAACAGCACTGGAAAAGTGACTTATGACCTATTGTGGCTTGTTGGCTGCTGGCCGTTCCAGCAGCTGAATAGGAGGAGGAGGAGGAGGAGGAGGAGAAGAAGGAGGAGGAGGAGGCATCAAGGGTCAGCATCAAAGCAACCTGAAAGATCTGAGTGGGAAGAAGAAATGGAGCTGGCAGAGAAACAGAGACAGAGCTTAGGACAGTGATGGCTCACCTGTTATTGGAAATATTTCAAGAGTTCACACACACACACACACACACACACACACACAAGTGGGGAAGAGACAGGGATGGAAAAAGAGGAGAAAATAGTAATAAAATAGATTTTGGTTTTGTTTTATTATTAATTTCTTTTAATAAAAAAAGAAGGAAATTTTTTTCTTATTTGTTTGTCTGTTTGTTTGTTTGTTTGTTTGTTTGTTTATTTATTCATTCATTCATTCATTCATTCATTCATTCATTCATTCATTCATTCATTCATTCTATGCTGCCCAGTCCCAAAGGGATTGTCGCTCAGACACTATACTTTTCCTCCCCGGCTGCCACAGGTGGCACGCGGAGCCATATCTGCCGGCATGCAAGCCATTGCCCTAGCTCAGATCCAGCATGTATGTGCACACTGGCCAGCTGATTTTTGGCTCCTAGGGAGGCTCTGGGAGGGCATTTTCAGCTTTCAGAGGGCCTCCGGAGGGATGGGGGAGGAAGTTTTAGCCCTCCCCAGGCTCTAACAAAGCCTGCGCTAAGCTAATTACAAGAGGGAAGGAAGGGCGTGGGCCTGTGATGCGGGCAATGAGCAAAGTGAGCAGCATCATATAAAATCAACTGTCTTCAATGGGGATTTAAACACTCTGACAACGTTAGTAGAGGACTAACGAAAACTTAGTCAATTTTAGTAGTTTTTAATAAATTTTAAATGTTCCAGAGATCACAATGGCTGTTGCTTCTTCATTTATACACACACACATGCACACATGTGCACACATATATAATTACAGCATCTTAACAATTCTGCATACTTAAACCAGAAAGAGAAAAACATATTTATTTTCTACAAATGCCTCTGGAACTTGGCACGCCACTTAATATTGATGATACTGAAGGATAACTCCTTGTTTTGTAATGTGGCAGGTTTTTTTGGCAATTAAAAGAAACTAGGTATAAATATCAGGCCTAGTCGCATTTCTGGTGAGAGCCAAGGGAATCCACCATCTGGTATGCAGCATTCTCCCATTCCTTGTTAACACTCCTTGTGTGAGCAGTGGAAAAGGCACCAAAGGGAGAAGCTCACCTTCTTTTTCGTACGGAAAGCAAATTCCTCTGTGGTCTTGTTAAAATGCATCATCTTTGTTCCTTTAGCCTTCCTTAGCTGTCAAATGGTTAAGAAGAGCCGCTAACCTTCTAGGCACCATTTGTAGAAACCAATTAGCTGCGGTGCCCTGTGCCGAGATTAAAGGAATTTCAAGCAGGAGGGAGGAAGGGGGGAAAAAAACCCAAATAAAGAAAATTGAAGTGGAAGTTTGAGATCGTACGCCAAGGAAAGTGCAATACGATAACTATGCAGGACAAAAGAAACTGGCTAAATAATATCCCAGGGGGTGACAGAAAGAATCTACAGCGGTAGCGACAAATTAGTCCAAACAGAATAGGAAGTACAAGACAAAGAGTAGAGACAGACAGAGGGAAGAGATGAGGAATCAAGGACATTCTTGGTGGAGATGACCTCAAGATATCAGCGGCTGGGTTTCTTTTGGGGGGGAAACACAATTTTAACAGCTGTTTTGGATAACATTTATTTATTGATTGATTGATTGATTTTGTCCAATGCACAATTTTAGTGGTATACACATAATAAAATACATGATGAAGGTTATAGAGGAGATACTCATAGTAAAATATATCTAAGAAAGAATAGAAGAGGAGATATAGGAATAGAACATATCAATGAAAGAATAAAAGAAGAGATATAGGAATAGAAGAAAGGTATAGGAGATATAGGAGAGCAATAGGACAGAGGATGGAAGGCACTCTAGTGCACTTGTACTCGCCCCTTACTAACCTCTTAGGAATCTGGATACGTCAACTGTGGATAATCTAAGGGTAAATTGTTGGGAGTTTAGGGACGACACTATGGAGTCCGGTAATGAGTTCCACGCTTTGACAACTCGGTTACTGAAGTCATATTTTTTACAGTCAAGTTTGGAGCGGTTAATATTAAGTTTAAATCTGTTGTGTGTTCTTGTGTTGTTGTGGTTGAAGCTGAAGTAGTCACCAAGAGGCAGGACGTTGCAGCATATGATCTTGTGGGCAATACTTAGATCTTGTTTAAGGCGTCTTAGTTCTAGGCTTTCTAGGCCCAGGATTGAAGGTCTAGTCTCATAGGGTATTCTATTTCGAGTGGAGGAGTGAAGGGCTCTTCTGGTGAAGTATCTTTGGACATTTTCAAGGGTGTTAATGTCTGAGATGCGATATGGGTTCCAAACAGATGAGCTGTATTCGAGGATGGGTTTGGCGAAAGTTTTGTAAACTCTGGTAAGTAGTGTGAGATTGCCAAAGCAGAAGCTACGTAGGATTAGGTTTACAACTCTTGAAGCCTTCTTGGCTATGTTGTTGCAGTGGGCTTTGGCACTTAAATCTATTATATTAAATTGGTTATAACTGGTTTGGAAAGGCTTGTTTTTAGACGGCAAGCTGAATTAAGGAAGAGAGACAGAAAGAAAGAGAGAGAGAGAGAGAGAGAGAACAATCTAAATCTTCAAATGTGCATATAAAAGTATGTTGCATGGACCATCGAGCTGGCTGTAATGGCTTCCCTTATTTAGTGAATTGCCTCTGCCATTTTTACGACTCTCCAAGAATCCATGAATAAAGATGGAATATGCAGGCAATACACAGTCAGAGCAATCAAGCTTACAACTGCCCCCCCCCCCCCCCCCCCCCCCGTTGTAGGTGATATTTTAAGGCTGGCTCACATATTTCTTCTGCTCTTGGGTGGAAGGGATCTACCCAAGGCACCTTTTTCAAAATATGACTGGGACCTCCTGTTTTCTCAGTGGCCGTGAATTATGCCACAAATTACAACTGCAGCAAAATCCTCAGCTCGCATGTTAATAGCTCCCACAAATGAAGACCAGCTGCCTGGAACTAATATGGGAACTATATTTTGTTGGTTGGTTATTGAGGGGGGGGGGGGGTTTAACCTTTGTAGCCAGAACATTAAAATTTGGTCTCTCTCTTGCGAAGTTTTCTTAAGTCTGTTGTTTGCCAAACAAAACTGACTGAGAAAGGATGGCATTTTGTTTGGAGGAAAAGGAGAGGGATTGTCATAGGGGTCAAATAAGCAATGAAGAAATAATCAATATTAATAAAAATCTTAGGATACAAGCAACAAGTTACAGTCATGCAGTCCTAAGTGGGAGGAAAAGGGTGATAGGAATGATGAGAAAAAACTAGTAGAAATAGAAGTGCCGACTTAGTAAAAAGTTTGACAGTGTTGGGGGGATTATTTGTTTAGTAGAGTGATGGTGTTCAGGGAAAAAGCTGTTCTTGTGTCTAGTTGTCTTGGTGTGCAGTGCTCATTAAAACACATATATAACCCATTAAAACACATATATTCTCTCAGTCACTCATCATTCATGGCCAGGTGTCACAGTCATCAGCAGTCCCAGGCTGCCAGGAAGTTTTACAGCATTGCGGAAGCTATAAGGTGGGGAGGACACAAATCTCCAGAGGCAGTTGGTTCTCCAGAAGTGGTCAGAAACAGTTGAAACCCACCTCTGGCCAGAAGGCAGAGTTGTGCCATGGTGGTTTGGAGAAATGAATAAGTATTGTTATGCCTACTATGTTGTGGTAAATTTGCTTTATTGTGATTTTTAATTTTACTCATTTTTTTAGGTTGAAAACTAGCAAAAGTAGTTTCTGACTGATAGTAAACAAATCAAATATGATAGATGACTGATAGATAGATGATAGATTGGCAGATAATGGATTGCAATCTACTCCAGCTTTTGAGATACAGTTGTTTACTTTCAATAAAAATATGCTCCAACACATTTTTACTTCAAATACTTTACTTTGTATTTAAAAGAAAAACATTTAAATTGTCAGACTGATGCAGAAACAGAGTGAAGCAGATTTAGAAAAATGCATATATGAAACTGACCTGTTTGGAAAACATCCATATATAGAACTCAATCACCTGGGACTTGGCTTTCAGAACAGAAATTTTAGTCCTCTAAATCAGTGACTTTCAACCTTTTTTGAGCCGTGGCACATTTTTTACATTTATGAAACCCTGGGGCACATTGAGAGGGCGGGGTGGGGGGGTGGGTGCGAAAAAAAGTTTGGACAAAAAAATTCTCTCTCTCTTTCTCCCTTTCGCATTATTTCTCTCTCCCTCCCTCTTCCTCTCCCTCTTTCTCTCTCTCTCTCTCCATCCCTCTTTCTCTTCCTTCCTCTCTTTTTTGCTCTCTCTCTCCCTCCCTCCCTCTATGTCTTTCTCTCTCTCTCCTTCCCTCCCTCTGTTTCTCTCTCTCTCTTGCTTGCTTTCTCTCTCTCTTACTTTCTTTTTCTTGTTCTCTTTCTCTCTCTCTCTTGTTCTCTTTATCTCTTGCTTTCTTTCTCTCTCTCTCTCTTGCTTTCTTTCTCTCTCTTCCTTTCTTTCTCTCTCTGAGCTTCGCGGCACACCTGACCATGTCTCACGGCACACTAGTGTGCCCCGGCACACTGGTTGAAAAACACTGCTCTAAATAACACAGTAGAACTGTGTAAATCAAGCATAAGGTAAAATTGAATCCTCCAATCAATTCACAGCTTTAGATGTGATTTATCAGATTAGATTACTAGAGTTGGAAGGGACCTTGTAGGTCATCTAGTCCAACCCCCTGCTCAAGCAGGAGTCCCTACACCATTTCAGACAAGTGGCCATCCAATCTCCTCTTGAAAGTCTCAAGTGTTGAAGCTCTCACAACCTCTGCAGGCAAGCTGTTCCTCTGGTTGATCGCTCTCACCATCTGAAAGTTTATCTTTATTTCCAGGTTGAATCTCTCCTTGGACAGTTTCCATCCATTATTCCTTGTCTGGCCTTCTGGTGCCTTGGAAAACAGCCTGACCCCCCTCCTCTCTGTGGCAGCCTCTCAAGTATTGGAACACCACTATCATGTCTCTCCTGGTTCTTTCTCTTCACCAGACTGGCCATGCTCAGTTCCAGCAACCACTCTTCATATGTTTTAGTCTCCAGTCTCCTAGTCATCTTGGTTGCTCTTCTATGACCTTTCTTTAGAGTTTCAATGTCTTAGTTCAGTTCCATTATCTGATTTGATTCAGGTGCTTGAATCTATTTGAAGTTATTTAGAATAGAATAGAATAGGATAGGATAGAATAGAATAGAATTTTATTGGCCAAGTGTGATTGGACACACAAGGAATTTGTCTTGGTGCATATGCTCTCAGCGTACATAAAATAAAATATACATTTGTCAAGAATCATGTGGTATGACACTTAATGATTGTCATAGGGGTCAAATAAGCAATGAAGAAACAATATTAATAAAAATCTTAGGATATAAGCAACAAGTTACAGTCATACAGTCAACATGGGAGGAAATGGGTGATAGGAATGTTGAGAAAAACTAGTAGAATAGAAGTGCAGATTTAGTAGAAAGTCTGACAGTGTTGAGGGAATTATTTGTTTAGTAGAGTGATGGCATTTGGAAAAAAAACTGTTCTTGTGTCTAGTTGTCTTGGTGTGCAGTGCTCTGTAGTGACGTTTTGAGGGTAGGAGTTGAAACAGTTTGTGTCCAGGATGTGAGGGGTCAGTAAATATTTTCCCTGCCCTCTTTTTGACTCGTGCAGTATACAGGTCCTCAATGGAAGGCAGGTTGGCAGCAATTGCTTTTTCTGCAGTTCTGATTGTCCTCTGAAGTCTGTGTCGGTCCTGTTGGGTTGCAGCACCAAACCAGACAGTTATAGAGGTGCAGATGACAGACTCAATGATTCCTCTGTAGAACTGCATCAGCAGCTCCTTGGGCAGTTTGAGCTTCCTGAGCTGGCGCAGAAAGAACATTCTTTGTTGTACTTTTTTGATGATGTTTTTATCTGAGTTGGGCAGTTAAGATGCTGGCCTTATGGTTGGAAAACGATTAGCCCAGGTTTGAGACTAAGCTCCCATACATGCCCCTAGCTCCTGCCTGCCTAACAGTTTGAAAGCCTACAAATGCATGCAAGTAGATAAATAGGTACCACTTTGGTGGGAAGGTCACAGTGTTCTGTATGCCTTTGGCATAGAGGTATGCTGGCCACATGACCTCAGAAATTTCTTTGGTCAGTGTTGGTTCAATGGCCTTGAAACAGATAAGTACCAAAGTAAAAACCACATAGTACCTTTAACCTCCTATCTGACTCTGGCTGGTTTCATTCAATGTTGACCAATCTGCATGTTTGAATAGCAACTCCTCCCCCATTTCTTACCTGCCTTCTGCTATCACAGGCAGTTGGCCTACTACCCCCACCCCGATTCCAGTTCTGGTGGCAGTAAGAATGGAGCGGAGGATAAACGCCGCCACGGACAATGGCAGATTAACACCTATTTTAAGATCAAGCGGAGTCTGCTGTCCACATGTTTAGCTCTGCCACGTTTTGTGCGTATTACTGGTGCTTTCTGTGAGTTGCTCCAGTCTTGTCAGGCTGCTACCAAGACATACATACATACATACATACATACATACATACATACATACATACATACATACATACATTTACTTACTTACTTACTTACTTACTTACTTACTTACTTACTTACTTACTTACTTACTTACTTACTTACTTACCTACCTACCTACTGTTCTGTCTGGGTTTTCCCAGACCTCCACACCCACTGAAAAAACAGCCAGACACGCTGGTAAAATCCCAAAAGTATTTTATAGCAGGAAAAAATAAGCACAAAGGAAAACCTGTCTTCACAGCAAACAGGTTACAATACGTTACAACAGGGTCCTGATGTCCAGTCAATTTCACAAGCTTCTTGCTGGCACCCCCCCCCAAGGTTTCAATAGTCCAAGGCACAAACCAGGATTGTAGCCACCAAAGTTCACAGACAGGTCTCACGAATCTCCAAGATAAAACTCCACAAGCCAAGAAGGGTGGGGCCGCCTTTTATCCTTTCCCAAGCACCACACCCAAACCCAGCTGTGACCTCTAATGCTGGAAATACCTGGCCAATTGAGTTCGTCTCTGATTAGCTCTCCTTTGTCGCATATCTATGATGTCATGAGCATCTTCCCCCAGGGAATCCAGGCTGCTTGCTGGGGAGAGCTCCCCCTGGTGGAACTCTGGCTGTCCTTCTTCTTCAGCCTGGGATTCCGCTTCCTCGTCAGTCTGCACCTCCTGGTCCTCAGCCTCTCCCTCTGAGCTGGAAGCCGACAGCAAATCAGCCATTCCCGGAGGGGTCCCAGGCTGAACCACAACACCTACCTACCTACCTACCTACCTCATTTTACCCACCTCGGAAGGATGGAAGGCAGAGTCAACCTTGAGCCGGTGATGAGATTTGAACCGCTGACCTTCAGATCTACAGTCACCTTCAGTGGCCTGCAGTACAGCACTCTACCTGATGTGCCACCCCGACCCTCTGAAACCAGCTCCACTCAGAAATTAGGATCGCCCCCACCCTCCTTGCCTTTCGTAAACTCCTTAAAACCCACCTCTGCCGTCAGGCACGGGGGAATTGAGACATCTCCCCCAGGCCTATATAGTTTATGCATGGTATGTTTGTTTGTATGTCTTGCTTTTTAAATAAGGGGTTTTTAGAGATTTTTAAATATTAGATTTGTTGTACATTGTTTTTATTATTGTTGTGAGCCGCCCCGAGTCTGCGGAGAGGGGCGGCATTCAAATCAAATCAAATCAAATCAAATCATAAATAAATAAACATCCTATGCATAAAACACTGCAACTGGGCTAGCAGAGTGGAAAGAGGCAGAAGATGGCAGCAGCGGAAGGGGAGAACCAGGCAAAATGAGAGACTGTCTGACTGATCCTCCGAATTGCCCTATCTGGCCAAAGTCCGGTTTTCTGATCTATGGACACTGGTGGATGAGAGGGATTGCCGGTGCTTGTGAGATTCGACAGAGATAAGGAAGAGCCCCCCACCAGGACACATTTTGACATCTGGTGCCAGCGGGTGAGAGCGGCTGTGGTGCCTGGTGAGATGCCCTGTCGGATTTCGACTCCTGAATGCAGCCGGTGAGAGTGGCTGGTGACATTTTGCCTAGCAGACAATAAGCAAGGGGAAAAGTGAGAGTCAGGAATAGAGAATTGGCGCCTTTGGGAGAGCTGGGAGAATCGGGGGTGGTCAGCATTACTTAGAAACATAGAAACATAGAAACATAGAAGATTGACGGCAGAAAAAGACCTCATGGTCCATCTAGTCTGCCCTTATACTATTTTTCTGTATTTTATCTTAGGATGGATATATATTTATCCCAGGCATGTTTAAATTCAGTTACTGTGGATTTACCAACCATGTTTGCTGGGAGTTTGTTCCAAGGATCTACTACTCTTTCAGTAAAATAATATTTTCTCAAGTTGCTTTTGATCTTTCCACCAACTAACTTCAGATTGTGTCCCCTTGTTCTTGTGTTCACTTTCCTATTAAAAACACTTCCCTCCTGGACCTTATTTAACCCTTTAACATATTTAAATGTTTTGAACATGTCCCCCCTTTTCCTTCTGTTCTCCAGACTATACAGATCGAGTTCATTAAGTCTTTCCTGATACGTTTTATGCTTAAGACCTTCCACCATTCTTGTAGCCCATCTTTGGACCCGTTCAATTTTGTCAATATCTTTTTGTAGGTGAGGTCTCCAGAACTGAACACAGTATTCCAAATGTGGTCTCACCAGCACTCTATATAGTGGGATCATAATCTCCCTCTTTCTGCTTGTTATACCTCTAGCTATGCAGCCAAGCATCCTACTTGCTTCCCCTACCACCTGACTGCACTGTTCACCCATTTTGAGACTGTCAGAAATCACTACCCCTAAATCCTTTTCTTTTGAAGTTTTTGCTAACACAGAACTGCCAATACAATCCTCAGATTAAGGATTCCTTTTCCCCAAGTGCATTATTTTACATTTGGAAACATTAAACTGCAGTTTCCATTGCTTTGACCATTTATCTAGTAAAGCGAAATCGTTTACCATATGTTGTGATTCAGCCTGAGGCTGCTGAGGGACCAGCTGTGTCTCTGCTGGCTCCATGCCCGGAGGAGGATGACAGCGCAGAGGAGGGGGCTGAACAGTCAGACGGGGGAGAGGAAAATCAGGAATGGGATGAAGGAGAACAGCATGAGAGCCCCGGGGGGGGGGCTCTCCCCAGCCAGTAGCTTGGAGTCATTAGGTGATGACGCACAAGCTGTCATTGACATGAGACAGCGACGTTCAGAGCAACGAAAGGAGCAGTTAAAGAGATATTATCACCATTGAAGTAGAAACAGTTGGGTTTGGGTGTGGTCCTTATCAGCAGGGTTTAAAAGGCAGGCAAGCCCTTGAAGCCATGTGGAGTGTTATCAGCTTGGCGTGGCGTTATCCTGCCTTGTTTCTCGGCGTCTCTGTTCCTGGCTTGTGGCCCAGCAGCTTTGGAAGATCCGTGGGAGGTGTAGGTCTGCTATCTACATCCTTGGCTTGGCAGCAAGAATTCTGTATTGCTGCATGGACTTTTGGCCTTCGTGAATCTATCTGAAGATACAGCATTTTCCTGTTTGTAAGGACATTTTCTGTTACCTGTGTTTTTCTTGAATTTTATAAAACTGCCTTTGCCTTTTACCAGCTTCTCTTTTTGGGTTGGTATTGGCTTCTGGAGTGACCCAAACAGAACACCATATTACAGACGCCTCCAGGAATATCAACCCTATTGCACACTTTAGAGTCATCGGCAAATAGGCAAACCTTCCCTACCAAACCTTCCCCTATGTCACTCACAAATATATTAAAAAGAATAGGACCCAGAACAGACCCTTGTGGCACACGGCTTGGAAGGAGAACGAGGCAACATCCCTGGGAGAGTCAGAGGAACCGGCGTGGCCGAGACTGGCGGGCGAGAGCAGCCAGTCAGAGGCAGCATTGACGAAGAAGCTGGGGAGTGGAACAACTGACACTGTCATCTGTTCCTTGTCAATGAGTGAGAGTGACTGGCAAGAACTCTCTTCAGCATGTTTGCACTCATTAGTTGGCTTTTCCTGAACTGTGATGCTGTAACACTTCCTAATCAAGCTAGGAGAATAAACAAGGAGGGAATTGTGAACTATGATGTGCCCACTATGTTGGGCCACCCTCCCACTGCAAATGGACCTCACTATTAACTCATCATTTTACTTAGAACTTTATTGCTCTCTATTTGTAAGAGAGAGAACAATTCCTGGCTGGACTGGACTGAGTTGGACAGTATATTTTTTCTAAACCTGGACCTGCTTTAGTTAAATTATTATAAATGATCTTTATTAAATATATACTTTAAAAAAACACAATAAAAACAAGACATAACAAAGGTACATATAATGCTTACTGGGAAGGAGAACGAGCCGACACATATAATGCTTTAGTTAAATTATATTAACGTTATTTTATTGGAGTGGGGGTGGAGTGTGACTGGTTATGCGTATGTATCACAATAGTCAGTGAGTGTGATTGTGATGGGGTATTATTCATTGGGTTAATTATAAATTCTTGTTTTTAATTAAATTAAGGGGGGATTGATTTAAATGACGGATGAGTGAATATGACTGAATGGAGAGGATGTTTGGGATGAAAGAGATAAATGGAAGGGCCAGCTTGCCTGGCGGTCTGGAGGCAAGAGGAGTGGGGGAGACCATCTCCAGGGTGGCAGAGGGCCAGAATCCTGCTGGGGAAAGACAGATATGGCAGGAGACATGGGGTAGGCCATTCTCAGAGAGTAAGAGTTCACTGCTTAAAATGATCCCTTGTTCCGGCCCCATGAAGTTGCCCCAGGGTGCTGGTGACAAGCAAAATCTGGATCCTGGGCTCAGGCTGTTGCTACTTAATGCCAGGTCGGTTGCAAATAAAGCTCCCCTCATCCAGGATTTATTCCTGGATGAGGAGGCCGACCTGGCATGTGTGACTGAGACCTGGCTGGGCCCAGAGGGAGGGGTCCCTCTCCCTGAAATGTGCCCAGCTGTGTTTCAGGTGTAGCACCAGCTGTGACCCCAAAGAATGGGTGAGGAGTGGCTATTATAACTTCAGATCGTTCCGAATGCAGCTGCAAGAGCTATCATGGGCTTCCCCAAATATGCCCATGTTACTCCAACACTCTGCAGTCTGCACTGGTTGGCGATCAGTTTCCGGTCACAATTCAAAGTGTTGGTTATTACCTATAAAGCCCTTCATGGCAACAGACCAGGATATCTTGCAAGACCGGCTTCTGCCACACGAATCCCAGCAGCCAGTTAGGTCCCACAGAGTTGGCCTTCTCTGGGTCCCATCGACTAAACAATGTTGTCTGGCGGGACCCAGGGGAAGAGCCTTCTCTGTGGCGGCTCAGACCCTCTGGAATCAGGTCCCTCCAGAGATTAAAACTGCCTCCATCCGCCTTGCCTTTCGTAAACTTCTTAAAACCCACCTCTGTCATCAAGTGTGGGGGAACTGAGACATCTCCCCCTGCCTATGTAGTTTTTGTGCATGATATGACTGTATGTATATTTTTTTATATTGGGGTTCCTTGCTTTTAGATTTTTAAATGTACAACTGTTATTTTAGATTCTAATTATTAGATTTGTCATTATATATTGTTTTTATCACTGTTGTGAGCCGCCCCGAGTCTGCGGAGAGGGGCGGCATATAAATCTAATAAAATAAATAAATAAATAAACAAACAAACAAACAAATAGTCAAGAACACCATCAGCCTACGCAGTCTCGCTGCTCCTGAGATAGAAGGTTAGGAGTCTCTCTTTCTGAAGTTGGACCTAGGGTACAGGTGGGCTTGTTACTCACATACCTGCCTCCCAGCTGCGTGTCAACAGCCCTACCTGTGTTTCTCAATGGGGTAGCTGGGCTGGCAGTAGAATTCCCCAGATTTATTGTCTTGGGGGGCTTCAATCTGCCCTCTGGATTGGCGCAGGAGTTCATGGCCACCATGGCAACCATGGACCTGACCCAAATAGTTCAGGGCCCGACTCATGAAGGAGGACACTCTTCCGATATGGTATTCCTCTCAGAACAGTTGAACAATGATATGAAATTAAGGGGCTTAGATACCTTGTATTTGTCCTGGTCAGATTATTTTCTGTTATGGCTGGATTTTAAGGCTCCAATCCTCCCCAAAGACACCTGATGGACTCAGGGGGCTTTCAGAGGGCACTTGGGGGTTTGATGGATTTGTTTGTACACAGTTCGGCAGAGTCTCTTGGTACAGCCTGGAATACAGTGGCAGCAGAGGCTCTAGACTGAATTGTGCCTTTGCCACCTCTCTGGAGATCTCCCTGGTTCACTGAGGAACTCCAGTGGATGAAACGCCAGAAAAGATGTCTAGAGAAGACATCTTTTGGAGGAGATATCCTCCTCCTCCTCCTTGGAGGAGAAGTAAATCCAAATCTGACCAAACACTTGCAAGAGCTCATATGGAGATTTACAAAGTGGTGCTCCCCGATTGCATTTGTGGAATCCCAACCAGCCGCCCTGTTTAGGGTGATTCACCCCCTCCTTAATCAGGGGGGAATTGATGAACCCTTGCAGGGTAGTGTTGAGGACTTTAACAAGTTTTTCGCAGATAAAATCTCTCAGATCTGGACAGACCTTGACTCCAATTGGAATACAGTGTCAGCTGACAATGAGTCAATCGAAATGACAGGGGTTCGTCCTAGTCCATCTGTATGGGAGGAGTTTGACCTGGTAAAACATGATGAAGTGGACAAGGCCATGAGAGCTGTGAGTTTTGCCACCTGTTTATTGGACCCATGTCCCTCCTGGCTGGTTTCAGCCAGCAAGGAGATGACACAGAGCTGGGTCCAGGAGACCTGAGAAAGAGCCTTCTCTGTGGGGGCCCCAGCCCTCTGGAATCAGCTCCCCTCAGAGATTCGCACTCCCCCCGCCCTCCTTGCCTATCTGTGCCACCAGGCTTGGGGCCATTTTAGCCCCCTGGCCGACGAGTATAGTATGTCTTGCTGTGTGAATGGGAATGGATGGTTTTAAATGTTATTAGAGTGTTTATTTTATTTTTATGTATTTATTTATTTATTTATTTTTAGCTATATTGACTAGATTTTTTTAGATATGTATACAGTGATCCCCCGATCGCTGCGAGGGTTCCGTTCCAGGACCCCCCGCAATGAGCGGGTTTTCGCGAAGTAACGCTGCGGAAGTAAAAACACCATCTGCGCATGTGCAGATGGTGTTTTTACTTCCGCAGCTCTAGCGAGGAGCCAAAGATTGGGGGCGGCGCGGCTGTTTTAAAACGTCGCCGCCGACATGGGGGGCTCGCTAGCACCCCCCCTAACCCGGGTTGGGGGTTTGGGGGGTGCTAGCGAGCCCCCCATGTCGGCGGCAAAGTTTTTAAACACCCGCGCCGCTTTCCAATGAGTCCCGAAGACAAACGTCAAACTTCCGCGTTTGTGTTCGGGACTCATAGGAAAGCGGCGCGGGTGTTTTAAAACTTCGCCGCCGACATGGGGGGCTCGCTAGCACACACCCCCGAACCCCCAACCCGGGTTTGGGGGGTGCTAGCAAGCCCCCCATGTCGGCGGCGAAGTTTTAAAACACCCGTGCCGCTTTCCAATGAGTCTCGAAGACAAACATCAAAGCAAGCAAGCCCCCCATGTCGGCGGCGAAGTTTTAAAACACCCACGCCGCTTCGCAGCTGTCTCCTGAAGCCGAACGCGGAAGTTAGCGTTCGGCTTCAGGAGACAGCTGCGAAGCGGCGCGCGTGTTTTAAAACGTCGCAGCCGGCCTGGGGGGGGCTTTCCAACAACCCCCGAGCCCGGGTTGGGGGCTCGGGGGTTGCTGGAAAGCCCCCCCAGGCCGGCTCCGATCGTTTTAAAACAGGCGTGCCGTTCTCCGCTGACTCCTGGCGAACTTCCCGGGCGAAGGGCGAAGGGCGGGCGAGCGGGTGCTGGGGGGGCTTCGCCCTCCCGCCAGCAAGAGGGGGAAGACCCAGGGAAGCCGCCCAGCAGCTGATCTGCCGGGCGCCATGTACGCATGCGTGCCCATAGAAAAAAAGGGCACGCATGCGCAGATGGTGTTTTGACTTCCGGGTTCAAAAATTGCAAATTACCCTGTTCGCAATGGTCGGGGACGCAATAACCGGGGGATCACTGTATTGCATATTGTTTTGATATGTTGTGAGCCGCCCCGAGTCCTCGGATAGGGGCAGCATACAAATCAATCAATCAATCAATCAATCAATCAAACAAACAAACAAACAAACAAACTGTATTACTTTGTGCAGATGGAGAAATCTCAGATGAGTAGATCCAATAAAAACAGCTTTTGGAATCAGAAAGTGGGTTTAGTTAGGGAAATTCTATCATTACAGCTTCGAAACTTTGTAAAGGTTCAGTTCATTCTGTTTTGGTAAATTTCACATCCCATACAACAGTGTTTCCCAACCTTGGCAACTTGAAGATATTTGGACTTCAACTCCCAGAATTCCCCAGCCAGCGAATGCTGGCTGGGGAATTCTGGGAGTTGAAGTCCAAATATCTTCAAGTTGCCAAGGTTGGGAAACACTGCCATACAGTGGCAGGCTGGTTTTGTATAAGGAGTGAAATGCATTTAAGTGAGTAAATCTAGCTACCTTGATCTCAAACTTGTGATTATTGGGAGCATCTGGTGAATATGGAAGATGGGAGTGTAATTTCTGTTTTGCTGTAGAGTATACAGTGAGCCCAAGCGAATGCAGCCGATTCTAATCTCAAGCTGGTTATTATTCCACTTTTGAAATGAACGCTGCGATAAGATGGAGAGTACTGGAGTGGAAAGGGTCAATTTTTTCCACTTTATCTGGCTGGATTTGAAATCAGTATACAGGGAGTTATGAATGTCAAATTTCTTGGACTGTGTCTACCCACAGGCTCCAACGCTACTTTTTTAAAAAAAGTAAAGCTGCTTTTAAGGGGAAAGAAAATGGTTGAAAAGCAAATATAGATCTGGATATTAGGAGGATCGTTTACTTCTGCAAACATATGAAGTAATAAGAAATAATTTGGATGCCAATGAACATCCTCAGCGGCCTGCACTGGTTGCCAATGAGTTTCCGGTCACAATTCAAAGTGTTGGTAATGACCTATAAAGCCCTTCATGGCATTGGACAAGAATACCTTCAGAACCGCCTTCTGCCGTACGAATCCCAGCGACCAATTAGGTCCCACAGAATTGGCCTTCTCCGGGTCCCGTTGACAAAACAATGCTGTCTGGCGGGCCCCAGGGGAAGAGCCTTCTCTGTCGCAGCCCCGGCCCTCTGGAACAAACTTCCCCTGGAAATTAGAACTGCCCCCACCCTCCTTGCCTTTCATAAGCTATTAAAGACCTACCTATCTCAACAGGCATGGGAAAGCTGAACCCCTGGGTTATATTATTTATGTATGGTATGAGTGTGTTGTATGGTTTTTAAGTAATGGGTTTTAGACTTCTTTTAATGTATTAGATTTGTTACATTGTTGTTATTGTTGTGAGCCACTCCGAGTCTTTGGAGAAGGGCAGAATACAAATCTAATTAATAATAATAATAATAATAATAATAATAATAATAATAATAATCTAGCTAAAGAAATTAGTAAAATACAAAGATCTAAAAATCAAGCTGTAATGACTCTGGCATAAGCCCATGAAAGTGGTCCCAGTGGTACTTGGCACGCTGGGCGCAGTGCCAAAGGATCTCAGCGGACATTTGAAAACCATCGGAATTGACAAAATCTCCATCTGTCAATTGCAAAAGGCCGCTTTACTGGGATTGGCAAACATAATTCACCACTACATCACGTAGTTAGGCGCTTGGGAAGCGCACGACTGGTGATGAAATATGAAATCCAGTATAGTGATCTCGTTTGCTGTGTTGTATTGAAATAATAATAATAATAATAATAATAATAATAATAATAATAATAATAATAATAATAATAATAATAATAATAATATAATTATAATTATATAATTATTGACATAATTATAATTATATATTTATAATTATAATTATATCATTGTAATTGTAATTGTAATAATTTGATACCTAAGTGAAGCTGGTCTGTATGAGTTGGTCCCAATAAAAATATCCCAGCACCAAACTCAATGGGGCAGATCTGTTGGTCTGTTCATCAGCCAATCCAGAAATCCAAGATCCAGTGTGATTCTGGAGAAGAATTATGGTGCTGGGATATAATATGTCTGCAGGTAGTCCAGAATGCAGCTGCACGAGCAGTCATGGGCCTTCCTAGATATGCCCATGTTTCTACAGCACTCTACGAGCTGCACTGGCTCCGATTAGTCTCCAAACACAAGTGTTGCTTATGACCTATAAACCCCTCCATGCTACCGGACCAGACTACCTGTGGGACCATCTTCTGCCTCATATATCCCAGAAACCAGTCAGGGCCCACAGGGTCAGCCTTCTCCAGGTCCCATCAGCCATACAATGCAGGCTGGCAGACTGGCAGAGTTTAGGGGAAGAGCCCTCTCTGTGGCAGCCCCGGCCCTATGGAACGAACACCCTCTGGAGATCCGCACTGCCCCCACTCTCCCTGCTTTCCGTAAGGCTCTGAAGACCCACCTTTGCAGACAGGCTTGGGGCCAATTGAATCTCTAATATCTAGCCCGGCCAATGAGTGAATGCTTGTTTGGATGTGATTGGTTGATTTTTAGCATGGGGTTTTAGGACAGTATTTAATGTAGATTTTATTGGTAGATTTCTAACATGTTGTACATAAATTTGCATGACCAGGGGAGTGGCTGGGGGGCATGGTCACCGCAACGTCACTCATTGAGGCTCCGTTTTTGACCACAACAGGCCTCATCTATGCTCCCAAACTCAATTTTCACTGGCAGAGGCAACATGGGTTGGTCTTTTGTTGTTTCCATGGCAGCCTCCGGAGCAGATCTAAGCACTCTATGAGCTAAATCTGACCCTCAGGCCTTGAGTTTGATACTCCTGTAGTAATCAATTGGAGGAGCCAGCAGTTACCAGATGGAAGCACTGTTGTTTTACCTCAGTATCTAAGTCAATTAAAGGAACCATTGATTGCACCAAGCTACGATCGTAAGCCATTGAATACATTGTAGCTTGCAACTGGTCCTTCAAGTATTTATTTATTTATTTATTTATTTATTTATTTATTTATTTATTTATTTATTTATTTATTTATTTAGGTGAGCTATTGGAAATGGTTCAAGAGTTCACACACACACACACAAACGGCTGGGGGTTTTTCTCTCTGTTATTATTTGGGTGCTTTTTACCATATGCTTTAAATCAAGAGTCATTTCTCTCTCTTTCTCTCTCCCCCTCTTGCTCTCTCTCTCTTTTTCTCACTTTCTCTCTCTCCCATTTTCTTTCTCTCTTTCTATTGCTTTCTTTCTCTCTCCCTCTTTCTTTCTATCTCTATTGCTTTCTTTCTCTTCTCTCTCTTGCTATCTCTCTCCCCCCCTTTCTCTCTCTCTCTCTTTTTCACTTACTTTCTCTCGCCTTCTCTCTCTCTCTGTCTGCGAGGGGGCTGCGAGAGCGCTTTCTCCAAGCACTTTGGGAACGCCTGCCCTGCCTCTGCTGCAGCCCCCTTGCTGAAAAGTCCAGGACGAAAGTGCTCCCAGCGAAGGGGCTGCGAGTGGGGCGGGGCGGGCATTCCAGAAGCACACGGAGAAAGCCCTCTCTCGCAGCCCCCTGGCTGGGAGCGCTTTTGTCCCGAGAAGCCGCAGCCACCCGCCACCGCCGTGGAAAATGT